>NW_028270183.1:11867287-12167287 GCF_037043375.1 Chiloscyllium plagiosum
AAATTTACAAGGATATTGCCAGGATTGGAGGGTTTGAACTATAGGGAGAGGCTGAATAGGCTGAGGTTATTTTCCCTGGAGTGTTGGAGGCTGAGGGGTGACCTTATCAAAATTCATAAAATCATGAGAGGCATGGATAGGGGGAATAATCAAGGTCTTTTCCCTCAGGTAGGGGAGTCCAAAACTTGAGAGCATAGGCTTACGGTGAGAGGAGAAAGATTTAAAAGGGACCTAAGGGGCAACATTTTCACGCAGAGGGTGGTGCATGTACGGAATGAGCTGCCAGAGGAAGTGGCGGAGGCAGGTACAATTACAGCATTTAACAGGCATCTAGGTGGGTACATGAGTGACAGGGTTAAGGGCCACATGTTGGCAAATGGGAATGGAGTAATGTAGAATATCTGGTCAGCATAGACGAGTTGGACCAAAGGGTCTGTTTCTGTGCTATACACTCTGTGTCTCTAAGTAATCAGACACTTCAGTGCAGTGCAGTACACTGTATTGGAAATGCTATGTTTTGGATGAGACATTAAACCTGGCTCCTATCTACCCCACATGTGGAAGTAACAGACCCAATGGCACTATTTCAAAGAAGCACCGTGGATTTATCCCTAATGCCCTGGTTAATAATTAATCTTCAACCACCATCAATTTAAAAAATACAATGTTTGGCCTTTTGTCACACTGCTGTTACTGAGAGCTTTCTGAGAGCCAATTGGCTGTCAGATTTCATATATTATACAGTGACTACACTTGAGAAGTATTTCATTGGCTGTAAAGTGCTTTGGGTTGTGTAAATGAAGGACTTCCTTTCTTTTCTTGTGGAATACTACTTGTCAGTGCTTGAATTGGTGAGAAGCCAACTCCTTCGGAAAGTCAGCAGAGTCTGCAAAGTTACTGACTGTAGCTCCAGGTCGGTGGATTTGTATAAATCCCTTTTCACACCTTGTCAACATTTCCACAACAGCAAGTTTCTTGGGATCTTTATGCTTTCCGCAGACACTGTGCATCTAGACAGCAATTTCATGAAGTTACTTTTGTTCTGTTCGGGAGACTTTCCAAATATTGCCACATGAACCTGACAGCCTGGAGGTTCATGTGGACAGCCTGAACCTTGCAGGTCGAACGCGGCACTGGAGAACACATGACCTCTGTGCCCCACTTGTGCCTTATCCCACCCAGTTGAAAGCCCAGTCTGTGCCATTTTAACAGAGTCGGTGATCTGTTTAATCTACTCAGGACATGGAACAAGATACAGGATCCCGTCATTCACAGAAGAACCTCAGTCCATTAGTGCTAGGACCCTTGCTTGCTTTCACTGGACACTCAATGTCAGACTCAGTCAAGTACCCTAAATACTTAGAAACTAGCATCATATTTCTGGGAAGGGAGGCCCAAGATTCATCTCGCTAGTCCTTCCAAATAAGCAATGGAAACAATGCTGAATTGCTCCCCATATGTATAAAATATCACTCCACGTTTTATTGTACTTACATTTTTTTGAGTGAATGCGAAACAGTTTTGGCTTTGCATCAATGTAAACTGAATGGTTATATTCCCCAAATATGTTAAGTAAATAGTGGGAGACCAGCATGAGAAGTTTGACCTTTACTCTGCTGCAGTAACAAAACTTGAAATGATGTGGGCCTCTTCAATGTAACAAAAGAGAAGGCAGTGGCATAGTTAACCAACTCATAATCCAAAGCCCTGTGTGATTATTGAGCAGATAGGAGTTTGAATCCCAACACAACAGATGGTGAAATTCAAAATTAATCTGGAATTAAGAGCTGGTATAATAACAGCCATCAGCATAAAGGAAATCTGGTTCCCTCGTTAGGGAAGGAAATCTGCCCCCCTTACCCGGTCTGATCGACACACGACTCCACTTTCATTGCAACGTGGTTGACTCTGAAGTGCCTTCTGGCAAGGCATTCCATTCAACAGCAAAAAGGGCTGGACAATAAATGCCAAGATATCAAGAATGATGTTTTTTTAAATGCCAAAGTGTCAGATGCTGGTAGAGATGGGGGTGATTGAGTATTATTCAGGCCAAAGCAGATAGATGCTTTACTAACAAGGGAGTAAAAGGAATGGATTCATGGTGATAATGAAATGATGACTCCTCATGATTTTATAAACCTCTATAAGGTCACCCCTCACCCTCCAGGGAAAACAGCCTCAGCTTATTCAGCCTCTCCCTATACCTCGAACCCTCCAAACCTGACAACATCCTTGTCAATCTTTTCTGAACTCTTTCAAGTTTCACAACATCCAGCAGACTCCTCAATGACATTAATGTATTTGCAATGACACACAATTGAAATCAGTCTGGTAGCATCCCTACCTCTGTGGTGCAGTGGTAGAGTCCCTACCTCTGAGCCAGAAGGGCTGCATTCAAGTCCCACCTGCTCCAGAGATGCATTACAACAGGTTGATTAGAAAATATCTAACTGGTAGCAGTGAGAGTAGGAGCAGACACTGTTCCTAGTCCCAGTTAAAACCATATAGATGTTAGCAATTGCCACGTGTGGCACTAACCAAGCAGAGGAACCTAGCTGAAAATGTGGTCACAATGACTTGTAACTTTAGTTATCAAATGGGCAATTTTTGCATCAGGAGTGAATTAGAATTCAAAAAATGCTGGAGACCCACAGCGGGTCAGACAGCACCCATGGGGACAGAACGAGCTAACCTTTTGAGTCTAACTGACTCTTCATCAGAGATGAACACTTCACTTCAGCTCTGATGAAGAGTTGTCTGGACTGGAAAGGTTAGCTCGCTCTGTCCCCATGGCTGCAGTCTGACCCACCGTGACCTCCAGCATTTGTTGCTTTCAGTACAGATTCCAGCATCTGCATTAATTTGCTCCTAAATTAGAGTCCAGCACAATTAATAAGATCACAGTTATTTGGAGACATGCACTGGTTAATATATTAAATTCTGCGTTTTGGCATATCGCAAACTGTATGTTGGCACGTTCAGTGTCTGAGATATAAAATGTGTTTGCTGCTTTATGAGGTTGAAGTCCATGTGGTTAGCAGTGAACTGCTCTGAGTATCACAGCAGTCCCTTCCCAGAAGCATTAGGAACTACTTTCCAATTGTACAATACTGCTTCTGGCTAGAGACTTTGAAACTCATGCAGCAGGATTTGTGCTATCCCGTGGGCTGTGATTTGCATGCTCCTTGCCAGGATGAAACTTTGCGGGCACACAGTTGTCACCAGGACCATTGTATTTCCAAATCTATGTTCCCCAGTACAGCCCAGGCTATTGGCACATCCACTGGTGCTGCTGAGTTTGAACTAAAGCTCTGGAAGACGTTATATTTCAATCAAAACATTAATGCTATTTCTCTCTCTGTACATGCTGCCAGGCCCACAGAGTTCCTCTCGCACTTTCTGTTTGCATTTCAGACTGCTGACTTTGCAGTATTTTGTGCTGATTTCATTGGCTGTAATGTGCTTCGAGACATCCACTGGATCATGAAAGATGCCATTCAAATGCAGTTTTTTTCCCCTCTCCTTCTGCCTCTCTGTCTTGTATTCTTGTTGTATAAAACTAAACCTTGTTTTCTGTCACAAACTGCAGGCTCCACTTCTTAATGCATGAGCCTTTGGGAATGCAATAAATCTTTATTATCCACGCGTGGGCATCACTGGCTGGGCCCAGCGTCTATTGCCCGTCCCTAGTTGCCCCTTGAGAAGGTGGGGGTGAGCTGCTTTCTTGACCCGCTGCAGTCCATGTGCTGTAGGTAGACCCACAAGGTCCCTGTGGGAGGGAATTCCAGGATTTTGACCCTGAGAGTAAGCAGCATGCATTAGCTGCTCGGCATCATGTTTTCTTGCAGCTTTATTTTATCAGAACCATTTCTGGCCTTTTCTGTTTTCAGCTTTTTTTATTTATGGAGTCATAAAGTCATACAGCACGGAAACAGATCAACCAGTCCATGCTGAACATAATCCCCAAACTAAACTAGTCCCACCTGCCTGCTCCTGGCCCATGTCTCTCCAAATCTGTCCTTTTAAAGTACTTATATAAGTGTCTTTTAAACGTTGTAACTGTACCTACATCCACAACTTCCTCAGGATGCTCATACCACATGTGAACCATCCTCTGTGTAAGATATTTGCTTCTCATGTTTCCTTAAAAATATGCCCCCTATTCCTGAATCCTCCACTCTAGAGAAAAGACAACTATCTATACTAAAAACTACACTATCTGTAGCCCTCATGATTCTATAAATTTCTATAAGGTCACCTCTCAACTTCCTATGCTCCAGAGACATAAGTCCCAACCTATCCAGCCTTTCTTTATAACTCAAACCTTCCATATCCAGCAACATCCTGGTAAATCTCATCTGAACCCTCTCCAACGTAATAGCATCCTACCTGTAACTGGGTGGCCAGAACTTCAGGCACAGTACTCCAGAGGTGGCCTCACCAATGTCCTGTACAACCTCAGCATGACATCATAGGGCTCCTGTCTGAAATGTTGATTTTCCTGCTCCTCGGATGCTGCCTGACCTGCTGTGCTTTTCCAGCACCACTCAAACTCGACCCCCATGATATCATACCTCCTATTCTCAAATATCTGAACAATGAAGGAAAAAGTGCCTTTTTAACCACCCTCTCTGTATGTGACACAAACTTCAAAGAATTAGATACCCGAACCCCTAGGTCCCTCTGTTACTTGTGTCAGTTAGGCTCCAGGTTTCAAACGCCATATTCTTCCCATGCCCTTGTGGTATCAAAATCAAAATTACTGTGCAGCACTTTGTTGTAATTCTATATTTTCCGTGGGATCTCCAAACAGTTGAGCAAACACTTTCCCTCTGATCTGTTAACAGTTCCAATGCAAGGTGGATCTTGGTTAATGGGCAGGAAGTGGGAGAACAGTTAGAGGGGGCTAAACGATTGGAGTTGTAGATTTTGATGAGGCTGTTAAAAGTGGGTGGAGAGAGATTGTTTAAGATAGAGGTGGGAGGACGTTTTCACTCTCAGAGCATGGATAGTCCATGGAATTCTCTTCCTTCAAAGCAGTATGGGATGCTATCTAATGTAGGTTTGATTGAGAAATAAGTGCAACTAATTAGGTGGAACAAACTCCAGGAGAAAGATGCAAATAAAAGGAAATATCGAGCAAGTGTGCTATTAATTAAATTTGTACTAAAAAAAAATGTAAAAAGGCATAAACAATTGTTTAATCACTAAAAGAGCCTGCAAAAGGACATTGTAACATCACACCTGAGAGTGAATATAACAATTTACTTACAGAAGAAATACTGGAACAATTCAACTGATATTAATGACAAAAATCTGTTATGGACCAGACCAAACCCCCTTAAAATATATTAAGAGGATAGCCCAGACCCTAATCTTTTTCCACTTTAAAGGCAAATGACAGACATTGCTTTCCAGATGCAATTAGATTGGTCAAACCACCAGATTTGAAGCAAAACATACTGTATTCATACACTGTAGTCAAAATACAATTAAAGAAAGAAGAAATTGGCATAACTTAACTCTATTGAAAAACTTAATAGAATAACAGATTGTTTAACGACTAAATAGTACCCATTCCAATACAGAAATATCCCCTTAACACACCCTTGGCAAAGGCAAATTCAGAAAAATAGATTGTCCAACTCCAATAGCAGGAGAAAAACAAATCAAGAGAAAACTCTGAGAGAGAAAGAGGCAGAGAGAGAGAGAGAGTAGCAAGGTGAGATGGACTGCAGTTTCCACCTGGCTTCAAGACCCCAACAGCAGCTATGACAGCAAAACTAAATCTAAAAATCCTGGTTCTGTGGGAACTTGTCCCACCCATTCAGGCTGCTTCTATTGTTCCAAATTTGAAAAATAACCCAAGGCCTCACAAGCTGTTTACTTTAAGGGATTTCAATAGACCGCTCATAACCACTGTTAAAATCTCAAAAAAAGAGAACAAAATACACCTCTTAAAGCCACAGTATCATTACAATGCAAATACCATTACAACCCAGGAAAGATCAACACTTACAATAGTCACAGAGTCATAGAGATGTACAGCACGGAAACAAACCCTTCAGTCCAACCCATCCATGTTGACCAGATATCCCAACCCAATCTAGTCCAACCTGCCAGCACTTGGTCCATATCCCTCCAAACCCTTCCTATTCATATACCCATCCAGATGCCTTTTAAATGTTGCAATTGTACCAGCCTCCACCACTTCCTCTGGCAGCTCATTCCATACACACACTACCCTCTGCATGAAAAAGTTGCCCCTTAGGTTTCTTTTATATCTTTCCCCTCTCACCCTAAACCTATGCCCTCTAGTCCTGGACTCCTCCATCCCAGGGAAAAAACCTTGTCTATTTACTCTATCCATACCCATCATAACTTTATAAACCTCTGGAAGGTCACCCTTCAGCCTCCAGGGAAAACAGCCCCAGCCTATTCAGCCTCTCCCTGTGGCTCAAACCCTCAAACCCCTGGCAACATGCTTGTAAGTCTTTTCTGAACCCTTTCAGGTTTGATAAATATTTAACAAAGGATTCTTTAAAGATCAAAAGGGAGAGATGAAAGGAATATGAAACATTACAGGTAATTTGACTAGATAAAAGCTCACAACTTCACAATGGGAATAATTAAAGAATAAGGAATATGCAACAGTAGTAGACTCGCCAACTTTAAGGGCATTTAAATGGTCATTGAATAAACATGTGGATGATGGTGGAATAGTGTAGATTAGATGGGCTTTAGATTGGTTTCACTGGTTGGCGCAACATCAGGGGCCGAAGGGCCTGTAAAGTGCTGTAACATTCTATGTTCTAATAATGTTAATTGATAAAGCATCACATGAAAGTGGGAGGAACCTAATTGGAGTGTTGACAAACCTCTGCGCTTGCCAAACAGGAGGAGTCAAACACATATTAGAAAACAAAACCCTTCTGAAATTTCAGGAGTTTTAGAAAACATCTAAATAACTTCTAACACCGAAAATAACTTACTCTCTTAGTACTTTCAGGTTAAACTTTATGTTAAAAGTTGATGGATACTCCATTCTTAGACATTGTTAGATATTTTATTCTTTGCTATTTTTAGATGTCTTTTGATATTCTTGAATAGTTATAAGTAACACAAATGTTAGATTTGGTATGTATCTTTTGATAGTTTTTAGCATAACCATACACTTATTAGCTGATAAATCTCTGCTAATAAGTTGTAAAATGAGTGAATCACCTCATTAAAGTTATTTTTGGTTACAACTTGAAATGAATCTTCTATCTTGTATGCTTCCTTAAGTCAGGAAGTGTATTTTCTGAAGATAAAAATCCCAGACCCTCAAAATATCTGGGACATTTATAAATGTTACAAACCCAAAACTTTAAGCACTGTGAAATTGGCTTGCTTGAACTCAATGAGACAGAAATTATTAGCAAAATACTCTTGATGTAGCTTGTCACTAAATAAGAGTTAAAAATTGTTAATTACTTCAAGTGGAAGCTGCATGGGTCAATGGATTTATTGGAGGCTGACTATTTGGGTGTTTGGGGGGCTATGAGGAACGGACTGGAAACCTGTGCTGAGGTCCCAATTGAGTCAGCCATGATCAAGTTGAATGGTGAAACAGCCTCATGGGGACAAATAGCCCAATCCTGCCTTAAGTCCTGTGCTCCAATTGTGAGGGGTAGTTTCAGCAGAGAGTTGCTCAGTGCTAGGATTAAAACTAAAGGTTTTGTTATCAATGGATATGGGGTTGGAGGACATGAAGGGGCCCAGAAGGTCAGAGCTGAAAAAGCAAATGGCATGAGGTGGGTAGGAGTAGATGGGGTGGTGGGGAAGATTTTTAAATTATAATCAAAGACTGTCAACCTGATTGGAAGGACTGGAAGCTGACTCCTTCAGTGAGAGAGCCTTTCTGAGTCTCTGTCTATGTTCCACCGCCAAACCACAACAACCCGACGGTCGGAGGAGGAGCGTCTTATCTTCCGACTGGGAACCCTCCAACCGCAGGGGATGAACTTGGACTTCACCAGTTTCTTCATCCCCCCTCCCCCCACCTTGTCTCAGCCGGATCCCTCCAGCCCGGCACCGCCTTCCTGACCTGCAGTCTTCTTCTTGACCTCTCCGCCTCCATCCTACTCCGACCTATCACCCTCACCTTGACCTCTTTCCACCTATCACATTTCCAACTCCCCTCCTCCAAGTCCCTCCTCCCTACCTTTTATCTTCTCCTGCTGAACACTCTCTGCTCATTCCTGAAGAAGGGCCTGTGCCCGAAACGTCGAATCTCCTGTTCCCTGGATGCTGCCTGACCTGCTGTGCTGTTCCAGCAATAAAGTTTCAACTTTGATCTCCAGCATCTGCAGACCTCACTTTCTCCTATGTTTTATAAAGCAAATTAGAGCCATTCAGCTACACTGATTCATTCATGATTGTGCTAAATTTATTTAAATTGTTCCTTTTTCCGCAAAAATAGATCGGTGTGTTTTAGAATTAGTGCTTTGTATGTTGAAACGTTTCACTGAATGCACCTATCTCACAGAGTTGTGAGGCACTGACTCGCTGTGTCATTAATAGCAGTGATCAACACCTCTGTACCTTTCTGCCCACCTCTCATTGAGGCTTCCCATTTTAATTTCACTTTGTCTCACATCACCATTGACTTTCTCCCTCATGGTCAACATCCTTGCAATCTTCCTTAAGCCATCTCTTTCAGCAAGTTCTCACACTTCAGAGTTTGGCCAATGTGACCTCATTGCTTTTCCTGATGACCTTTCCTCCTGTGCCATCTCAAGAATTTTCTTGTTGCCCCTGTGTGACCCACTCTATCCTTCTCCATTGCCACTACCTAAGCTCTTCAGTGCCATTATGAACATTTGCTGCAGGTTCACACTCATTAAATGTCATAGAGTCATAGAGATGAACAGCACAGAAATGAACCCTTCGGTCCAACCCGTCCATGCCAACCAGCTATCCTAACCTAATCTAATCCCAATTGGCCCATATCCATCTAAACCCTTTCTAATCAGATAGCCATTCAGATGCCTTTTAAATGTTGCAATTGCACCAGCCTCCACCACTTTCTCTGGCAGCTCATTCCATACACGCACCACCCTCTGTGTGAAAGAGTTGGCCCTTAGGTCCCTTTAATATCTTTCCCCTCTCGTTCTGGACTCCGCCAACCCACAGAAAAGATCTTGTCTATTTGTCCTATCCATGCCCCGAATGATTTTATAAACCTTGAAAAGGTCACCCCTCAGCCTCTGACGCTCCAGGGAAAACAGCCCCAGCCTGTTCAGCATCTCCCTTTCGCTCAAATCCTCCAACCCTGGCAACATCCTTTCAAAATCTTTTCAAGTTTCACAGCATCCTTCTGGTAGGAGAGACACCAGAATTGCACCCAATATTCTTGGTTACATTTGGAGGAAGTTGCGTGCCCCAGAATTCCTGGTTGTGGTTGGTAGTCAAGCTGTATAACCGTCAGGTCACAGTGAAGAGGGAGCTGATAGATGAGGAGATTTAATGCTAGACTATTTAATCCACAGAATTGAATAATGTCTTAGGGTTCGAATCCACCATGTCAGGTGGTGGAATTTGAATTCAATAAAAGTCTGGAATTAAGAGTTGAATGATGACAATGAGACTGCAAAGGCAACCCTGCAGCTGCTGTCAGAAATACCCATTTGATTCAATAATATCCTTTAGGAAAGGAAATCCTAGAATGTGGAGGCTACTCAGCCCATTGAATCTACACCAATCCTCTGAAAAGCCTCCCTCCCACCTACCCTAGCCCTGCAGTTCCCACACCTAATCCCCCTTACGTGCACATCCCTGGATACTAGGGGCAATTTAGCCTGGCCAATCCGTCCTAACCTGCACATCTTCAGACTGTGGGACAGAACCCACGCAGACACGACGAGGACTTGCAAACTCCACACAGACAGTTGCTGGAGGCTGGAATCGAACCCGGGTCCCTGGCGCTGTGAGGCAGCAGTGCTAGCCACTGAGCCACAGTGCTGCTCTAAATTAGCCACCTTGGCCTGCTTTACACTGACCCACTGCAGTGCCGTTGACTCTTAACTGTCCTCTGGGCGATTAGGGATGGGCAACAGTGCTGGATTAGCCCACGATGCCCACATGCCAATTCAAAACAATCCATTTGAAGGATGGTTGCAAGGTTGGTGTGAGGACCCTAAACGTGGCTTGTTGCACATTAGCTGGCAACAAAGGAAAATGTGGACAACTCCAGTGGACTGATGATCAGCTGATCGGCAACACTGTAAATAACAGCCTGAACCCACATCATTTGCAAGACTTGAACCAAATCTTGGCATCTTCAACCCTCACCATTGATATTGGCAACTACCTCAATCCCAATGGATGCCCATCGTGTTATACAAGATGCAATGATGGTGACAATGGAGTATTGTGGAATTGTTACTACTATGCTGAAGGAGACCATTCAGCTCATCCTGCCTTCACCAGCTCTTTGAACGAGCATTGTTACCTTGTGCCAATCTCCTGCAATTTACCCACTGACCTATTTTTCCCCAAATACTGATGCAAGGCACTCTGTGGGAACTTGGGATAGACCGGGCTCTCATGCTGGGTAAAAAAGCAGCTCAGCCACAGTAAGGTGTGCCCAATTCCCTTGGATGGTAAAGGGCTGAATTCTTTAACAGGTCGAAGGGAAAGATTTGGAAGAGATGGTAAAGGTAAAATATGGAAACTGTCACCCTTCCCTGGTCTGGGCTACATGTGACTCCAGACCCACAGCATCGTGTTTGACTCTGAACTACCCTCTTGGGTGGGCAATAAATACTGGCCTAGCCAGCGACATCCTCATCCCATGATTGAATTTTTAAAAAGATGCATATAGTGGGAGTTAAATGCATGCTAAGCACAATATTCAAGAACAAACTGAGTCTGTTTGAGTTGAGATTGTCAACAATGGGTGTATAGGACAATATGATCAAATTGCAGTAGTTTATATGGGGGGAAATGATCCATTTACCTGCCCAAGGGTTAAAAACAAAGAGCGCAAGGCTCATGGAAGCAAGAGCAATTGGTAATGAATTAGCCGTTAAAACACTAAGTATCCATAAGACAACAGGACCAGATGGATTACATCTCGCAGTATTTAAGGAAATGAGACAAGACATAGGAGGAGTTGTGAATAAAAAGTTTCACAGCTCATTACATCCAGGAGTAGTAACAGATGATTGGAAAACAACTAATCTTGTTCCAATTTTCAAAGGTCAGACCACAGTCTGGGGAATTCCAGGACTGTTAGCTTAACATCTGTAGCTGGAAAAAACATTGGAGGCTCTTACAAAGGAAATAATTTGTACTTAACAACAGTAAAGGCAATAATTACAAGCCAATGTGGTCTTGTGAAAAGCAACTAATGCATTACCAACTTCGCAAGAACAAAGTCAGATTGTGGACCAAGACAATGTTTTTGACGTTAGGAAAGCTTCTGATAAGGGCATTCAATTAAGAGCGAAGCTCACGGGGATTGGTTTAAATTTGTTCAGGAATTGTTGTTTGGGAATTGGTGTCAGTTAGTTCCCCACTTTGCTCCCAGTGTGCCAGCTACTGGACTGCAAGCTCCATAGAGATTGACAGCCCTTGCTCAGGCAGCCCCACTACCTGGGTACGCCTTGACAGCTGCTGTCATTTGACCATGCTCGACATGTCCTCAAACTATGTCCAGCAAGCCCCAAGACAGCACGGCCCTCACTAGTAACATTTACTTTATAGGCTGGCCATCGAGAGCGTTCTGACTGGGTGTATCACTACCCAGTATGGCAACTGTACCATTCAAGATCAGAGACAGCTACAGAGAGAGTGGTGAACTTGGCCCGGACAATCACAATGGCCAACCTTCCATCTATAGAATCCATCTACCAGGCCCGCTGTCAAGGAAAGGCCGCCAGCATTCTCAAAGATCCATCCCACCCTGGCAATGTTTTTCGACAACCTCTAAGGGTTTTTACGGAATCCAAAGTGTGTTTACAAATATATTAAGGACAAAAGTGTAACAAGGGAGAGAATAGGGACCCTCAAAGATCAGCAAGGTGGCCTTTGTGTGGAGCCACAGAAAATGGGGGAGATACTAAATGAATATTTTGCATCAGTATTTACTATGGAAAAGGATATGGAAGATATAGACTGTAGGGAAATAGATGGTGACATCTTGAAAAATCTCCTGATTACAGAGGAGGAAGTACTGGACGTCTTGAAACGGTTAAAGGTGGATAAATCCCCAGGACCTGATCAGGTGTACCCGAGAACTCTGTGGGAAGCTAGAGAAGTGATTGCTGGGCCTCTTGCTGAGATATTTGTATCATCAATAGTCACAGGTGAGGTGCTGGAAGACTGGAGGTTGGCAAACGTGGTGCCACTGTTTAAGAAGGGCGGTAAGGACAAGCCAGGGAACTATAGACCGGTGAGCCTGGCCTCGGTGGTGGGAAAGTTGTTGGAGGGAATCCTGAGGGACAGGATGTACATGTATTTGGAAAGGTAAGGACTGATTCGAGAGAGTCAATATGGCTTTGTGCGTGGCTCCCAAACTTGATTGAGTTTTTTGAAGAAGTAACAAAGAAGGTTGATGAGGGCAGAGCAGTAGATGTGATCTATATGGACTTCAGTAAGGCGTTCAACAAGGTTCCCCATGGGAGACTGGTTAGCAAGGTTAGATCTCATGGAATACAGGGAGAACTAGCCATTTGGATACAGAACTGGCTCAAAGGTAGAAGACAGAGGGTGGTGGTGGAGGGTTGTTTTTTAGACTGGAGGCCTATGGCCAGTGGACTGCCACAAGGATCGGTGCTGGGTCCTCTACATTTTGTCATTTACATAAATGATTTGGATGCGAGCATAAGAGGTACAGTTAGTAAGTTTGCAGATGACACCAAAATTGGAGGTGTAGTGGACAGCGAAGAGTGTTCCTTCAGATTACAACAGGATCTGGACCAGATGGGCCAATGGGCTGAGAAGTGGCAGATGGAGTTTAATTCAGATAAATGCGAGGTGCTGCATTTTGGGAAAGCAAATCTTAGCAGGACTTATACACTTAATGGTAAGGTCCTAGGGAGTGTTGCTGAACAAAGAGACCTTGGAGTGCAGGTTCATAGCTCCTTGAAAGTGGAGTCGCAGGTAGATAGGATAGTGTAGAAGGCGTTTGGTATGCTTTCCTTTATTGGTCAGAGTATTGAGTACAGGAGTTGGGAGGTCATGTTGAGGCTGTACAGGACATTGGTTAGGCCACTGTTGGAATATTGCGTGCAATTCTGGTCTCCTTCCTATCGGAAAGATGTTGTGAAACTTGAAAGGGTTCAGAAAAGATTTACAAGGATTTGAGCTACAGGGAGAGGCTGAACAGGCTGGGGCTGTTTCCCTGGAGCGTCGGAGGCTGAGGGGTGACCTTATAGAAGTTTACAAAATTATGAGGGGCATGGATAGGATAAATAGACAAAGTCTTTTCCCTGGGGTCGGGGAGTCCAGAAGTCGAGGGCATAGGTTTAGGGTGAGAGGAGAAAGATATAAAAGAATCCTAAGGGGCAACTTTTTCACGCAGGGGGTGGTACGTGTATGGAATGAGCTGTCAGAGGATGTGGTGGAGGCTGGTACAATTGTAACATTTAAGAGGCATTTGGATGGGTATATGAATAGGAAGGGTTTGGAGGGATATGGGCTGGGTGCTGGCAGGTGGGACTAGATTGGGTTGGGATATCTGGTCGGCAAGGACGGGTTGGACCAAAGTGTCTGTTCCCATGCTGTACATCTCTATGACTGTATGACTCTACCATTGGGGAGAAGGTACAGAAGCCTGAACACACACACCAGCTGGTTTCGAAACAGTTTCTACCCTACTGTTGTTAGAATACTGAATGGACTCTCAAACTCTTAACATTGTTTTTGCCGCTGTTTACCTATTACTTACTGATCTATGCTACTTAACTCTGTGATCTGCCTGTATTGCTCACAAGACAAAGCTTTTCACTGTGCCTCGGTACACATGACAATAAATTCAATTCAATTCAATTCACATCTCATGCAAGAATAATGGAAAACACAACTCATTCTACTTTGGTACCATATTGGCCTTTATCGATGATGTAATTCTAACAAGACTGATGGCAGTCATAGTTCTAATTGATAATTAGATTCCCTACAGTATGGATACAGGCCCTTCGGCCCAACAAGTCCACATCGACCCTCCAAAGAGTAACATTCCCTTGCTCTATATTTACCCCTGACTAATGCACCTAACACTATGGGCAATTTTAGCTTGGCCAATTCACCCTAACCTGCACATCTATGGGAGGAAACCGTAGCAAACCCACACAGAAACAGGGAGAACATGCAAACTCCACACAGACAGTCGGCTGAGGCAGGGATCGAATCTGGGTCCCTGGCGCTGTGAGGCAGCAGTGCTAACCACTGAGCCACCGTGCCACCCATAAAGGGGTAGGTGTGACAAGAACAGAGCAATAATAGAGTGGGAGATGCACATTAGAACATGGGATGAGGTTACATTTGGAATGCAAGCATGCATGACCATTGCAGTGTTCTCAGTAAGATCCTGCAAAACGTAACGTGCTGAATAACAATGTCTCGGTGTTGCTGGTTGAGGGATCGATGTTGGGAAAGACAACATTATGTCATATCGTCGAATCTTTACTATCTAAGGAGAGAGATAAAGGGCTTCATGTCTCATCAGAAAGATGGCATCTCTAGAATTGTAACACTTTTTAACTAAAGTGCAAGAGTATTCACAAAACCTCTGTGCTCCAGGTTTTGCAATAGAGTTGGATTAACCCGAAATGCCTTTACAGTTTCTTAATGAAAATCCAATTCCTTAACCCCTATGCATCTCATGCAAGAATAATGGAAAACACAACTCATTCTACTTTGGTACCATATTGGCCTTTATCGATGATGTAATTCTAACAAGACTGATGGCAGTCAGAGTTCTAATTGATAATTAGATTCCCTACAGTATGGATACAGGCCCTTCGGCCCAACAAGTCCACATCGACCCTCCAAAGAGTAACATTGGTCAAGGCTTGTGGTCTACATTGGCAATGATCTCTGCCACCGAGGAACCCTGCCCGTGTCATGCTGTACCAGACAGTACTGCGGCAGGACAAGGAAGGGATAGGCATCATTACCAAAAATGCCAGAGGAGCCCTGTATGTCAACTTAGGAAGTGTGGTGACTTACAGAACCAGGACTACTGAACAGAGATAAGCGAGGTCTAAAAGTGGAGCTGAGCCAAGCACTAAGCTCTCCCATCTGTCCAGCTACCATGTAGGTCTACTTCAGCCCTGACTTTGATGGAACCAAAATTGGCAATGATGTCAAACAGCAACTTGATGGAATATTGCGTGCAATTCTGGTCTCCTTCCTTGTTGGAATATTGCGTGCAATTCTGGTCTCCTTCCTATTGGAAAGATGTTGTGAAACTTGAAAGGGTTCAGAAAAGATTTACAAGGATGTTGCTAGGGTTGGTGGATCTGAGCTACAGGGAGAGGCTGAACAGGCTGGGGCTGTTTTCCCTAGAGCGTTGGAGGCTGAAGGGTGACCTTATAGAGGTTTACAAAATTATGAGGGGCATGGATAGGGTAAATAGACAAAGTCTTTTCCCTGGGGTCGGGGAGTCCAGAACTAGAGGGCATAGGTTTAGGGTGTGAGGGGAAAGATATAAAAGAGACCTAAGGGGCAACTTTTTCACACAGAGGGTGGTACATGTATGGAATGAGCTGCCAGAGGAAGTGGTGGAGGCTGGTATAATTGCAACATTTAAGAGGCATTTGGATGGGTATATGTATAGGAAGAGTTTGGAGGCATATGGGCCGGGTGCTGGCAGGTGGGACTAGATTGGGTTGGGATATCTGGTCGGCATGGACGGGTTGGACCGAAGTGTCTGTTTCTGTGCTGTACATCTCTATGACTCTATGACACTGGCATGTGTCACGGCAGTCAGATGGTGGTGGTGGGGGAGGGTGGACGATGTGGGGAAGGGGTGGACAATTTGAGCCGTGGCACAGCAATACACCATACCCCTGTTATTCCTGTTACTGTCTTCCCAGACTAAGGGCATTTGAGTGGAGAGGACTTCAGCAAATAGTCCTTCGCATGTTGCACATCACTATTGTTAGCTCATGGCCATCACTTGGGTAAAGACTGCCAGTCTGTTGCTAATTATTTAGTACATTAATTGTGTACCAACATTGTCATTTACTTAACAGCAGCTGTTTACAATTATGCAAACAGCTGACTTTAATACCAGGTTTTGATTATTCTGGTGCGGATGGAAATTAACCAACTTTTACCGTACTTTATTGTCATATGGAGAACTGTAAAATAAATAAAGTCACAATTCAGTGCACAGGGAACTCTCTGTTGAAGATTAGAAAAATACCTTTTCTGGCTTAGGGGCAATTTGCTTGGGTTTTCCAGCTCATTTTAAATTTAATACAAGCCTCAACAGGCAGCTTCAGTATGTTCAGATCCTTGCTCAGTCCAGGCAGCAGCAACTTGCATTTGTGTAACACCTTGAACACACTTCACAATAGCTTAGTCAGACAAATATTGAAACTGAATTAAAGAAGGAGTTGCACTGATGACCTAACATTTAGCCAAATGAGGTCATTTTTAGCACCATTGTAGATAAGAAAAGGTAAGGAGATTTGGAGAGGGGTATGTTATCAGAGTTGAGGGCCGAGATAACTTTTTTGAATGTTTATTGATGGCATGTGGCTAAGCCAGTATTTGTAACTCAGCGCGAACTGCCCTGGAGAAAGCGTTGGTGAGCCTGCCTACTTGAACCACTGCAGTCTGTATTGTGTACAGTGTGGATTCCCTACAGTGTGGAAACAGGCCATTCGGCCCAACAAGTCCACTCCGATGAGCAGCCCACCCAGACCCATTTCCCTCTGACTAATACACCTGACACTATGGGCAATTTAGCATGGCAAAAGTGAGGACTGCAGATGCTGGAGACCAGAGTTTAGATCAGAGTGGTGCTGGAAAATCTCTCCACCCTGGAGGCTTCCTGCCTCTATTCCTGATGAAGGGCTTTTGCCCAAAACATCGATTTTCCTGTTCCTCGGATGCTGCAATTCAGCATGGCCAATTCACCTAACCTGCACATCTTTGGATTGTGGGAAGAAACCCATGCAGACACGGAGTGAATGCGCAAACTCCACACAGACAGTCACCCATGGGTGGGATTGAACCTGGGTCCCTGGCGCTGTGAGGCAGCAGTGCTAACCACTGAGCCACCATGCTGCCCTAATAGGCCAACAGCACCATTAGGGAGCGAGTTCCAGGATTTTCACCCAGTAACAGGGAAAGGAAGATGAAATGGCTCCAAATCAGGATGGTGCGTGGTTTGGAAGGGGTATCCGGAGCGGGTGGCGCTCCCAGGTATTTCTGCCTTCATCATTCTAGATGAAGATTCTAGATGATAGAGGCCACGGGTTTAAAAGATGCTAAGGGAACCATGGTAGATTGCTGCTGTGCACACTGTAGATGGTATACACTGCAGTCACTATGTTTCCATTGAAGAGAGAGAGTGAATGTTAAGTGTTGGAATAGAATCAAGCAGGCCGCTGGACCTGGAGAGCTCACGCTCTTTGAGTGTTGTTAGATCTCCATTCATCTAGACAAGTTCCATCACACTCCTGACTTGTGGCTTGCAGCTGGCTATGTCAGTTCACCTGAGGATTCAAGAGGGCATTGGGTGGTTAGTTGGGTATAAATTATGGGCAAGGGTACAGAGCTAGTTCAGGCCCGATGGGCCCAATGGCCTCTTTCTGCACTCTAACAATTCTGATGATGGTGGCCAGGCACTGGAGAGACAGGAGTTACTCATTGGCCAAGTCCCTGCCTCAATGTTTACATCAGTGTGGTGCTGGAAAAGCACAGCCGGTCAGGCAGCATCCGAGGAGCAGGAGAATCAACGTTTCGGGCATAAGCCCTTCATCAGGAATGATGAGCTTATGCCCGAAACGTCGACTCTCCTGTTCCTCGGATGCTGCCTGACCGGCTGTGCTTTCTCAGTGCCACACTCTCCACAGACACTGCTAAACCTGTTGAGTTTTTCCAGCAATTTGTGTGTTAAATGAAGTTAAAACCTGGACTGTCTGATGACCACTAAACAACAAAAAAGAAGCGCAGATGCTGGAAATCAGAACCAAAAACAGACATTGCTGTTTCAGAACAGAACGCTGAAGAAAGGTCACAGGATCTGAAACGTTAACTCTCCACAGATCCTGCTGGACCTATTGAGTTTTCCCAGCAATGTCTGTTTTTATTCCCAAATTCCAGCATGCACAGTTTTTTTCTGGTTCAGTGATCATCAGATTTAACTTCATTTAATTCCTCTCCTGTGTTCAGTTCTGGTCATAGGAAGGATATTAGTAAGCTGGAGAGAGTTGAAAAGACGTTTACCAGGATGTAACCTCCCACAGTCCAAAGATGTGCAGGTTAGGGTGAATTGGCCATGCAAAATTTCCCATTGTGTTCAGGGATGTGTGTTATGTGCATTCGTCAGGGGTAAATGTAGAGTAATAGGGTAGGTTACTCTTCAGAAGGTCAGTATGGGCCTAATGGTTGGTTCCATACAGGAGGGATTCTATAAAGTCCACACTGACCCTCCGAAGAGCATCCCACTCAGTCCTACCCCTGTAATCCTGCATTTCCCATGGCCAATCCACCCTAACCTGCATATCTTTGGACTGTGGGAGGAAACTAGAGCACCCAGAGGAAACACACACAGACACGGGGAGAATGTGCAAACTCCACACAGTCAGTCGCCTGAGGTGGGAATTGAACCCGGGTCCCTGGTGCTGCGAGGCAGCAATGCTAACCACCTTGCCACCCCAAAATTGATCACATTTCACAGACGTTCCTGAAATATGGAGACTCTCCCTCCGAGGTTCTTTGCAAAAACTAAGCTCGACACTACCTGAAAGCGCACACCTTAATGTACCTCATAAGCAGAGAATCTCTACAGCGTGGAAACAGGCCATTCAGCCTGACAGGTCCACACCGACCCTCTGAAAGAGTATCCCACCCAGACCTATTACTCTACATTTACCCCTGTGGAGACTGGGTCCCATTATGTTCACCTTCCAGCCTCTACAATGAATTAATCCTCATTACAATTCTTCGATACATCTCAGCATGCAAGGGAAAGAACACGACTTGGCGAATCTGTTCCCTTTTTTGCTTAACACCAAGTAAAGAAAAGCAAAAGATATTTGACAAGCTTAAGGGAGGTCTTTGTTGACTTCCTCCTACACTTCCTGTGGTCCATGTTTGTTCTCCCTCCTGGGAGTGTTCTTAATGTGTGTGGCCTGAGCATGTTGTGGAGGCTGGAGGTGGGGGGGGGGAAGGGTGGTGGTGGTGGTGGTGGTGGTGGGGTCCACTCAGAATGCAGTCAATTCATAGATTTCTGAAGCACAGCTTGTTGCTCATGCAGTACTGAGCTCTGTTTTCCGACACTCTTAGAAGCAGATAGTATCACCCGATTAGCCCACATCCCAGATCTGCTGAGAAGCCGGAGACTAATTTAGAAACCCGCAGCTAATTAGAAACCCCTGGTTTTTACAATTGTATCTCATGCTGAAATCAGCGTTGGCTGTTCCTTTAACCCTTTTGCCGGCCTCTCGGGCTGTCACAAAGCGGCAAGAAAGGCTTTTGCAGTTTTCTGTAGCACCTCACACTGCCTCAGGGCAATGCTGAAGATGCTGAAGTACTTTTGGAGGCACAATTATAATTGTGTAATAAGTACTCGCTGGCACACCGGAGACAACTGTCTTGTTCCTTCTTTGATGTCAGGTTTGAGAGAACAAACAGCACCTTGGTTTTATATACCTCCGACGTACCTCTGACTGCGCAGCACTCCCTCGATACTGCGGTGTTTCAAGACGAGACAAACTGGCATGTTGTATAAAGCACATTCACACTGAAATAACTCCGCAGAGGCTGGTATCCTGTCACCAAGACCCCCCCTTTTATTTGCACGTGACACCAACCCAGCTAGCTCAGAGCCGGCCCCAAGAGTGAACAGAACCTCCTGTTTATCTCTGTCACCCAGGGCTCCCTGATGGGACCAGGTTAACAGCCCCAATCAGGGAACTTCTATTCTCTGAGGTCCATCTGGTTGACCGTGTTACACTCAGTACACATATACAAACGTATACATTATAGGGTCATACAGATGTACAGCAAGGAAACAGACTCTTCAGTCCAATTCATCCATGCCGACCAGATATCCTAAATTAATCTTAACACCTCTTGTCAGCTTTTGGCTTATATCCTTCCTATTCATGCACCCATCCAGGTGCCTTTTAAGTGTTGTAATTGTACCTGCCATTTCCTCTGGCAGCTCATTCCATACACGCACCACCCTCCATGTGAAAACGTTGCCCCCTAGGTCCCTTTTAAAACTTTCCACCTCTCATCTTAAACCTCTGCCATCTAGTTTTGGACACCCCTATCCTGTGGAAAAAGACCTTGTCTATTTACCCTATCCATCTCCCTCATGATTTTATAAACCTCTGTGATGTCGCCCCTCAGCCACCGACACTCCAGGGAAATAACACCAGCTTATGCAGCCTCTCTCTCACCAAATCTAGCAACTTCATTGTAAATCTTTTCTTTACCCTTTCAATATTCACAACATCCTCCCAGGAGAAGCAGCAAGCCATTCGGCCCCTCTTAGCAATTCTCCCACCCATTTCAAAACCATTGATTCTGTGCTCTGACAGGTCTATGACCTGATCCATGCTCCCTATTGTTGATTGGTTAAGTCTGGGTGTTGATTCAGAGTTGAAGTAAACAGGATGATACAGAAGGGTAGATGTGAGATAAGCAGGAGTACAGACAATCTGGAGGTTATTGAGATATTTTAAAACATGCAAAAATAAACATGCTCACACATGAACTGTACAGAATCTCTATATTCAGGGGGACGGTTACTGTACAGAGTCTGTCTGTATTCAGTGTGAGGATTACTGTACACTGTCTGTATTCAATGCGAGGGTTACAGTACAGAATCGCTGTGTATTCGGGGGAGGGTTACTGTACAGTGACTGTGTATTCAGGGTGAGGATTACTGTACACTGACTCGCCGTATTCAGGGTGAGCATTACTGTACAGTGACTGTGTATTCAGGGTGAGGATTACTGTACACTCTCTCTGTGTATTCAGGGTGAGGATTACTGTACAGGGACTGTGTATTCAGGGTGAGGATTACTGTACAGGGACTGTGTATTCACGGTGAGGATTACTGTACATCAGGGTGCCGATTACTGTACACTGTCTCGGTGTATTCAGGGTGAAGGTTACTATGCAGTGACTGTGTAATCAGGGTGAGGATTACTGTACAATGTCTGTGTATTCAGGGTGAGGATTACTGCACAGTGACTGTGTATTTAGGGTGATGATTACTGTACACTGTCTCTGTGTATTCAGGGTGAGGATTACTGTACAGTGACTGTGTACTCAGGGAGAAGATTACTGTACCATGTCTCTGTGTATACAGGGTGAGGATTACTCTACATTGTCTCTGTGTATTCAGGGTGAAGATTACTGTATGGCGACTGTGTATTCAGGGTGAGGATTACTGTACACCGTCTCTGTGTATTCAGGGTGAGGATTACTGTACAGGGACTGCGTATTCACGGTGAGGATTACTGTACATCAGGGTGCCGATTACTGTACACTGTCTCGGTGTATTCAGGGTGAAGGTTACTATGCAGTGACTGTGTAATCAGGGTGAGGATTACTGTACAGTGTCTGTGTATTCAGGGTGAGGATTACTGCACAGTGACTGTGTATTTAGGGTGATGATTACTGTACACTGTCTCTGTGTATTCAGGGTGAGGATTACTGTACAGTGACTGTGTACTCAGGGAGAAGATTACTGTACCATGTCTCTGTGTATACAGGGTGAGGATTACTCTACATTGTCTCTGTGTATTCAAGGTGAAGATTACTGTACGGCGACTGTGTATTCAGGGTGAGGATTACTGTACACCGTCTCTGTGTATTCAGGGTGAGGATTAATGTACACTGTCTCTGTGCATTCAGGGTGAAGATTAATGTACAGAGACCCTGTGTATTCAGGGTGAGGATTAATGTACACTGTCTCTGTCCATTCAGGGTGGAGATTAATGTACAGAGACCCTGTGTATTCAGGGTGAGGATTAATGTACACTGTCTCTGTGTATTCAGGGTGAGGAGTCCTGTACAGAGTCGCTGAGTATTCAGGGTCAGGATTACTGTACAGTGACTGCGTATTCAGGGTGAAGCTTACTATGCACTGTCTCTGTGTGTTCCGGGTGAGGAATACTGTACACGGTCTCTGTGTATTCAGTCTGAGGATTACTGCACAGTGACCGTGTATTCAGGGTGAGGATTACTGTACACTGTCTCTGTGTATTCATGGTGAAGATTACTGTACAGTGACTGTATATTGAGGGTGAGGATTACTGTACAGGGTCTGTGTGTATTCAGGGTGAGGATTACTGTACAGGATCTGTGTGTATTCAGGGTGAGGATTACTCAACACTATCTCTGTGTATTCAGGGTGAGGATTACTGTACAAAAACTGTGTATTCAGGGTGAGGATTACTGTACACTGTCTCTGTGCATTCAGGGTGAGGATTACTGTACAGTGACTGTATATTGAGGGTGAAGATTACTGTACACTGTCTCTGTGTATTCAGGGTGAGGATTACTGTACAGTGACTGTATATTGAGGGTGAAGATTACTGTACACTGTCTCTGTGCATTCAGGGCAAGGATTACTGTACAGTGACTGTATATTGAGGGTGAAGATTACTGTACACTGTCTCTGTGTATTCAGGGTGAGGATTACTGTCCATTGTCTCTGTGTATTCAGGGTGAGGAGTACTGTACACTCTCTCCGTGTATTTACGGTGAGGATTACTGTACAGTGTCATTGTGTATTCAGGGTGAGGATTACTGTACGCTGTCTCTGTGTATTCAGGGTGCGGATTACTGTACAGTGACAGTTTATTCAAGGTGAGGTTTACTGTACACTGACTCTGTGTATTCAGGGCGAGGATTTTTGTACAGCGACTGTGTATTCAGGGTAAGGATTACTGTGCAGGGTCTGTGTGTATTCAGGGTGAGGATTACTGCACACTTTCTCTGTGTATTCAGGGTGAGGATTAATGTACAATGTCTCTGTGTATTCAGCGTG
Source organism: Chiloscyllium plagiosum (assembly GCF_037043375.1). Classification (NCBI taxonomy): domain Eukaryota; kingdom Metazoa; phylum Chordata; class Chondrichthyes; order Orectolobiformes; family Hemiscylliidae; genus Chiloscyllium; species Chiloscyllium plagiosum. Next base: position 11,890,527 of record NW_028270183.1, read on the forward strand.
AGGATTACGTACACTGTCTCTGTGTATTCAGGGTGAGGATTACTGTACAGAGTCTCTGTGTATTCAGGGTGAGGATTACTGTACAGAGTCTCTGTGTATTCAGGGTGAGGATTACTGTACACTGTGTCTGTGTATTCAGGGTGAGGATTACTGTACACTGTGTCTGTGTATTCAGGGTGAGGATTACTGTACACTGTCTCTGTGTATTGAGGGTGAAGATTACTGTACACTGTCCCTGTCTATTCAGGGTGCGGATTACTGTACAGTGACAGTTTATTCAGGGTGAGGATTACTGTACACTGTCTCTGTGTATTCAGGGTGAAGATTACTGTACACTGTCCCTGTCTATTCAGGGTGCGGATTACTGTACAGTGACAGTTTATTCAGGGTGAGGTTTACTGGACACTGACTCTGTGTATTCAGGGTGAAGATTACTGTACACTGCCCCTGTCTATTCAGGGTGCGGATTACTGTACAGTGACAGCTTATTCAGGATGAGATTTACTGTACACTGACTCTGTGTAGTCAGGGTGCGGATTTTTGTACAGTGACTGTATATTCAGGGTAAGGATTACTGTACAGGGTCTGTGTGTATTCAAGGTGAGGATTACTGTACACTGTCTCTGTGTATTCAGCGTGAGTATTAATGTACAGTGACTGTATATTGAGGGTGAAGATTACTGTATACTGTGTCTGTGTATTCAGGGTGAGGATTACTGTACAGTGTCTGTATATGGAGGGTGAAGTTTACTGTACACTGTCTCTGTGTATTCAGGGTGAGGATTACTGTACAGTGTCTGTATATTGAGGGTGAAGTTTACTGTACACTGTCTCTGTGTTTGCAGGGTGAGGATTACTCTACACTGTCTCTGTGTATTCAGTGTGAAGATTACTGTTCACTGTCTCTGTGTATTCAGGGTGATTATTACTGTACAGAGTCTCTGAGTATTCAGGGTGAGGATTACTCTACACTGTCTCTGTGCGTTCAGGGTGAAGATTACTGTACAGATTCTCTGTGTATTCAGGGTGAGGATTACTGTACACTGTCTCTGTCCATTCAGGGTGCAGATTCCTGTACAGAGTATCTGAGTATTCAGGGTGAGGATTACTGTGCAGTGACTGCGTATTCAGAGTGAGTACTACTGTACAGTGACTATGTATTCAGGATGAGGATTACTGTACCCTGTCTCTATGTATTCAGGGTGAGGATTACTGTACAGTGACTGTGTATGGAGGGTGAAGATTACTGTACACTGTCTCTGTGTATTCAGGGTGAGGATTACTGTACACTGTCATTGTGTATTCAGGGTGAGGATTATTCTACAGGGTCTGTGTGTATTCAGGGTGAAGATTATTGTATACTGTCTCTGTGTATTCAGGGTGAGGATTACTGTACAGTGACTGTATATGGAGGGTGAAGATTACTGTACACTGTCTCTGTGTATTCAGGGTGAGGATTACTGTACACTGTCATTGTGTATTCAGGGTGAGGATTATTCTACAGGGTCTGTGTGTATTCAGGGTGAAGATTATTGTATACTGTCTCTGTATTCAGGGTGAGGATTACTGTACAGTGACTGTATATGGAGGGTGAAGATTACTGTACACTGTCTCTGTGTATTCAGGGTGAGGATTACTGTACACTGTCATTGTGTATTCAGGGTGAGGATTATTCTACAGGGTCTGTGTGTATTCAGGGTGAAGATTATTGTATACTGTCTCTGTATTCAGGGTGGGGATTACTGTACAGGGTCTGTGTATTCAGGGTGGGGATTACTGTACATTGGCTCTGTTTATTCAGAGTGAGGATTACTTTACATTGTCTCTGTGTATTCAGGGTGAGTATTACTGTACAGCAACTGCGTATTCAGGATGAGGACTACTGTACAGTGACTGTGTATTCAGGGCGAGGATTACTGTACACTGTCTCTGTGTATTCAGAGTGAGGATTACTGTATAGAGTCACTGTGTATTCAGGGTGACGATTACTGTACACTGTCTCTGTGTATTCAGGGTGAGGTTTACTGTACACTGTCTCTGTGCATTCAGGGTGAAGATTCCTGTACAGAGTCTCTGAGTATTCAGGGTGAGATTGCTGTACAGTGACTGCCTATTCAGGGTGAGGTTTACTGTACACTGTCTCTGTGTATTCAGGGTGAGGATTACTGTACCCTGTCTCTGTGTATTCAGAGTGAGGATTACTCTACACTGTCTCTGTATATTCAGGGTGAAGATTACTGTACACTGTCATTGTGTACTCAGGGTGAGGATTACTGTACAATGTCTCTGCGTATTCAGGGTGAGGATTACTGTACAGAGTCTCTGTGTATTCAGTGAAGATTACTGTACACTGTCTCTGTGTATTCAGGGTGAGGATTACTGTACAGAGTCTCTGAGTATTCAGGGTGAGGCTTACTGTACAGTGACAGTTTATTCAGGGTGAGAATTACTGTACACTGTCTCTGTGTATTCAGGGTGACGATTACTGTACAGAGTCTCTGTGTATTCAGGGTGAGAATTATTGTACACTGTCTCTGTGTATTCAGTGTGAAGATTACTGTACACTGTCTCTGTGTATTCAGGGTGATTATTACTGTACAGAGTCTCTGAGTATTCAGGGTGAGGCTTACTGTACAGTGACAGTTTATTCAGTATGATGATATCTGTACACAGTCTCTGTATTCAGGGTGAGGATTTCTTTACAGTGACTGTATATTCAGGGTGAGGATTACTGTACACTGTTTCTGTGTATTCAGGGTGAGGATTATTGTACAGTGACTGTGTATTCAGGATAAGGATTACTGTACACTATCTCTGTGTATTCAGGGTGAGGATTACTGTACACTGTCGCTGTGCATTCAGTCTGAAGATTCCTGTACAGAGTCTCTGAGTATTCAGGGTGAGGATTGCTGTACAGTGACTGCGTATTCAGGGTGAAGATTACTGTACACGGTCTCTGTGTATGCAGGGTGAGGATTAATGTACACTGTCGCTGTGCATTCAGTCTGAAGATTCCTGTACAGAGTCTCTGAGTATTCAGGGTGAGGATTGCTGTACAGTGACTGCGTATTCAGGGTGAAGATTACTGTACACGGTCTCTGTGTATGCAGGGTGAGGATTAATGTACAGAGTCTTTTTGTAGTCAGGGTGAGGATTACTGTACAACGTGAGGGTTACCTTACAGTGACTGAGTATTCAGGGTGCGGATTACTGTACAGTGACTGTGTATTCAGGGTGAGGATTACTGCACACTGTCTCTGTGTATTCAGGGTGAGGATTACTGAACAGTGACTGTGCATTCAGGGTGAGGATTACTGTACAGTGACTGTGTATTCAGGGTGAGGATTACTTTACAGGATCTGTGTGCAGTTGAAACTTTATTGCTGGAACAGCACAGCAGGTCAGGCAGCATCCAGGGAACAGGAGATTCGACGTTTCGGGCACAGGCCCTTCTTCAGGAATGAGCAGAGAGTGTTCAGCAGGAGAAGATAAAAGGTAGGGAGGAGGGACTTGGAGGAGGGGAGTTGGAAATGTGATAGGTGGAAAGAGGTCAAGGTGAGGGTGATAGGTCGGAGTAGGGTGGAGGCGGAGAGGTCAAGAAGAAGACTGCAGGTCAGGAAGGCGGTGCCGGGCTGGAAGGATCCGGCTGAGACAAGGTGGGGGGAGGGGGGATGAAGAAACTGGTGAAGTCCAAGTTCATCCCCTGCGGTTGGAGGGTTCCCAGTCGGAAGATAAGACGCTCCTCCTCCGACCGTCGGGTTGTTGTGGTTTGGCGGTGGATGAGTCCAATGACCTGCATATCCTCGGTGGAGTGGGAGGGGGAGTTGAAATGCTGTGCCACAGGTTGGTTGGGTTGGTTCGTCCGGGTGGCCCAGAGGTGCTCCCTGAATCGCTCCGCAAGTAGGCGGCCTGTCTCCCCAATATAGAGGAGGCCACACCGGCTGCAGCGGATGCAGTAGATGATGTGGGTGGAGGTGCAGGTGAATCTGTGGCGGATATGGAAGTTTCCCTTGGGGCCTTGGAGAGAAGTGAGGGGGGAGGTGTGGGCGCAAGTGTTGCACCTCCTGCGGTTGCAAGGGAAGGTGCCGGGAGTGGTGGTTGGGTCGGTGGGGGGTGTGGATCTGACAAGGGAGTCGCGGAGGGAGTGGTCTCTACGGAAAGCTGATAGGGGAGGGGAGGGAAATATATCCTTGGTGCTGGGGTCTGTTTGGAGGTGGCGGAAGTGACGGCGGATGATGCGCTGTACATGGAGATTGGTGGGGTGGTAGGTGAGGACCAGTGGGGTTCTGTCCTGGTGGCGGTTGGAGGGGCGGGGCTCAAGGGCGGAGGAGCGGGAAGTGGAGGAGATGCGGTGGAGGGCACCGTCGACCACGTCGGGGGGGAAATTGCGGTCCTTGAAGAAGGAGGCCGTCTGTGTTGTACGTATTTTGAACTGGTCCTCCTGGGAGCAGATGCGGCGGAGACGAAGGAATTGGGAGAATGGGATGGCGTTTTTACAGGGGGCAGGATGGGAGGAGGTGTAGTCCAGGTAGCTGTGGGAGTCGGTAGGTTTGTAGTAGATGTCCGTGTTGATTCGGTCGCCTGAGATAGAAACAGAAAGGTCTAGGAAGGGGAGGGAGGAGTCCGAGACTGTCCAGGTGAATTTGAGGTCGGGGTGGAAGGTGTTGGTGTAGTGGATGAACTGTTCAACCTCCTCGTGGGAGCACGAGGTAGCGCCGATACAGTCATCAATGTAGCGAAGAAAAAGATGGGGGGTGGGGCCAGTGTAGTTGCGGAAGATGGATTGTTCCACATACCCTACGAAGAGGCAGGCATAGCTGGGGCCCATGCGGGTGCCCATGGCTACTCCTTTTGTTTGGAGAAAGTGGGAGGATTGGAAAGAAAAGTTGTTCAGGGTGAGGACCAGTTCGGTCAGTCGAAGGAGGGTGTCGGTGGAAGGGTACTGGGTGGTACGGCGGGAAAGGAAGAAGCGGAGTGCTTTGAGTCCTTCGTGATGGGGGATGGAGGTGTACAGGGACTGGATGTCCATGGTGAAGATGAGGCGTTGGGGACCGGGGAAGCGGAAATCCTGGAGGAGGTGGAGGGCGTGGGTGGTGTCACGAACGTAGGTGGGGAGTTCTTGGACTAATGGGGACAGGACCGTGTCGAGGTATGCCGAGATGAGTTCGGTTGGGCAGGAGCAGGCTGAGACGATGGGTCGTCCGGGGCAGTCAGGTTTGTGGATTTTGGGCAGGAGGTAGAAACGGGCGGTTCGGGGTTGTGGGACTATGAGGTTGGAGGCGGTGGATGGGAGGTCCCCTGAGGTGATGAGGTTATGGACGGTCTGGGAGATGATGGTTTGGTGGTGGGGGGTGGGGTCATGGTCAAGGGGACGGTAGGAGGAGGTATCTGCGAGCTGGCGTTTGGCCTCAGCGGTGTAAAGGTCAGTGCGCCAAACTACTACTGCGCCTCCCTTGTCAGCTGGTTTGATGGTGAGGTTGGGGTTGGAACGGAGGGAGTGGAGGGCTGCGCGTTCCGAGGGTGAGAGGTTGGAGTGGGTGGGGGGAGTATGGGAGTTCAGGTAGCGGTTAATATCGCGGCGGCAGTTTGCTATGAAGAGGTCGAGGGCAGGTAGGAGGCCAGCACGGGGTGTCCAGGTGGACGGGGTGTGTTGGAGATGGGAGAAGGGGTCGTCAGAGGGTGGGCGAGAGTCTTGATTGAAGAAGAAGGCACGGAGGCGAAGGCGGCGGAAAAATTGTTCGGTGTCACTCCGTGTATTGAATTCATTGACCCGAGAACGTGTGGATCTGTGTGCATTCAGGGTGAGGATTGCTGTTCACTGTCTCTGTGTATTCAGGGTGAGGGTTACTGTACACTACCTGTGTGTATTCAGGGTGAGGATTACTGCACACTGACTCTGTGTATTCAGGGTGAGGATTACTGCACACTGACTCTGTGTATTCAGGGTGAGGATTACTGTACACTGACTCTGTGTATTCAGGGTGAGGATTACTGTACACTGTCTCTGTGTATTTAGGGTGTAGAATACACGACACTGTCTCTGTGTATTCAGGGTGAGGATTACTGTACACTGTCTCTGAGTATTCCGGGTGAGGATTATTGTACAGGGTCTGTGTGTATTCAGGGTGAGGATTACTGTACAGGGTCTGTGTGTATTCAGGGTGATGATTACTCTACATTGTCTCTGTGTATTCAGGGTGAGGATTACTGTACAGAGTCTCTGTGTATTCAGGGTGAGGATTACTGTACACTGTCTCTGTGTATTCAGGATGAGGATTACTGTACAGGGTCTGTGTGTATTCAGGGTGAGGATTACTGTACACAGTCTCTGTGTATTCAGTGTGAAGATTACTGTACACTGTCTCTGTGTATTCAGGGTGAGAACTACTGTACAGAGTCTGAGTATTCAGGGTGAGGATTACTGTACAGGGTCTGTGTGTATTCATGGTGATGATTACTGTACATTGTCTCTGTGTATTCAGGGTGAGGATTACTGTACAGGGTCTGTGTGTATTCATGGTGATGATTACTGTACATTGTCTCTGTGTATTCAGGATGAGGATTACTGTACACTGTCTCTGTGTATTCAGGATGAGGATTACTGTACAGGGTCTGTGTGTATTCAGGGTGAGGATTACTGTACAGGGTCTGTGTGTATTCATGGTGACGATTACTGTACATTGTCTCTGTGTATTCAGGGTGAGGATTACTGTACAGTGACTGTGTATTCAGGATGAGGATTACTGTACACTGTCTCTGTGTATTCAGGGTGAAGATTATTGTACACTGTCTCTGTGTATTCTGTGTGAAGAGTACTGTACATTGCTTCTGTGTATTCAGGGTGAGGAGTACTGTACAATAAGTGTGTATTCAGGGTGAGGATTACTGTACACTCTGTGTATTCAGGGTGAGGATTACTGTACAGTGTCTCTGAGTACTCAGGGTGACGATGACTGTACAGTGACTGTGTATTCAGGGTGAGTATTACTGTACAGGCTCTGTGTGTCTTCAGGGTGAGAACTACTGTTCACTGTCTCTGTGTATTCAGGGTGAGAATTACTGTACACTGTCTCTGTGTATTCAGGGTGAGGATTACTGTACTGCGACTGTGCATTCAGGGTAAGGATTACTGTACAGAGTCTCTGTGTATTCAGGGTGAGGATTACTGTACACTGTCTCTGTGCATTCAGGGTGAAGATTCCTGTACAGAGTCTCTGAGTATTCAGGGTGAGATGGCTGTACAGTGACTGCCTATTCAGGGTGAAGTTTACTGTACAGAGTCTCTGTGTATTCAGGGTGAGGATTACTGTACCCTGTCTCTGAGTATTCAGAGTGAGGATTACTCTACACTGTCTCTGTGTATTCAGGGTGAAGATTACTGTACACTGTCATTGTGTATTCAGGGTGAGGATTACTGTACAATGTCTCTGTGTATTCAGGGTGAGGATTACTGTACAGAGTCTCTGTGTATTCAGTGTGAAGATTACTGTACACTGTCTCTGTGTATTCAGGGTGAGGATTACTGTACAGAGTCTCTGAGTATTCAGGGTGAGGCTTACTGTACAGTGACTGTGTATTCATGGTGAGGATTACTGTACACTGTCTCTGTGTATTCAGGTTGAGGATTACTGTACAGTGACTGTGTATTGAGGGTGAGGATTACTGTACAGGGCCGGTGTGTATTCAGGGTGAGGATTACTGTACAGGGTCGATGTGTATTCAGGGTGAGGATTACTGTTCACTGTCTCTGTGTATTCAGGGTGAGGATCATTGTACAGAGTCACTGTGTATTTCAGGGTGAAGATTACTGTACACTGTGTCTGTGTATTCAAGGTGAGGGTTACTGTACATTACCTGTGTGTATTCAGGGTGTGGATTACTGCACACTTTCTCTGTGTATTCATTGTGAGGATTACTGGACACGGTATCTGTGTATTCAGGGTGACGATGACTGTACAGAGTCTCTGTGTATGCAAGGTGAGGATTACTGTACACTGCCTCTGTGTATTCAGGGTGAACATTACTGTACACTGCCCCTGTCTATTCAGGGTGCGGACTACTATAAAGTGACAGTTTATTCAGGGTGAGGTTTACTGTACAATGATTCTGTGTATTCAGGTTGAGGATTTTTGAACAGTGACTGTGTATTCAGGGTGAGTATTACTGTACAGGGTCTGTGTGTCTTCAGGGTGAGAGCTACTGTTCACTGTCTCTGTGTATTCATGGTGAGAATTACTGTACACTGTCTCTGTGTATTCAGGGTGAGGAGTACTGTACAGCGACTGTGTATTCAGGGTAAGGATTACTGTACAGAGTCTCTGTGTATTCAGGGTAAGGATTACTGTACACTGTCTCTGTGCATTCAGGGTGAGGATTCCTGTACAGAGTCTCTGAGTATTCAGGGTGAGATTGCTGTACAGTGACTGCCTATTCAGGGTGAAGTTTACTGCACACTGTCTCTGTGTATTCAAGGTGAGGATTACTGTACCCTGTCTCTGTGTTTTCAAAGTGAGGATTACTCTACACTGTCTCTGTGTATTCAGGGTGAAGATTACTGTACACTGTCATTGTGTATTCAGGGTAAGGATTACTGTACAATGTCTCTGTGTATTCAGGGTGAGGATTACTGTACAGAGTCTCTGTGCATTCAGTGTGAAGATTACTGTACACTGTCTCTGTGTATTCAGGGTGAGGATTACTGTACAGAGTCTCTGAGTATTCAGGGTGAGGCTTACTGTACAATGTCTCTGCGTATTCAGGGTGAGGATTACTGTACAGAGTCTCTGTGTATTCAGTGTGAAGATTACTGTACACTGTCTCTGTGTATTCAGGGTGAGGATTACTGTACAGATTCTCTGAGTATTCAGGGTGAGGCTTACTGTACAGTGACTGTGTATTCAATGTGAGGATTACTGTACACTGTCTCTGTGTATTCAGGTTGAGGATTACTGTACAGTGACTGTGTATTGAGGGTGAGGATTACTGTACAGGGTCGGTGTGTATTCAGGGTGAGGATTACTGTTCACTGTCTCTGTGTATTCAGGGTGAGGATTACTATACAGGGTCGGTGTGTATTCAGGGTCAGGATTACTGTTCACTGTCTCTGTGTATTCAGGGTGAGGATCATTGTACAGAGTCACTGTGTATTTCAGGGTGAAGATTACTGTACACTGTGTCTGTGTATTCAGGGTGAGGATTACTGTACACTGTCTCTGTGTATTCAGGGTGAGGATTACTATACAGGGTCGGTGTGTATTCAGGGTCAGGATTACTGTTCACTGTCTCTGTGTATTCAGGGTGAGGATCATTGTACAGAGTCACTGTGTATTTCAGGGTGAAGATTACTGTACACTGTGTCTGTGTATTCAAGGTGAGGGTTACTGTACACTACCTGTGTGTATTCAGGGTGAGGATTACTGCACACTTTCTCTGTGAATTCAGTGTGAGGTTTACTGTACACGGTCTCTGTGTATTCAGGGTGAGGATTACTGTACAGAGTCTCTGTGTATTCAGGGTGAGGATTACTGTACCCTGTCTCTGAGTATTCAGAGTGAGGATTACTCTACACTGTCTCTGTGTATTCAGGGTGAAGATTACTGTACACTGTCATTGTGTATTCAGGGTGAGGATTACTGTACAATGTCTCTGTGTATTCAGGGTGAGGATTACTGTACAGAGTCTCTGTGTATTCAGTGTGAAGATTACTGTACACTGTCTCTGTGTATTCAGGGTGAGGATTACTGTACAGAGTCTCTGAGTATTCAGGGTGAGGCTTACTGTACAGTGACTGTGTATTCATGGTGAGGATTACTGTACACTGTCTCTGTGTATTCAGGTTGAGGATTACTGTACAGTGACTGTGTATTGAGGGTGAGGATTACTGTACAGGGCCGGTGTGTATTCAGGGTGAGGATTACTGTACAGGGTCGATGTGTATTCAGGGTGAGGATTACTGTTCACTGTCTCTGTGTATTCAGGGTGAGGATCATTGTACAGAGTCACTGTGTATTTCAGGGTGAAGATTACTGTACACTGTGTCTGTGTATTCAAGGTGAGGGTTACTGTACATTACCTGTGTGTATTCAGGGTGTGGATTACTGCACACTTTCTCTGTGTATTCATTGTGAGGATTACTGGACACGGTATCTGTGTATTCAGGGTGACGATGACTGTACAGAGTCTCTGTGTATGCAAGGTGAGGATTACTGTACACTGCCTCTGTGTATTCAGGGTGAACATTACTGTACACTGCCCCTGTCTATTCAGGGTGCGGACTACTATAAAGTGACAGTTTATTCAGGGTGAGGTTTACTGTACAATGATTCTGTGTATTCAGGTTGAGGATTTTTGAACAGTGACTGTGTATTCAGGGTGAGTATTACTGTACAGGGTCTGTGTGTCTTCAGGGTGAGAGCTACTGTTCACTGTCTCTGTGTATTCATGGTGAGAATTACTGTACACTGTCTCTGTGTATTCAGGGTGAGGAGTACTGTACAGCGACTGTGTATTCAGGGTAAGGATTACTGTACAGAGTCTCTGTGTATTCAGGGTAAGGATTACTGTACACTGTCTCTGTGCATTCAGGGTGAGGATTCCTGTACAGAGTCTCTGAGTATTCAGGGTGAGATTGCTGTACAGTGACTGCCTATTCAGGGTGAAGTTTACTGCACACTGTCTCTGTGTATTCAAGGTGAGGATTACTGTACCCTGTCTCTGTGTTTTCAAAGTGAGGATTACTCTACACTGTCTCTGTGTATTCAGGGTGAAGATTACTGTACACTGTCATTGTGTATTCAGGGTAAGGATTACTGTACAATGTCTCTGTGTATTCAGGGTGAGGATTACTGTACAGAGTCTCTGTGCATTCAGTGTGAAGATTACTGTACACTGTCTCTGTGTATTCAGGGTGAGGATTACTGTACAGAGTCTCTGAGTATTCAGGGTGAGGCTTACTGTACAATGTCTCTGCGTATTCAGGGTGAGGATTACTGTACAGAGTCTCTGTGTATTCAGTGTGAAGATTACTGTACACTGTCTCTGTGTATTCAGGGTGAGGATTACTGTACAGATTCTCTGAGTATTCAGGGTGAGGCTTACTGTACAGTGACTGTGTATTCAATGTGAGGATTACTGTACACTGTCTCTGTGTATTCAGGTTGAGGATTACTGTACAGTGACTGTGTATTGAGGGTGAGGATTACTGTACAGGGTCGGTGTGTATTCAGGGTGAGGATTACTGTTCACTGTCTCTGTGTATTCAGGGTGAGGATTACTATACAGGGTCGGTGTGTATTCAGGGTCAGGATTACTGTTCACTGTCTCTGTGTATTCAGGGTGAGGATCATTGTACAGAGTCACTGTGTATTTCAGGGTGAAGATTACTGTACACTGTGTCTGTGTATTCAAGGTGAGGGTTACTGTACACTACCTGTGTGTATTCAGGGTGAGGATTACTGCACACTTTCTCTGTGAATTCAGTGTGAGGTTTACTGTACACGGTCTCTGTGTATTCAGGGTGAGGATTACTGTACAGAGTCTCTGAGTATTCCGGGTGAGGATTACTGTACACTGCCTCTGTGTATTCAGGGTGAAGGTTACTGTACACTGCCCCTGTCTATTTAGGGTGCGGACTACTATACAGTGAAAGTTTATTCAGGGTGAGGTTTACTGTACACTGACTCTGTGCATTCAGGGTGAGGATTCCTGTACAGAGTCTCTGAGTATTCAGGGTGAGATTGCTGTACAGTGACTGCCTATTCAGGGTGAAGTTTACTGTACACTGTCTCTGTGTATTCAGGGTGAGGATTACTGTACCCTGTCTCTGTGTATTCAGAGTGAGGATTATCTCTACACTGTCTCTGTGTATTCAGGGTGAAGATTACTGTACACTGTCATTGTGTATTCAGGGTGAGGATTACTGTACAATGTCTCTGTGTATTCAGGGTGAGGATTACTGTACAGAGTCTCTGTGCATTCAGTGTGAAGATTACTGTACACTGTCTCTGTGTATTCAAGGTGAGGATTACTGTACAGAGTCTCTGAGTATTCAGGGTGAGGCTTACTGTACAATGTCTCTGTGTATTCAGGGTGAGGATTACTGTACAGAGTCTCTGTGTATTCAGTGTGAAGATTGCTGTACACTGTCTCTGTGTATTCAGGGTGAGGATTACTGTACAGATTCTCTGAGTATTCAGGCTGAGGCTTACTGTACAGTGACTGTGTATTCAATGTGAGGATTACTGTACACTGTCTCTGTGTATTCAGGTTGAGGATTACTGTACAGTGACTGTGTATTGAGGGTGAGGATTACTGTACAGAGTCTCTGAGTATTCAGGGTGAGGCTTACTGTACAATGTCTCTGTGTATTCAGGGTGAGGATTACTGTACAGAGTCTCTGTGTATTCAGTGTGAAGATTGCTGTACACTGTCTCTGTGTATTCAGGGTGAGGATTACTGTACAGATTCTCTGAGTATTCAGGGTGAGGATTACTGTACAGGGTTAGTGTGTATTCAGGGTGAGGATTACTGTTCACTGTCTCTGTGTATTCAGGGTGAGGATTACTGTACAGGGTCGGTGTGTATTCAGGGTGAGGATTACTGTTCACTGTCTCTGTGTATTCAGGGTGAGGATCATTGTACAGAGTCACTGTGTATTTCAGGGTGAAGATTACTGTACACTGTGTCTGTGTATTCAAGGTGAGGGTTACTGTACACTACCTGTGTGTATTCAGGGTGAGGATTACTGCACACTTTCTCTGTGTATTCAGTGTGAGGATTACTGTACACGGTCTCTGTGTATTCAGGGTGAGGATTACTGTACAGAGTCTCTGAGTATTCCGGGTGAGGATTACTGTACACTGCCTCTGTGTATTCAGGGTGAAGATTACTGTACACTGCCCCTGTCTATTCAGGGTGCGGACTACTATACAGTGACAGTTTATTCAAGGTGAGGTTTACTGTACACTGACTCTGTGTATTCAGGGTGAGGATTTTTGAGCAGTGACTGTGTATTCAGGGTGAGGATTATTGTACAGCTACTGTGTATTGAGGGCAAGGATTACTGTACAGGGTCTGTGTGTATTCAGGGTGAGGCTTACTGTCCTCTGTCTCTGTGTATTCAGGGTGAGGATTACTGTACAGAGTTTTGTGTCGTCAGGGTGAGGATTACTGTACCGCGTGAGGATTACTGTACAGTGACTGAGTATTCAGGGTGCGGATTATTGTACACTGACTCTGTGTATTCCGGGTCAGGATTTTTGTGCAGTGACTGTGTATTCAGGGTGAGGATTACTGAACAGAGTCTCTGTGTATTCAGTGTGAAGATTATTGTACACTGTCTCTGTGTATTCAGGGTGAGGATTACTGTACAGAGTCTCTGAGTAGTCAGGGTGAGGCTTACTGTGCACGGTCTCTGTGTATTCAGGGTGAAGATTACTGTACACAGTCATTGTGTATTCAGGGTGAGGATTACTGTGCACTGTCTCTGTGTATTTAGGGTGTAGAATACACGACACTGTCTCTGTGTATTCAGGGTGAGGATTACTGTACACTGTCTCTGAGTATTCCGGGTGAGGTTTATTGTACAGGGTCTGTGTGTATTCAGGGTGAGGCTTACTGTACAGTGACTGTATATTGAGGGTGAGGATTACTGTACACTGTCTCTGTGTATTCAGGGTGAGGATTATTGTGCAGGGTCTGTGTGTATTCAGGGTGAGGATTACTGTACAGGGTCTGTGTGTATTCATGGTGACGATTACTGTACATTATCTCTATGTATTCAGGGTGAGGATTACTGTACAGTGACTGTGTATTCAGGATGAGGATTACTGTACACTGTCTCCGTGTATTCAGGGTGAAGATTACTGTAAACTGTCCCTGTGTATTCAGGGTGAGGGTTACTGTACAGTGACAGTTTATTCAGGGTGCGGATTATTGTACACTGTCTCTGTGTATTGAGGGTGAAGTTTATTGTACACTGTCTCTGTGTATTCTGTGTGAAGAGTACTGTACATTGCTTCTGTGTATTCAGGGTGAGGAGTACTGTACACTGTCTCCGTGTATTCAGGGTGAGGATTACTGTAAACTGTCCCTGTGTATTCAGGGTGAGGATTACTGTACAGTGACAGTTTATTCAGGGTGCGGATTATTGTACACTGTCTCTGTGTATTCTGTGTGTATAGTACTGTACATTGCTTCTGTGTATTCAGGGTGAGGAGTACTGTACAATAAGTGTGTATTCAGGGTGAGGATTACTGTACACTCTGTGTATTCAGGGTGAGGATTACTGTACAGAGTCTCTGAGTACTCAGGGTGATGATGACTGTACAGTGACTGTGTATTCAGGGTGAGTATTACTGGACAGGGTCTTTGTGTCTTCAGGGTGAGAACTACTGTTCACTGTCTCTGTGTATTCAGGGTGAGAATTACTGTACACTGTCTCTGTGTTTTCAGGGTGAGGATTACTGTACAGCGACTGTGCATTCAGGGTAAGGATTACTGTACAGAGTCACTGTGTATTCAGGGTGAGGATTACTGTACACTGTCTCTGTGCATTCAGGGTGAAGATTCCTGTACAGAGTCTCTGAGTATTCAGGGTGAGATGGCTGTACAGTGACTGCCTATTCAGGGTGAAGATTACTGTACACTGTCATTGTGTATTCAGGGTGAGGATTACTGTACAATGTTTCTGTGTATTCAGGGTGAGGATTACTGTACACAGTCTCTGTGTATTCAGTGTGAAGATTACTGTACACTGTCTCTGTGTATTCAGGGTGAGGATTACTGTACAGAGTCTCTGAGTATTCAGGGTGAGGCTTACTGTACAGTGACTGTGCATTCATGGTGAGGATTACTGTACACTGTCTCTGTGTATTCAGGTTGAGGATTACTGTACAGTGTCTGTGTATTCAGTGTGATGGTCATTGTACAGAGTCACTGTGTATTTCAGGGTGAAGATTACTGTACACTGTGACTGTGCATTCAAGGTGAGGGTTACTGTAGATTACCTGTGTGTATTCAGGGTGAGGATTACTGCACACTTTCTCTGTGTATTCAGTATGAGGATTACTGTACAGTGAATGTGTATTCAGGGTGAGGATTACTGTACACTGTCTCTGTGTATTCAGGGTGAGGATTACTGTACAGAATCTCTGTGTATGCAAGGCGAGGATTACTGTACACTGCCTCTGTGTATTCAGGGTGAAGATTACTGTACACTGCCCCAGTCTATTCAGGGTGCGGATTACTATACAGTGACAGTTTATTCAGGGTGAGGCTTAGTGTCCTCTGTCTCTGTGTATTCAGGGTGAGGATTACTGTACAGAGTTTTGTGTAGTCAGGGTGAGGATTACTGTATCGCGTGCGGGTTACTGTATAGTGATTGAGTATTCAGGGTGCGGATTATTGTACATTGACTCTGTGTATTCAGGGTCAGGATTTTTGTGTAGTGACTGTGTATTCAGGGTGAGGATTACTGTACAGAGTCTCTGTGTATTGAGGGTGAATATTATTGTACAGATTCTCTGTGTATTCAGGGTGAGGATTACTGTACACTGTTTCTGTGTATTCAGGGTGAGGATTACTGTACAGTGACTGTGTATTCAGGATAAGGATTACTGTACACTATCTCTGTGTATTCAGGGTGAGGATTACTGTACACTGTCGCTATGCATTCAGGCTGAAGATTCCTGTACAGAGTCTTTGAGTATTCAGGGTGAGGATTGCTGTACAGTGACTGCGTATTCAGGGTGAGGATTACTGTACACGGTCTCTGTGTATGCAGGGTGAGGATTAATGTACAGAGTCTTTTTGTAGTCAGGGTGAGGATTACTGTACAACATGAGGGTTACTGTACAGTGACTGTGTATTCAGGGTGAGGATTACTGCACACTGTCTCTGTGTATTCAGGGTGAGGATTACTGAACAGTGACTGTGCATTCAGGGTGAGGATTACTGTACAGTGACTGTGTATTCAGGGTGAGGATTACTGTACAGGATCTGTGTGTATTCAGGGTGAGGATTGCTGTTCACTGTCTCTGTGTATTCAGGGTGAGGGTTACTGTACACTGTCGTTGTGTATTCAGGGTGAGGATTACTGTGCACGGTCTCTGTGTATTCAGGGTGAAGATTACTGTACACTGTCATTGTGTATTCAGGGTGAGGATTACTGTACACTGACTCGGTGTATTCAGGGTGAGGATTACTGTACACTGTCTCTGTGTATTCAGGGTGTAGAATACACGACACTGTCTCTGTGTATTCAGAGTGAGGATTACTGTACACTGTCTCTGAGTATTCCGGGTGAGGATTATTGTACAGGGTCTGTGTGTATTCAGGGTGAGGATTATTGTACAGGGTCTGTGTGTATTCATGGTGACGATTACTGTACATTGTCTCTGTGTATTCAGGGTGAAGATTACTGTACAGTGACTGTGTATTCAGGATGGGGATTAATGTACACTGTCTTTGTGTATTCAGTGTGAAGATTACTGTGCACTGTCTCTGTGTATTCAGGGTGAGGATTACTGTACAGAGTCTCTGAGTGTTCAGGGTGAGGATTACTGTACAGGGTCTGTGTTTATTCATGGTGACGATTACTGTACATTGTCTCTGTGTATTCAGGGTGAGGATTACTGTACAGTGATTGTGTATTCAGGATGAGGATTACTGTACACTGTCTCTGTGTATTCAGGGTGAAGATTACTGTAAACTGTCCCTGTGTATTCAGGGTGAGGGTTACTGTACATTGACAGTTTATTCAGGGTGCAGATTATTGTACACTGTCTCTGTGTATTCTGTGTGAAGAGTACTGTACATTGCTTCTGTGTATTCAGGGTGAGGAGTACTGTACAATAAGTGTGTATTCAGGGTGAGGAGTACTGTACAATAAGTGTGTATTCAGGGTGAGGATTACTGTACAGAGTCTCTGAGTAGTCAGGGTGACGATGACTGTACAGTGACTGTGTATTCAGGGTGAGTATTACTGTACAGGGTCTGTGTGTATTCAGGGTGAGAACTACTGTTCACTGTCTCTGTGTATTCATGGTGAGAATTCCTGTACACTGTCTCTGTGTATTCAGGGTGAGGATTACTGTACAGCGACTGTGTATTCATGGTGAGGATTACTGTACACTGTCTCTGTGCATTCAGGGTGAAGATTCCTGTACAGAGTCTCTGAGTATTCAGGGTGAGATTGCTGTACAGTGACTGCCTATTCAGGGTGAAGTTTACTGTACACTGTCTCTGTGTATTCAGGGTGAGGATTACTGTACAGAGTCTCTGAGTAGTCCGGGTGAGGATTACTGTACACTGTCTCTGTGTATTCAGGGTGAAGATTACTGTACACTGTCATTGTGTATTCAGGGTGAGGATTACTGTACAGAGTCTCTGTGTATTCAGTGTAAAGATTACTGTACACTGTGTCTGTGTATTCAGGGTGAGGATTACTGTACAGAGTCTCTGAGTATTCAGGGTGAGGCTTACTGTACAGTGACTGTGTATTCATGGTGAGGATTACTGTACACTGTCTCTGTGTATTCAGGTTGAGGATTACTGTACAGTGACTGTGTATTGAGGGTGAGGATTACTGTACAGGGTCAGTGTGTATTCATGGTGAGGATTACTGTACACTGTCTCTGTGTATTCAGGTTGAGGATTACTGTACAGTGACTGTGTATTGATGGTGAGGATTACTGTACAGGGTCAGTGTGTATTGAGGGTGAGGATTACTGTACAGGGTCGGTGTGTATTCAGGGTGAGGATTACTGTTCACTGTCTCTGTGTATTCAGGGTGAGGATCATTGTACAGAGTCACTGTGTATATCAGGGTGAAGATTACTGTACACTGTGTCAGTGTATTCAAGGTGAGGGTTACTGTACACTACCTGTGTGTATTCAGGGTGAGGATTACTGCACACTTTCTCTGTGTATTCAGTGTGAGGATTACTGTACACGGTCTCTGTGTATTCAGGGTGAGGATTACTGTACACTGCCTCTGTGTATTCAGGGTGAAGATTACTGTACACTGCCCCTGTCTATTCAGGGTGCGGATCACTATACAGTGACAGTTTATTCAGGGTGAGGTTTACTGTACACTGACTCTGTGTATTCAGGGTGAGGATTTTTGAACAGTGACTGTGTATTCAGGGTGAGGATTATTGTACAGCTACTGTGTATTGAGGGTAAGGATTACTGTACAAGGTCTGTGTGTATTTAGGGTGAGGCTTACTGTCTTCTGTCTCTGTGTATTCAGGGTGAGGATTACTGTACAGAGTTTTGTGTAGTCAGGGTGAGGATTCCTGTATCGCGTGAGGATTACTGTACAGTGACGGAGTATTCAGGGTGCGGATTATTGTACATTGACTCTGTGTATTCAGGGTCAGGATTTTTGTGCAGTGACTGTGTATTCAGGGTGAGGATTATTGTACAGAGTCTCTGTGTATTCAGTGTGAAGATTACTGTACACTGTCTCTGTGTATTCAGGGTGAGGATTACTGTACAGAGTCTCTGAGTAGTCCGGGTGAGGCTTACTGTACACGGTCTCTGTGTATTCAGGGTGAAGATTACTGTACACTGTCATTGTGTATTCAGGGTGAGGATTACTGTACACTGACTCTGTGTATTCAGGGTGAGGATTACTGTACACTGCCCCTGTCTATTCAGGGTGCGGATCACTATACAGTGACAGTTTATTCAGGGTGAGGTTTACTGTACACTGACTCTGTGAATTCAGGGTGAGGATTTTTGAACAGTGACTGTGTATTCAGGGTGAGGATTATTGTACAGCTACTGTGTATTGAGGTTAAGGATTACTGTACAGGGTCTGTGTGTATTTAGGGTGAGGCTTACTGTCTTCTGTCTCTGTGTATTCAGGGTGAGGATTACTGTACAGAGTCTCTGAGTAGTCCGGGTGAGGATTACTGTACACTGTCTCTGTGTATTCAGGGTGAAGATTACTGTACACTGTCATTGTGTATTCAGGGTGAGGATTACTGTACAGAGTCTCTGTGTATTCAGTGTAAAGATTACTGTACACTGTGTCTGTGTATTCAGGGTGAGGATTACTGTACAGAGTCTCTGAGTATTCAGGGTGAGGCTTACTGTACAGTGACTGTGTATTCATGGTGAGGATTACTGTACACTGTCTCTGTGTATTCAGGTTGAGGATTACTGTACAGTGACTGTGTATTGAGGGTGAGGATTACTGTACAGGGTCAGTGTGTATTCATGGTGAGGATTACTGTACACTGTCTCTGTGTATTCAGGTTGAGGATTACTGTACAGTGACTGTGTATTGATGGTGAGGATTACTGTACAGGGTCAGTGTGTATTGAGGGTGAGGATTACTGTACAGGGTCGGTGTGTATTCAGGGTGAGGATTACTGTTCACTGTCTCTGTGTATTCAGGGTGAGGATCATTGTACAGAGTCACTGTGTATATCAGGGTGAAGATTACTGTACACTGTGTCAGTGTATTCAAGGTGAGGGTTACTGTACACTACCTGTGTGTATTCAGGGTGAGGATTACTGCACACTTTCTCTGTGTATTCAGTGTGAGGATTACTGTACACGGTCTCTGTGTATTCAGGGTGAGGATTACTGTACACTGCCTCTGTGTATTCAGGGTGAAGATTACTGTACACTGCCCCTGTCTATTCAGGGTGCGGATCACTATACAGTGACAGTTTATTCAGGGTGAGGTTTACTGTACACTGACTCTGTGTATTCAGGGTGAGGATTTTTGAACAGTGACTGTGTATTCAGGGTGAGGATTATTGTACAGCTACTGTGTATTGAGGGTAAGGATTACTGTACAAGGTCTGTGTGTATTTAGGGTGAGGCTTACTGTCTTCTGTCTCTGTGTATTCAGGGTGAGGATTACTGTACAGAGTTTTGTGTAGTCAGGGTGAGGATTCCTGTATCGCGTGAGGATTACTGTACAGTGACGGAGTATTCAGGGTGCGGATTATTGTACATTGACTCTGTGTATTCAGGGTCAGGATTTTTGTGCAGTGACTGTGTATTCAGGGTGAGGATTATTGTACAGAGTCTCTGTGTATTCAGTGTGAAGATTACTGTACACTGTCTCTGTGTATTCAGGGTGAGGATTACTGTACAGAGTCTCTGAGTAGTCCGGGTGAGGCTTACTGTACACGGTCTCTGTGTATTCAGGGTGAAGATTACTGTACACTGTCATTGTGTATTCAGGGTGAGGATTACTGTACACTGACTCTGTGTATTCAGGGTGAGGATTACTGTACACTGCCCCTGTCTATTCAGGGTGCGGATCACTATACAGTGACAGTTTATTCAGGGTGAGGTTTACTGTACACTGACTCTGTGAATTCAGGGTGAGGATTTTTGAACAGTGACTGTGTATTCAGGGTGAGGATTATTGTACAGCTACTGTGTATTGAGGTTAAGGATTACTGTACAGGGTCTGTGTGTATTTAGGGTGAGGCTTACTGTCTTCTGTCTCTGTGTATTCAGGGTGAGGATTACTGTACAGAGTTTTGTGTAGTCAGGGTGAGGATTCCTGTATCGCGTGAGGATTACTGTACAGTGACGGAGTATTCAGGGTGCGGATTATTGTACATTGACTCTGTGTATTCAGGGTCAGGATTTTTGTGCAGTGACTGTGTATTCAGGGTGAGGATTACTGTACAGAGTCTCTGTGTATTCAGTGTGAAGATTACTGTACACTGTCTCTGTGTATTCAGGGTGAGGATTACTGTACAGAGTCTCTGAGTAGTCCGGGTGAGGCTTACTGTACACGGTCTCTGTGTATTCAGGGTGAAGATTACTGTACACTGTCATTGTGTATTCAGGGTGAGGATTACTGTACACTGACTCTGTGTATTCAGGGTGAGGATTACTGTACAGTGTCTGTGTATTCAGGGTGTAGAATACACGACACTGTCTCTGTGTATTCAGGGTGAGGATGAGTGTACACTGTCTCTGAGTATTCCGGGTGAGGATTATTGTACAGGGTCTCTGTGTATTCAGGGTGAAGATTACTGTAAACTGTCCCTGTGTATTCAGGATGAGGATTACTGTACACTGTCTCCGTGTATTCAGGGTGAAGATTACTGTAAACTGTCCCTGTGTATTCAGGGTGAGGGTTACTGTACAGTGACAGTTTATTCAGGGTGCGGATTATTGTACACTGTCTCTGTGTATTGAGGGTGAAGATTATTGTACACTGTCTCTGTGTATTCTGTGTGAAGAGTACTGTACATTGCTTCTGTGTATTCAGGGTGAGGAGTACTGTACAATAAGTGTGTATTCAGGGTGAGGATTACTGTACAGTGACTGTATTCAGGATGAGGATTACTGTACACTGTCTCTGTGTATTCAGGGTGAAGATTACTGTAAACTGTCCCTGTGTATTCAGGGTGAGGGTTACTGTACAGTGACAGTTTATTCAGGGTGCGGATTATTGTACACTGTCTCTGTGTATTGAGGGTGAAGATTATTGTACACTGTCTCTGTGTATTCTGTGTGAAGAGTACTGTACATTGCTTCTGTGTATTCAGGGTGAGGAGTACTGTACAATAAGTGTGTATTCAGGGTGAGGATTACTGTACACTCTGTGTATTCAGGGTGAGGATTACTGTACAGAGTCTCTGAGTACTCAGGGTGACGATTACTGTACAGTGACTGAATATTCAGGGTGAGTATTACTGTACAGAGTCTGTGTGTCTTCAGCGTGAGTACTACTGTTCACTTTCTCTGTGTATTCATGGTGAGAATTACTGTACACTGTCTCTGTGTATTCAGGGTGAGGATTACTGTACAGCGACTGTGCATTCAGGCTAAGGATTACTGTACAGGTGAGGATTACTGTACACTCTCTCTGTGTATTCAGAGTGAGGATTACTCTACACTGTCTCTGTGTATTCAGGGTGAAGATTACTGTACACTGTCATTGTGTATTCAGGGTGAGGATTACTGTACATAGTCTCTGTGTATTCAGTGTGAAGATTACTGTACTCTGTCTCTGTGTATTCAGGGTGAGGATTACTGTACAGAGTCTCTGAGTATTCAGGGTGAGGATTACTGTACAGGGTCTGTATGTATTCATGGTGACGATTACTGTACATTGTCTCTTTGTATTCAGGGTGAGGATTACTGTACAGTGACTGTGTATTCAGGATGAGGATTACTGTACACTGTCTCTGTGTATTCAGGGTGAAGATTACTGTAAACTGTCCCTGTGTATTCAGGGTGAGGGTTACTGTACAGTGACAGTTTATTCAGGGTGCGGAGTATTGTACACTGTCTCTGTGTATTGAGGGTGAAGATTATTGTACACTGTCTCTGTGTATTCTGTGTGAAGAGCACTGTACATTGCTTCTGTGTATTCAGGGTGAGGAGTACTGTACAATAAGTGTGTATTCAGGGTGAGGATTACTGTACACTCTGTGTATTCAGGGTGAGGATTACTGTACAGAGTCTCTGAGTACTCAGGGTGATGATGACTGTACAGTGACTGTGTATTCAGGGTGAGGATTACTGTACAGTGACTGTGTATTCAGGATGAGGATTACTGTACACTGTCTCTGTGTATTCAGGGTGAAGATTACTGTAAACTGTCCCTGTGTATTCAGGGTGAGGGTTACTGTACAGTGACAGTTTATTCAGGGTGCGGATTATTGTACACTGTCTCTGTGTATTGAGGGTGAAGTTTATTGTACACTGTCTCTGTGTATTCTGTGTGTATAGTACTGTACATTGCTTCTGTGTATTCAGGGTGAGGAGTACTGTACAATAAATGTGTATTCAGGGTGAGGATTACTGTACACTCTGTGTATTCAGGGTTAGGATTACTGTACAGAGTCTCTGAGTACTCAGGGTGACGATTACTGTACAGTGACTGTATTTTCAGGGTGAGTATTACTGTACAGGGTCTGCGTGTCTTCAGCGTGAGTACTACTGTTCACTGTCTCTGTGTATTCATGGTGAGAATTCCTGTACACTGTCTCTGTGTATTCAGGGTGAGGATTACTGTACAGCGACTGTGCATTCAGGCTAAGGATTACTGTACAGAGTCTCTGTGTATTCAGGGTGAGGATTACTGTACACTCTGTGTATTCAGAGTGAGGATTACTCTACACTGTCTCTGTGTATTCAGAGTGAAGATTACTGTACACTGTCATTGTGTATTCAGGGTGAGGATTACTGTACAATGTTTCTGTGTATTCAGGGTGAGTATTACTGTACAGGGTCTGCGTGTCTTCAGCGTGAGTACTACTGTTCACTGTCTCTGTGTATTCAGGGTGAGGATTACTGTAGAGCGACTGTGCATTCAGGGTAAGGATTACTGTACAGAGTCTCTGTGTATTCAGGGTGACGATGACTGTACAGTGACTGTGTATTCAGGGTGAGGATTACTCTACGGGGTCTGTGTGTCTTCAGGGTGAGAACTACTGTTCACTGTCTCTGTGTATTCATGGTGAGAATTACTGTACACTGTCTCTGTGTATTCAGGGTGAGGATTACTGTACAGCAACTGTGCATTCAGGCTAAGGATTACTGTACAGAGTCTCTGTGTATTCAGGGTGAGGATTACTGTACACTGTCTCTGTGTATTCAGAGTGAGGATTACTCTACACTGTCTCTGTGTATTCAGGGTGAAGATTACTCTACACTGTCATTGTGTATTCAGGGTGAGGATTACTGTACAATGTTTCTGTGTATTCAGGGTGAGGATTACTGTACACAGTCTCTGTGTATTCAGTGTGAAGATTACTGTACTCTGTCTCTGTGTATTCAGGGTGAGGATTACTGTACAGAGTCTCTGAGTATTCAGGGTGAGGATTACTGTACAGGGTTTGTGTGTATTCATGGTGACGATTACTGTACATTGTCTCTTTGTATTCAGGGTGAGGATTACTGTACAGTGACTGTGTATTCACGATGAGGATTACTGTACACTGTCTCTGTGTATTCAGGGTGAAGATTACTGTAAACTGTCCCTGTGTATTCAGGGTGAGGGTTACTGTACAGTGACAGTTTATTCAGGGTGCGGATTATTGTACACTGTCTCTGTGTATTGAGGGTGAAGATTATTGTACACTGTCTCTGTGTATTCTGTGTGTATAGTACTGTACATTGCTTCTGTGTATTCAGGGTGAGGAGTACTGTACAATAAATGTGTATTCAGGGTGAGGATTACTGTACACTCTGTGTATTCAGGGTGAGGATTACTGTACAGAGTCTCTGAGTACTCAGGGTGACGATTACTGTACAGTGACTGTATATTCAGGTTGAGTATTACTGTACAGGGTCTGCGTGTCTTCAGCGTGAGTACTACTGTTCACTGTCTCTGTGTATTCATGGTGAGAATTACTGTACACTGTCTCTGTGTATTCAGGGTGAGGATTACTGTACAGCGACTGTGCATTCAGGGTAAGGATTACTGTACAGAGTCTCTGTGTATTCAGGGTGACGATGACTGTACAGTGACTGTGTATTCAGGGTGAGTATTATTCTACAGGGTCTGTGTGTCTTCAGGGTGAGAACTACTGTTCACTGTCTCTGTGTATTCATGGTGAGAATTACTGTACACTGTCTCTGTGTATTCAGGGTGAGGATTACTGTACAGCGACTGTGCATTCAGGCTAAGGATTACTGTACAGAGTCTCTGTGTATTCAGGGTGACGATGACTGTACAGCGACTGTGCATTCAGGCTAAGGATTACTGTACAGAGTCTCTGTGTATTCAGGGTGAGGATTACTCTACACTGTCTCTGTGTATTCAGAGTGAGGATTACTCTACACTGTCTCTGTGTATTCAGGGAGAAAATTACTGTACACTGTCATTGTGTATTCAGGGTGAGGATTACTGTACAATGTTTCTGTGTATTCAGGGTGAGGATTACTGTACACAGTCTCTGAGTATTCAGGGTGAGGATTACTGTACAGGGTCTGTGTGTATTCATGGTGACGATTACTGTACATTGTCTCTGTGTATTCAGGGTGAGGATTACTGTACAGTGACCGTGTATTCAGGATTAGGATTACTGTACACTGTCTCTGTGTATTCATGGTGAAGATTACTGTAAACTGTCCCTGTGTATTCAGGGTGAGGGTTACTGTACAGTGACAGTTTATTCAGGGTGCGGATTATTGTACACTGTCTCTGTGTATTCTGTGTGAAGAGTACTGTACATTGCTTCTGTGTATTCAGGGTGAGGAGTACTGTACAATAAATGTGTATTCAGGGTGAGGATTACTGTACACTCTGTGTATTCAGGGTGAGGATTACTGTACAGAGTCTCTGAGTACTCAATGTGACGATGACTGTACAGTGACTGTGTATTCAGGGAGAGTATTACTGTACAGGGTCTGTGTGTCTTCAGGGTGAGAACTACTGTTCACTGTCTTTGTATATTCATGGTGAGAATTACTGTACACTGTCTCTGTGTATTCAGGGTGAGGATTTTTGAACAGTGACTGTGTATTCAGGGTGAGGATTATTGTACAGCTACTGTGTATTGAGGGTAAGGATTACTGTACAGGGTCTCTGTGTATTCAGGGTGAGGATTACTGTACACTGTCTCTGTGCATTCAGGGTGAAGATTCCTGTACAGAGTCTCTGAGTATTCAGGGTGAGATTGCTGTACAGTGACTGCCTATTCAGGGTGAAGTTTACTGTACACTGTCTCTGTGTATTCAGGCTAAGGATTACTGTACAGAGTCTCTGTGTATTCAGGGTGAGGATTACTGTACAGAGTATCTGTGTATTCAGTGTGAAGATTACTGTACACTGTCTCTGTGTATTCAGGGTGAGGATTACTGTACAGAGTCTCTGAGTATTCAGGGTGAGGCTTACTGTACAGTGACTGTGTATTCATGGTGAGGATTACTGTACACTGTCTCTGTGTATTCAGGTTGGGGATTACTGTACAGTGACTGTGTATTCATGGTGAGGATTACTGTACACTGTCTCTGTGTATTCAGGTTGAGGATTACTGTACAGTGACTGTGTATTCAGGGTGAGGATTACTGTACAGGGCCGGTGTGTATTCAGGGTGAGGATTACTGTTCACTGTCTCTGTGTATTCAGGGTGAGGATCATTGTACAGAGTCACTGTGTATTTCAGGGTGAAGATTACTGTACAGTGTCTGTGTATTCAAGGTGAGGGTTACTGTACACGGTCTCTGTGTATTCAGGGTGAGGATTACGTCACACTTTCTCTGTGTATTCAGGGTGAAGATTACTGTACACTGCCCCTGTCTATTCAGGGTGCGGATTACTGTACAGTGACAGTTTATTCAGGGTGAGGTTTACTGTACACTGACTCTGTGTATTCAGGGTGAGAATTACTGTACACTGACTCTGTGTATTCAGGGTGAGGATTTTTGAACAGTGACTGTGTATTCAGGGTGAGGATTATTGTACAGCTACTGTGTATTGAGGGTAAGGATTACTGTACAGGGTCTGTGTGTATTCAGGGTGAGGCTTACTGTCCTCTGTCTCTGTGTATTCAGGGTGAGGATTACTGTACAGTGAATGTGTATTCAGGGTGAGGATTACTGTACACGGTCTCTGTGTATTCAGGGTGAGGATTACTGTACAGAGTCTCTGTGTCTGCAAGGTGAGGATTACTGTACACTGCCTCTGTGTATTCAGGGTGAAGATTACTGTACACTGCCCCTGTCTATTCAGGGTGCGGATTACTATACAGTGACAGTTTATTCAGGGTGAGGTTTACTGGACACTGACTCTGTGTATTCAGGGTGAGAATTACTGTACACTGACTCTGTGTATTCAGGGTGAGGATTTTTGAACAGTGACTGTGTATTCAGGGTGAGGATTATTGTACAGCTACTGTGTATTGAGGGTAAGGATTACTGTACAGGGTCTGTGTGTATTCAGGGTGAGGCTTACTGTCCTCTGTCTCTGTGTATTCAGGGTGAGGATTACTGTACAGTGAATGTGTATTCAGGGTGAGGATTACTGTACAGAGTCTCTGTGTATGCAAGGTGAGGATTACTGTACACTGCCTCTGTGTATTCAGGGTGAAGATTACTGTACACTGCCCCTGTCTATTCAGGGTGCGGATTACTATACAGTGACAGTTTATTCAGGGTGAGGTTTACTGGACACTGACACTGTGTATTCAGGGTGAGGATTTTTGAACAGTGACTGTGTATTCAGGGTGAGGAGTATTGAACAGCTACTGTGTATTGAGGGTAAGGATTACTGTACAGGGTCTGTGTGTATTCAGGGTGAGGCTTACTGTCCTCTGTCTCTGTGTATTCAGGGTGAGGATTACTGTACAGTGAATGTGTATTCAGGGTGAGGATTACTGTACACGGTCTCTGTGTATTCAGGGTGAGGATTACTGTACAGAGTCTCTGTGTATGCAAGGTGAGGATTACTGTACACTGCCTCTGTGTATTCAGGGTGAAGATTACTGTACACTGCCCCTGTCTATTCAGGGTGTGGATTACTATACAGTGACAGTTTATTCAGGGTGAGGTTTACTGGACACTGACTGTGTATTCCGGGTGAGGATTTTTGAACAGTGACTGTGTATTCAGGGTGAGGATTATTGTACAGCTACTGTATATTGAGGGTAAGGATTACTGTACAGGGTCTGTGTGTATTCAGGATGAGGCTTACTGTCCTCTGTCTCTGTGTATTCAGTGTGAGGATTACTGTACAGAGTATTGTGTAGTCAGGGTGAGGATTACTGTATCGCATGAGGGTTACTGTATAGTGACTGAGTATTCAGGGTGCGGATTATTGTACACTGACTCTGTGTATTCAGGGTCAGGATTACTGTACAGAGTCTCTGTGTATTGAGGGTGAATATTATTGTACAGAGTCTCTGTGTATTCAGGGAGAGGGTTAGTGTACAGTGACTGTGTATTCATGGTGAGGGTTACTGTACAGTGACTGTGTATTCAGGTTGAGGATTACTGTACACTGACTCTGTGTATTCAGGGTGAGGATTACTGTACACAGTCTCTGTGTATTTAGGGTGTAGAATACACGACACTGTCTCTGCGTATTCTGGGTGAGGATTATTTTACGGTGACTGTGTGTATTCAGGGTGAGGATCACTGTACAGAGACTGTATATTGAGGGTGAAGATTACTGTACACTGTCTCTGTGTATTCAGGGTGAGGATTACTGTACAGGGCCTGTGTGTATTCAGGGTGAGGATTACTGTACACTGTCTCTGTGTATTCAGGGTGAGGATTACTGTACTGTGACTGTATATTGAGGGTGAAGATTACTGTACACTGTCTCTGTGTATTCAGGGTGAGGTGTACTGCACAATTAATGTGTATTCAGGGTGAGGATTACTGTACACTCTGTGTATTCAGGGTGAGGATTACTGTACACTGTCTCTGTGTATTCAGGGTCAGGATAACTGTACTGTGACAGTATATTGAGGGTGAAGATTACTGTACACAGTCTCTGTGTATTCATGGTGAGGATTACTGTACAGGGTCTGTGTGTATTCCGGGTGAGGATTATTCTACAGGGTCTGTGTGTATTCAGGGTGAGGAGCACTGTACAGTGACTGTATATTGAGGGTGAAGATTACTGTACACTGTCTCTGTGTATTCAGGGTGACGAGTACTGTACAATTAGTGTATATTCAGGGTGAGGATTACTGTACACTCTGTGTATTCAGGGTGAGGATTACTGTACAGGGTCTGTGTGTATTCAGGGTGAGGATTACTGTACACTGTCTCTGTATATTCAGGGTGAGGATTACTGTACTGTGACTGTATATTGAAAGTGAAGATTATTGTACAGATTCTCTGTGTATTCAGGGTGAGGATTAATGTACAC
The DNA here is from genome assembly GCF_037043375.1 of Chiloscyllium plagiosum. Classification (NCBI taxonomy): domain Eukaryota; kingdom Metazoa; phylum Chordata; class Chondrichthyes; order Orectolobiformes; family Hemiscylliidae; genus Chiloscyllium; species Chiloscyllium plagiosum. The sequence continues at coordinate 11,919,343 of NW_028270183.1, forward strand.
TCTCTCTGTGTATTCAGGGTCAGGATAACTGTACAGTGACTGTATATTGAGGGTGAAAATTACTGTACACTGTCTCTGTGTATTCATGGTGAGGATTACTGTACAGGGTCTGTGTGTATCCAGGGTGAGGATTACTGTCCACTGTCTCTGTGTATTCAGGGTGAGGATTACTGTACTGTGACTGTATATTGAGGGTGAAGATTACTGTACACTGTCTCTGTGTATTCAGGGTGAGGAGTACTGTACTGAGACTGTATATTGAGGGTGAAGATTACTGTACACTGTCTCTGTGTATTCAGGGTGAGGATTACTGTACACTCTGTATTCAGGGTGAGGATTATTCTACAGGGTCTGTGTGTATTCCGGGTGAGGATCACTGTACAGTGACTGTATATTGAGGGTGAAGATTACTGTACACTGTCTCTGTGTATTCAGGGTGAGGAGTACTGTACAATTAGTGTGTATTCAGGGTGAGGATTACTGTACACTGACTCTGTGTATTCAGGGTCAGGATTACTGTACAGAGTCTCTGTGTATTCAGGGAGAGGGTTAGTGTACAGTGACTGTGTATTCATGGTGAGGGTTACTGTACAGTGACTGTGTATTCAGGTTGAGGATTACTGTACACTGACTCTGTGTATTCAGGGTGAGGATTACTGTACACAGTCTCTGTGTATTTAGGGTGTAGAATACACGACACTGTCTCTGCATATTCTGGGTGAGGATTATTTTACGGTGACTGTGTGTATTCAGGGTGAGGATCACTGTACAGAGACTGTATATTGAGGGTGAAGATTACTGTACACTGTCTCTGTGTATTCAGGGTGAGGATTACTGTACAGGGCCTGTGTGTATTCAGGGTGAGGATTACTGTACACTGTCTCTGTGTATTCAGGGTGAGGATTACTGTACTGTGACTGTATATTGAGGGTGAAGATTACTGTACACTGTCTCTGTGTATTCAGGGTGAGGAGTACTGTACAATTAATGTGTATTCAGGGTGAGGATTACTGTACACTCTGTGTATTCAGGGTGAGGATTACTGTACACTGTCTCTGTGTATTCAGGGTCAGGATAACTGTACTGTGACAGTATATTGAGGGTGAAGATTACTGTACACAGTCTCTGTGTATTCATGGTGAGGATTACTGTACAGGGTCTGTGTGTATTCCGGGTGAGGATTATTCTACAGGGTCTGTGTGTATTCAGGGTGAGGAGCACTGTACAGTGACTGTATATTGAGGGTGAAGATTACTGTACACTGTCTCTGTGTATTCAGGGTGACGAGTACTGTACAATTAGTGTATATTCAGGGTGAGGATTACTGTACTGTGACTGTATATTCAAAGTGAAGATTATTGTACAGATTCTCTGTGTATTCAGGGTGAGGATTAATGTACACTCTCTCTGTGTATTCAGGGTCAGGATAACTGTACAGTGACTGTATATTGAGGGTGAAAATTACTGTACACTGTCTCTGTGTATTCATGGTGAGGATTACTGTACAGGGTCTGTGTGTATCCAGGGTGAGGATTACTGTCCACTGTCTCTGTGTATTCAGGGTGAGGATTACTGTACTGTGACTGTATATTGAGGGTGAAGATTACTGTACACTGTCTCTGTGTATTCAGGGTGAGGAGTACTGTACTGAGACTGTATATTGAGGGTGAAGATTACTGTACACTGTCTCTGTGTATTCAGGGTGAGGATTACTGTACACTCTGTATTCAGGGTGAGGATTATTCTACAGGGTCTGTGTGTATTCCGGGTGAGGATCACTGTACAGTGACTGTATATTGAGGGTGAAGATTACTGTACACTGTCTCTGTGTATTCAGGGTGAGGAGTACTGTACAATTAGTGTGTATTCAGGGTGAGGATTACTGTACACTCTGTGTATTCAGGGTGAGGATTACGGTACAGGGTCTGTGTGTATTCAGGGTGAGGATTACTGTACACTGTCTCTGTGTATTTAGGGTGACGATTACTGTACAGTGACTGTATATTGAGGGTGAAGATTACTGTACACTGTCTCTGTGTATTCAGGGTGAGGAGTACTGTACAATTAGTGTGTATTCCGGGTGAGGATTACTGTACACTCTGTGTATTCAGGGTGAGGATTATGGTACAGTGTCTGTGTGTATTCAGAGTGAGGATTACTGTACACTGACTCTGTGTATTCAGTGTGAGGTTTACTGTACAGTGACTGTATATTGAGTGTGAAGATTACTGTACACGGTCTCTGTATATTCAGGGTGAGGATTACTGTACAGGGTCTGTGTGTATTCAGGGTGAGGATTACTGTACACTGTGTCTGCGTATTCAGGGTGAGGATTATTGTACAGGGTCTGTGTGTATTCAGGGTGAGGATTACTGTACACTGTCTCTGTATATTCAGGGTGAGGATTACTGTACAGTGACTGTATATTGAGTGTGAAGATTACTGTACACTGTCTCTGTATATTCAGGGTGAGGATTACTGTACAGGGTCTGTGTGTATTCAGGGTGAAGATTACTGTACACTGTCTCTGTGTATTCAGGGTGAGGATTATTGTACAGTGACTGTATATTGAGGGTGAATATTACTGTACACTGTCTCTGTGTATTCATGGTGAGGATTACTGTACAGGGTCTGTGTGTATTCAGGGTGAGGATTACTGTACACTGTCTCTGTGTATTCAGGGTGAGTATTATTCTACAGGGTCTGTGTGTATTCAGGGTGAGGATCACTGTACAGTGACTGTATATTGAGGGTGTAGATTACTGTACACTGTCTCTGTGTATTCAGGGTGAGGAGTACTGTACAATTAGTGTGTATTCAGGGTGAGGATTCCTGTACACTCTGTGTATTCAGGGTGAGGATTACTGTACACTGTCTCTGAGTACTCAGGGTGACGATTACTGTACAGTGACTGTATTCAGGGTGAGGATAACTGTACACAGGTTCTGTGCGTTCAACGTGAAGATTACTGTACAGATTCTCTGTGTATTCAGGGTGAGTATTACTGTACACTGTCTCTGTGTATTCAGGGTGAGGATTATTCTACAGGGTCTGTGTGTATTCCGGGTGAGGATCACTGTACAGTGACTGTATATTGAGGGTGAAGATTACTGTACACTGTCTCTGTGTATTCAGGGTGAGGAGTACTGTACAATTAGTGTGTATTCCGGGTGAGGATTACTGTACACTCTGTGTATTCAGGGTGAGGATTACTGTACACTGTCTCTGTGTATTTAGGGTGACGATTACTGTACAGTGACTGTATATTGAGGGTGAAGATTACTGTACACTGTCTCTGTGTATTCAGGGTGAGGATTACTGTACAGGGTCTGTGTGTATTCAGGGTGAGGATTACTGTACACTGTCTCTGTGTATTCAGGGTGAGGATTACTGTACAGTGACTGTATATTGAGTGTGAAGATTACTGTACACTGTCTCTGTATATTCAGGGTGAGGACTACTGTACAGGGTCTGTGTGTATTCAGGGTGAAGATTACTGTACACTGTCTCTGTGTATTCAGGGTGAGGATTATTGTACAGTGACTGTATATTGAGGGTGAATATTACTGTACACTGTCTCTGTGTATTCATGGTGAGGATTACTGTACAGGGTCTGTGTGTATTCAGGGTGAGGATTACTGTACACTGTCTCTGTGTATTCAGGGTGAGGATTATTCTACAGGGTCTGTGTGTATTCAGGGTGAGGATCACTGTACAGTGACTGTATATTGAGGGTGTAGATTACTGTACACTGTCTCTGTGTATTCAGGGTGAGGAGTACTGTACAATTAGTGTGTATTCAGGGTGAGGATTACTCTACAGAGTCTGAGTACTCAGGGTGACGATTACTGTACAGTGACTGTATTCAGGGTGAGGATAACTGTACACAGGTTCTGTGCATTCAACGTGAAGATTACTGTACAGATTCTCTGTGTATTCAGGGTGAGTATTACTGTACTGTGACTGTATATTGAGGGTGAAGATTACTGTACAGATTCTCTGTGTATTCAGGGTGAGGATCACTGTACATTGACTGTGTATTCAGGGTAAGGATTACTGTACACTGTCTCTGTGCATTCAGAGTGAAGAATCATGTATAGAGACTCTGAGTATTCAGGGTGAGAATGCTGTACAGTGACTGCCTATTCAGGGTGAAGTTTACTGTACACTGTCTCTGTGTATTCAGGGCGTGGATTACCGTACACTGCGTCTGTGTATTCAGGGTGAGGATTACTGTACACTGTGTCTGTGTATTCTGGGTGAGGATTGTTGTACAGTGACTGTGTATTCAGGGTGAGGATTACTGTACACTGTCTCTGTGTATTCAGGGTGAGGATTACTGTACATTTGCTCTGTGTATTTAGGGTTTGGAATACACGACACTGTCTCTGTGTATTCAGGGTGAGGTATACAGTACACCGTCTCTGCGTATTCCGGGTGAGGATTATTGTACAGGGTCTGTGTGTATTCAGGATGAGGATCCCTGTACAGTGACTGTATATTGAGGGTGAAGATTACAGTACACTGTCTCTGTGTATTCAGGGTGAGGATTACTGTACAGGGTCTGTGTGTATTCAGGGTGAGGATTACTGTACACTGTCTCTGTGTATTCAGGGTGAGGGTTATTCTACAGGGTCTGTGTGTATTCAGGGTGAGGATTACTGTACAGTGACTGTGTATTCAGGGTGAGGATTGCTGTACACTGTGTCTGTGTATTCAGGGTAAGGATTACTGTACAGACTCTCTGTGTATTCAGGGTGTGGATTACTGTACACTGTGTCTGTGTATTCAGGGTGAGGATTTCTGTACACAGGTTCTGTGCGTTCAACGTGAAGATTACTGTACAGATTCTCTGTGTATTCAGGGTGAGTATTACTGTACAGTGACTGTGTATTCAGGGTGAGGATTACTGTACAGTGACTGTATATTGAGGGTGAAGATTACTGTATACTGTCTCTGTGTATTCAGGGTGAGGATTACTGTACAGTGTCTGTGTGTATTCAGGGTGAAGATTACTGTACACTGTCTCTGTGTATTCAGGGTGAGGAGTATTGTACAGTGACTGTATATTGAGGGTGAATATTACTGTACACTGTCTCGGTGTATTCATGGTGAGGATTACTGTACAGGGTCTGTGTGTATTCAGGGTGAGGATTACTGTACACTGTCTCTGTGTATTCAGGGTGAGGATTACTGTACTGTGACTGTATATTGAGGGTGAAGATTACTGTACAGATTCTCTGTGTATTCAGGGTGAGGATTACTGTACAGTGACTGTATATTGAGGGTGAAGATTACTGTACACTGTCTCTGTGTATTGAGGGTGAGGATTACTGTACAGGGTCTGTGTGTATTCAGGGTGAAGATTACTGTACACTGTCTCTGTGTATTCAGGGTGAGGATTACTGTACAGTGACTGTATATTGAGGGTGAAGATTACTGTACACTGTCTCTGTGTATTCAGGATGAGGATTACTGTACAGGGTCTGTGTGTATTCAGGGTGAAGATTACTGTACACTGTCTCTGTGTATTCAGGGTGAGGAGTATTGTACAGTGACTGTATATTGAGGGTGAATATTACTGTACACTGTCTCTGTGTATTCATGGTGAGGATTACTGTACAGGGTCTGTGTGTATTCAGGGTGAGGATTACCGTACACTGTCTCTGTGTATTCAGGCTGAGGATTACTGTACTGTGACTGTATATTGAGGGTGAAGATTACTGTACAGATTCTCTGTGTATTCAGGGTGAGGATTACTTTACACTGTCCCTGTGTATTCAGGGTGAGGATTACTGTACTGTGACTGTATATTGAGGGTGAAGATTACTGTACACTGTCTCTGTGTATTCAGGGTGAGGATTATTCTACAGGGTCTGTGTGTATTCAGGGTGAGGATCACTGTACAGTGACTGTATATTGAGGGTGAAGATTACTGTACACTGTCTCTGTGTATTCAGGGTGAGGAGTACTGTACAATTAGTGTGTATTCAGGATGAGGATTACAGTACACTGTGTATTCAGGGTGAGGATTACTCTACAGAGTCTCTGAGTACTCAGAGTGACGATTACTGTACAGTGACTGTGTATTCAGGGTGAGGATAACTGTACACAGGTTCTGTGCGTTCAAAGTGAAGATTACTGTACAGATTCTCTGTGTATTCAGGGTGAGTATTACTGTAGAGGGTCTGTGTGTCTTCAGGGTGAGAACTACTGTTCACTGTGTATTCTGGGTGAGGATTACTGGACACTGTGTATTCTGGGTGAGGATTACTGGACAGTGACTGTGCATTCAGGGTAAGGATTACTGTACACTGTCTCTGTGCATTCAGGGTGAAGATTCATGTATAGAGTCTCCGAGTATTCAGGGTGAGATTGCTGTAGAGTGACTGCCTATTCAGGGTGAAATTTACTGTACACTGTCTCTGTGTATTCAGTGTGTGGATTACTGTACACTGCGTCTGTGTATTCAGGGTGAGGATTACTGTGCAGTGACTGTGTATTCATGGGTGAGGATTACTGTACACTGTCTCTGTGTATTTAGTGTGAGGATTACTGTACAGTGACTGTGTATTCAGGGTGAGGATTACTGTACACTGTCTCTGTGTATTCAGTGTGAGGATTACTGTACACTGTTTCTGTGTATTCAGGGTGAGGATTACTGTACAGTGACTGTGTATTCAGAGTGAGGGTTACTGTTCAGTGACTGTGTGTTCAGGGTGAGGATTACTGTACACTGTCTCTGTGTATTCAGGGTGAGGATTACTGTACAGTGACTGGGTATTCAGGGTGAGAATTACTGTACACTGTCTCTGTGTATTCAGTGTGAGAATTACTGTACACTGTCTCTAGTGTATTCAGGGTGAGGATTACTGTACAGTGACTGTGTATTCAGGGTGAGGATTGCTGTACACTGTGTCTGTGTATTCAGGGTGAGGATTACTGTACAGTGACTGGGTATTCAGGGTGAGAATTACTGTACACTGTCTCTGTGTATTCAGTGTGAGGATTACTGTACACTGTCTCTAGTGTATTCAGGGTGAGGATTACTGTACAGTGACTGTGTATTCAGGGTGAGGATTGCTGTACACTGTGTCTGTGTATTCAGGGTAAGGATTACTGTACAGACTCTCTGTGTATTCAGGGTGTGGATTACTGTACACTGTGCCTGTGTATTCAGGGTGAGGATTTCTGTACACAGGTTCTGTGCGTTCAACGTGAAGATTACTGTACAGATTCTCTGTGTATTCAGGGTGAGTATTACTGTACAGTGACTGTGTATTCAGGGTGAGTATTACTGTAGAGGGTCTGTGTGTCTTCAGGGTGAGAACTACTGTTCACTGTCTCTGTGTATTCATGGTGAGGATTACTATACACTGTCTCTGTGTATTCTGGGTGAGGATTACTGTACAGTGACTGTGCATTCAGGGTAAGGATTACTGTAAACTGTCTCTGTGTATTCAGGGCGTGGATTACTGTACAGTGACTGTGCATTCAGGGTAAGGATTACTGTACACTGTCTCTGCATTCAGGGTGAAGATTCATGTATAGAGTCTCTGAGTATTCAGGGTGAGATTGCTGTACAGTGACTGCCTATTCAGGGTGAGGTTTACTGTACACTGTCTCTGTGTATTCAGGGCGTGGATTACTGTACACTGCGTCTGTGTATTCAGGGTGAGGATTACTGTACACTGTCTGTGTGCATTCAGGGTGAGGATTACTGTACACTGTCTCTGTGTATTCAGGGTGAGGATTACTGTACAGTGACTGTGTATTCAGAGTGAGGGTTACTGTTCAGTGACTGTGTATTCAGGGTGAGGATTACTGGACAGTGCGTCTGTGTATTCATGGTGAGGATTACTGATCGCTGTGTCTGTGTATTCAGGGTGAGGATTGATGTACAGTGACTGTGTATTCCGGGTGAGGATTACTGTACTCTGTGTGTATTCAGGGTGAGGATTACTCTACAGTGACTGTGTATTCAGTGTGAGGATTACTGTGCAGTGACTGTGTATTCATGGGTGAGGATTACTGTACACTGTCTCTGTGTATTTAGTGTGAGGATTACTGTACAGTGACTGTGTATTCAGGGTGAGAATTACTGTACACTGTCTCTGTGTATTCAGTGTGAGGATTACTGTACACTGTTTCTAGTGTATTCAGGGTGAGGATTACTGTACAGTGACTGTGTATTCAGAGTGAGGGTTACTGTTCAGTGACTGTGTGTTCAGGGTGAGGATTACTGTACACTGTCTCTGTGTATTCAGGGTGAGGATTACTGTACACTGTCTCTAGTGTATTCAGGGTGAGGATTACTGTACAGTGACTGTGTATTCAGGGTGAGGATTGCTGTACATTGTGTCTGTGTATTCAGGGTGAGGATTACTGTACAGAGTCTCTGTGTATTCAGGGTGTGGATTACTGTACACTGCGTCTGTGTATTCAGGGTGAGCATTACTGTACACTGTGTCTGTGTATTCAGGGTGAGGATTGCTGTACAGTGACTGTGTATTCAGGGTGAGGATTACTGTACATTTGCTCTGTATTTATGGCGTGGAATACACAACACAGTCTCTGTGTATTCAGGTTGAGGTTTACTGTACAGGGTCTGTGTGTATTCAGGGTGAGGATTACTGTACTGTGACTGTATATTGAGGGTGAAGATTACTGTACACTGTCTCTGTGTATTCAGGGTGAGGATTATTGTACAGGGTCTGTGTGTATTCAGAGTGAGGATCACTGTACAGTGACTGGATATTGAGGGTGAAGATTTCTGTACACTGTCTCTGTGTATTCAGGGTGAGTATTACTGTACAGGGTCTGTGTGTCTTCAGGGTGAGAACTACTGTTCACTGTCTCTGTGTATTCATGGTGAGGATTACTGTACACTGTCTCTGTGTATTCTGGGTGAGGATTACTGTACAGTGACTGTGCATTCAGGGTAAGGATTATTGTACACTGTCTCTGTGTATTCAGGGTGAAGATTCATGTATAGAGTCTCTGAGTATTCAGGGTGAGATTGCTGTACAGTGACTGCCTATTCAGGGTGAAGTTTACTGTACACTGTCTCTGTGTATTCAGGGTGTGGATTACTGTACACTGCGTCTGTGTATTCAGGGTGAGGATTACTGTACACTGTCTGTGTATTCAGTGTGAGGATTACTGTACACTGTCTCTGTGTATTCAGGGTGAGGATTACTGTACAGTGACTGTTTATTCAGAGTGAAGGTTACTGTTCAGTGACTGTGTGTTCAGGGTGAGGATTACTGTACACTGTCTCTGTGTATTCAGGGTGAGGATTACTGTACAGTGCGTCTGTGTATTCAGAGTGAGGATTACTGATCGCTGTGTCTGTGTATTCAGGGTGAGGATTGCTGTACACTGTCTCTGTGTATTTAGTGTGAGGATTACTGTACACTGTCTCTGTGTATTCAGTGTGAGGATTACTGTACAGTGACTGTGTATTCAGAGTGAGGGTTACTGTTCAGTGACTGTGTGTTCAGGGTGAGGATTACTGTACACTGTCTCTGTGTATTCAGGGTGAGGATTACTGTACACTGTCTCTGTGTATTCAGGGTGAGGATTACTGTACAGTGACTGGGTATTCAGGGTGAGAATTACTGTACACTGTCTCTGTGTATTCAGTGTGAGGATTACTGTACACTGTAGTGTATTCAGGGTGAGGATTACTGTACAGTGACTGTGTATTCAGGGTGAGGATTGCTGTACACTGTGTGTATTCAGGGTGAGGATTACTGTACACTGTCTCTGTGTATTCAGGGTGGGGATTACTGTACATTTGCTCTGTGTATTTGGGGTGTGGAATACACGACACAGTCTCTGTGTATTCAGGGTGAGGATTATTGTACAGGGTCTGTGTGTATTCAGGATGAGGTTCACTGTACAGTGACTATATTGAGAGTGAAGATTACAGTACACTGTCTCTGTGTATTCAGGGTGAGGTTTACTGTACAGGGTCTGTGTGTATTCAGGGTGAGGATTACTGTACACTGTCCCTGTGTATTCAGGGTGAGGATTACTGTACTGTGACTGTATATTGAGGGTGAAGATTACTGTACACTGTCTCTGTGTATTCAGGGTGAGGATTATTCTACAGGGTTTGTGTGTTTTCAGGGTGAGGATCACTGTAAAGTGACTGTATATTGAGGGTGAAGATTACTCTACACTGTCTCTGTGTATTCAGGGTGAGGAGTACTGTACAATTAGTGTGTATTCAGGGTGAGGATTACTGTACAGAGTCTCTGAGTACTCAGGGTGATGATTACTGTACAGTGACTGTGTATTCAGGGTGAGGATAACTGTACACAGGTTCTGTGCGTTCAACGTGAAGATTACTGTACAGATTCTCTGTGTATTCATGGTGAGGATTACTGTACAGTGACTGTGCATTCAGGGTAAGGATTACTGTACACTGTCTCTGTGCATTCAGGGTGAAGATTCATGTATAGAGTCTCTGAGTATTCAGGGTGAGATTGCTGTACAGTGACTGCCTATTCAGGGTGAACTTTACTGTACACTGTCTCTGTGTATTCAGGGTGAGGATTACCGTACATGGTCTCTGTGTATTCAGGGTGAGAATTAGTGTACACTGTCTTTGTGTAGTCAGGGTGAGAATTACTGTACAGTGTGAGGGTTACTGTACGGTGACTGAGTACTCAGGGTGCAGTTTACTGTGCAGTGACTGTGTTTTCAAGGTGAGGATTACTGCACACTGTGTCTGTGTATTCAGGGTGAGGTTTGCTGTAAACTGTCTGTATTCAGGGTGAGGATTACTGTACACTGTGTCTGTGTATTCAGGGTGAGGATTGCTGTTCAGTGACTTGTATTTAGGGTGAGGAGTACTGTATACTGTGACTGTGTATTCAGGGTGTGGATTACTGCACAGTGACTGTGTATTCAGTGTGAGGATTACTGTACAGTGACTGTGTATTCAGGATGAGGGTTACTGCATGCTGTCTCTGTGTATTCAGGGTGTGGATTATTGTACAGAGCCTCTGTGTATTTACAGTGAGGGTTACTGTACAATTTGTGTGTGTGTGTGTGTGTTTACAGTTCTTGATTGGTTAAATCTGGGTGTTGATTCAGAGTTGAAGAAAACGGGTGGACCTAGAAGATAGATTTGAGATAAGCAGGAGAATTAGTGTCATTATTGCATGCTCTGAGGCAAATGAAGAGCCACAATCCTGTTAAAATATGGGCCAATAATGTTCAACTTCCATTATTTGATTTTAATATTTGGATCTTTCATGGACTGAAATGGTTTCAATCAGAGGGAAAAAGAACAGTGACTTAAAAATGGCTCCTTCAATCATGTCATTACTCCTATGGAGGTTTCAATGAACAAGAACCAATCAGAAATGACGTCAACATCCTTATGACACGAGACTGTAAAATAAGCACTACCGCACTTAGGTGGTAGTGTGGGGGTTAAATAAAAGGAGAAAAAAAAAAATAAATAAACAGGAGATATTTCTCCCTCCAACTCTATTTTGATTTAGTCCCTACCCTCCCCAAAAAAAGAAAGAAAAAAAAAAAAAAAATGACACGAGACTGCAGCCAATCAGCCAGACTGTAGTGATTGGAATGAGGTCAGCCAGATGGACCTTATAGAATCTGAGTTCCCTGATCGGGGCTGTTAACCTGGTGCAATCAGGGAGTCCTGGCTGACAGATATCAACAGCAATGTCAACAAAACTGTTGACTGCCTGCCTCTGTATAAGGCAGCGCTTTAGTCAAGGAGTGTTCATGTGTAAATAAAAGGTGATGGGATATCGGCCTCTGTGAGGTTATTTCACAGACCTGTGCCTCCAGTTTGATTCACACCATCATGAGAAGGTCATATGTTGGAGATTAAAATAAAATCACTCTGAATTATCCAGCTTGAAATTTAGAAACCCGGACACTGGAATGCATAAACCAGCTGCATTTCAGGAACTGCTTTTGGTCAGAGTAGATGAGATGAGTTTGTGACTGGATCGACATTGGAGAAAGCTCTCTCTTTCAGCTTCTTGAAGGACAAAGTCCCCAGCGATATCGGGAACAGGGGAGAACCTCAGGCGAATGTTCTAGGATGTTGATTCAAATCCCACTGTGAAATTTGAATTCAATTTTTCTTTTCGACAGAAATGAAATGAAAAGCTATCCTGAGGTCACGTGACACAGGAGCAGGTTATGTGGACCTACAAGCCTGTTCCAGATCCATTTGCAGGAAAATCTGTCCGGCTCACTAATTTAGGGAAACGACTATAACTGCTGACTCCCAGCAATGTGGTTAACTCTTCACTGGCTTCTGAGAAATTAACGTTTGGGTGTCACCAAAAACAGTCAGATCCAAAGAACGAGATAAGTTACAAATGGCAACACTCTCATCCTGCTCTCTGGTGCAGTCGGGAACATCTTTATCTCTGGAGGGTGAGAAGTTGTGGGATCCAGGCCCCCTCAGGAGGTCCTGAAGAAGGGCTTATGCCCGAAACGTCGATTCTCCTGTTCCTTGGATGCTGCCTGACCTGCTGCGCTTTTCCAGCAACACATTTTCAGCTCTGATCTCCAGCATCTGCAGCCCTCACTTTCCCCCTCAGGAGGTCATTGGTATGGAAGGTCTATCAAAGCAGCTGATTATCAAACTGCCCATTTTTCTCAGACACTCAGTCCATCAGGACTACATGACAGTTGTAGTGTAGACATCCTCCTCAACTTCAAATGATTCACAGGTAAGCTTTGTTATGAGCAAACTGCAATGCATTCACAGAATCCCAGAAGTGGCCATTCAGCCTGTCAGGTCCTCACCAATCCTCCAAAGAGAATGCTATGCAGACTCTCCACACCTTGTAACCACAGCTCTGGGTGGAGAATGGCTAATCAACTCAACATGCACGTCTTTGGACAGTGGGAGGGAAACTGGAGAACCCAGAGGGAACCCACGCAGACACAGGGAGAGCATGGAAACCCCACACAGACAGGCACCCGAAGGTGGGATTGAGAACATGAACACCCCACACAGACAGGCACCCGAGGGTGGGATTGAGAACATGAACACCCCACACAGACAGGCACCTGAGGGTGGGATTGAGAACATGGTTACCCCACACAGACAGGCACCCGAGGGTGGGATTGGGAACATGGACATCCCATAAAGACAGGCACCCGAGGGTGGGATTGGGAACATGGACATCCCATAAAGACAGGCACCCGAGGGTGGGATTGGGAACATGATTACCCCACACAGACAGGCACCCGAGGGTGGGATAAGGATCATGGGAACCCCACACAGACAGGCAACCAAGGGTGGGATAAGGATCATGGGAACCCCACACAGAGAGACACCCGAGGGTGGGATTGGGAACATGGACACCCCACACAGACAGGCACCCGAGGGTGGGATTGAGAATATGGACACCCCACACAGACAGGCACCCGAGGGTGGGATTGGGAACGTGGACACCCCCACAGAGACAGGCACCCGAGGGTGGGATTGCGAATATGGACACCCCAGACAGGCACCCGAGGGTGGGATTGAGAACATGGACACCCCACACAGACAGGCACCCGAGGGTGGGTATTGGGAATATGGACACCCCAAACAGACAGGACCCCAAGGGTGGGTATTGGGATCATTGACACCTCACACTGACAGGCACCCGAGGAGGGATTGAACCTGGGTCCCTGAAACTAACCACTGAGCCACCATTGCACCCTATAACTGAATGCAACTAATCATGGCTTGTTCTGAGGGACTTTCCCACATACACGCAGTTGTGGCCGTAACTCCAGCGCCCTGGTCTGAAACTCCAACAATACCCCCTGTGAAATACCTCTACCGCCTCCTCGTCCTTCTGGATGCTCCTGGTACACACAGCAGGTCCACTGGCCTCAGATCTTCTTTACTGGCTTAGCGCCAAATTCCTAACGGGCTGCACACCTTGGGGACATTCTCTCCATTAAAGGCACCCTAAAAATGTACGCACTTGTTGCATCTGACGCAAAAACCGAAACCTCTGGAGAAACTCAGCAGCATCCGTGAAGAGAAGCGCGGTCTCAACATTTCGAGGCCAATTGAGATGATCCAACCTTCTATTTTAAAAATTAATTCATGGGGAAAGGGCATGATGAGCTGGGCCAGCAACAAGTTTTCTATCTTTGAGAGGTGTGGACGGTGTGCTATCAATCAAGGTGCTGCATTTCGGTGAAACAGTCAAGGGCAGGGCTTGTGCAATTAAAACTAGGGCCTTGGGTAGTGTTGTAGGACAAAGAGACCCAGGGGGTTCAGGTACAAAGTTCTTTGAAGTTTGCGTCACATGTAAACTGGGTGGTTCAGGAGCCATTTAGCATGCTTGCCTTCCTTGCTGAGACCCTTGAGTATCAGAGTTGCAATGTCATGTTGAGGTTGTACAGACAGTTGGTGATGCCTTATCTGGAGTAGATTAGATTCGATTAGATTAGATTCCCTACAGTCTGGAAACAGGCCCTTCGGCCCAACAAGTCCACACCGACCTTCAGTGTGTCTAGTTCTGGTCACCCTGCTATAGAAAGGATGTTATTGACTTGGAGAGGTGGTCTGAAGAGATTTACCAGGACGTTGTCGGGAATGGAGGGGTTGAGTTATAAGGAGAGGCTGGATAAGCTGGGACTTTTTCGCAGGAGCGTGGGAGATTGAGGCGTCATCTTTTATAGAGGTTAATAAAATCATGAGGGGTATTGATAAGGTGAATGGCAGGTGTCTTTTCCCTAGGGTGGGGGATTTCAAATCTAGGGGGCATTTTTTTGGGTGAGAGGGGAAAGATTTAAAAAGGACATGAGGGGAAACTTTTTTAAACAGAGAGTGATTTTTGTGTGGAATGGAGAAATGGTGGGTGAGAATGCAGTTACAACGTTTAAAAGATATTTGGATAAGTACGTGAATGAGAAATGTTTGGAGAGATATGGGCCCAGGACAGGGAGGTGGGACTAGTTTAGTTTTGGATTTGGATTATGGTCAGCATGGACTGGTTGGACCGAAGGGTCTGTTTCTGTGTTGTATTCAAAACACAACAATATAAAGATAAAATACAAACAGGGTAAAATGTAATCCAGATGACTTATCATTTCAGGAGGGGCATCTTGAAATAAATGCCTTCAAAACAAAAGACAGTTTTCGTGTCAGTTTTGGCTCAAAAGAAACTCGGTAAAGTTTTTTTTAAATTGAATTCACACGCAATTCATCATGGGCAATACATAGCTACTCCAGGTCATTAACGCGTCCAAGTAATGAATTGGAGAAAGTGAGGACTGGCAGATGCTGGAAATCAGTGTTGAAAAGTGAGGCGCTGGAAAAGCACAGCAGGTCAGGCAGCATCTGAGAAGCAGGAGAGTCGACGTTTCGGGCATAAGCCCTTCATCAGGAATGTCCCTTTTGTTTCTTTGAGGGCTAGCGTTTCTTGAAATGAGTTTGCCAAGCCAGATGGAGGGGCAGTGCAGGGAGTGTAATGAGCTCAGGCAGCTGGACCCTAGAGATTATGAGTTCCCTGATTTGGGCTGTTCATTTGGGATAAAGGGAGGACTGCAGATGCTAGAGATCAGAGTCGAGAGAGTGGCGCTAGGAAAGCACAGCTGGTCAGGCAGCATCCAAGGAGCAGGATGAAGGGCTTATGCCCGAAATGTCGATTCTCCTGCTCCTCGGACGCTGCCTGACCTATTGTGCTTTTCCAGCATTACATTCTCGACTGTTAATCTGGAATGCCTGGAACCAGGTAAAAAGAGGAGTGTGAGGGATGCTGACGCTCTGGTACTTGACTCTGAATAAGACAGGACCAATGTCAAGGACTGTTCATGCGTAAGTAAAGGATGACTCGGTGACAGGATATCAGCTCTGTGGAGTTCTTTCAGGAGAGGGGAGTGGTGAAGGGAGTGGAGAGAGGGGGGAGTGAAGAGGGGAGTGGTCAGGGGAGTGGAAAGGAGATTGACAAGGGGAGTGGTGAAAGGAGTTGAAAGGGGAGTGATGAGGGGAGTGGTCAGGGGAGTGGAAAGGGTATTGACGAGGGGAGTGGAGAATATGGTAATGAGGGGAGTGATGGGGGGGTGGGAGTTGTGGAGGGAGAAGGGCTGGTAGGGGTTTTCCAGCTGGGACCAACACTGAAATCAGATGGGAAAGATGAGGCAGTATCTTTATAAAGGCCACTCCATGGCTACGGCATGTTGATGATGGACAGTGTAGGAAGCTCTGAGCAACAGGAAATTTACTAACCCTCATGTTCTAAATGCTTGACCGAGGACATCACTGTATCAAAATATCTGCCTGTAAACACCTGCAGTGGTGCTTCCCTAAGGTTTTCCCACATTGACACCATCTTGAGGCTTGGAATTTTTGTGATCCCTTTCTCAGGGAATGCCATGACAGTGGTGTGGGAGGGTGGGGTGGGTTATGGAAGGGATGGGGAGTGACTAAACATTATTCCTCTTGACATTCAATATGGTCACCATCACTGAATCCCCCACTATCAACATCCTGGGGGTTACCATTGGCCAGACACTCAGCTGGACTCACCACATAAATGGAGTGGTTACAAAAGCAGGTTGGAGGCAGGGAATACTGCAGTGAGTAACTCCTGACTCGCCAGGCCTATCCACCACCTCCAATGCACAGGTCAGGAGTGTGATGGAGTACTCCCCACATGCCCTGGATAGGCATAGCCCCAACAACACTCAAGACGCTCAACACCTTCCAGGATAAAGCATCCACTCCCTCCACCACTGATGCTCAGTAGCAGCAGTGTGTACCGTCTACAAGATGCACTGCAGAAATTCACCAAAGATCCTCAGACAGCACCTTCCAAACCCACAACCACTTCCATCTAGAAAGACAAGGGCAGCAGATACATGGGAACACCACCCCCTACAATTTCCCCTCCAAGCCACTCACCATCCTGACTTGGAAATGTATCGCTGTTCCTTCACTGTTGCTGGGTCAAAATTCTGGAATTTCCTTCCCAACAGCAGCGTGGGTCAACCCACAGCACATGGACTGCAGCACATGTTCAAGAAGGCAGCTCACCCCCACCTTCTCAAGGGGCAACTAGAGATGGACAATCAATGTCCACATCCCATGAGTGAATGATTTAAAAAATAACCCTCATCTAACCTCCCACAAATGTGCTTCCACTAGGAGCCCACGGGGTTAGCAAAAGGGAATGGAAACTTGGTCTAAATTTCCTTTACTGATCTAGTGAGGTTGAGGTTACGTGCAGGGACCTTATCAACAAAGCCAGCTGAGTTACCACACACAGGGGATCGAGGCAGGGACATTTCCTGTGCCTCAGCTACCCTCTGGGTTATATCAATGCTGACTGCTCCTCCCTCAGACTTCTGATGACACCCGCATGAATAATCAAACAGCAAATTAACTATTGTTTCTCTCTAAGAGGTTGGCAATCCTTTTAACTTCAAGACGATAACGATTACTCTTAATGACCCTGACAGAAGGTCTGAATCCTGCCAACACACAGACAGCTTCTCTTCTTAATTTAAACTTGCTTAATTTGCAGTTAATTAATTCACAACACAATAATGTGGCAACACCTCCTGCTCTGTTTTATTACCATTCCTTAATGTGAGCTGGGGGACATCAGAGTTGCCTGAGGAAAATGTCAAATTACCAGCAGCCTGTTTAAAAGTTAATATTCCGCTGTAATGATGGAAAGAATTTGTAGGAAGGAAAATTATGACAGACCTGATCTCCTCAGATGTTCTCCGTGCCCTTCCTCCAGATTACATCCCTTTAATAATCCCACAGCACACTTGAGAGTACAGTCTTGAAAGGTCTGAAAGACTCTGTGAAATCTCAATCATAATTACAGTGTTAACTTGGAGCCACCTCTGAAGGAGAGCATTGCCATCTAGGTTGTGCTGGTGGAAGTGCAGATCGTGGCAAAACTCAACATCATTTGGAGTTTCCAATGAAACACCAATGGGAGTCTTAGGGAATATCAGAAAACCTGCCGATTTGATTTTGTTGAGCTCCCATCAATGTGAAAATTCATTTTCTTTCAAAGGCTACGTTAAAGATAAGCCCATTATTCATTGCGGGGAGATTTTAGAGGAACTTTGAAGGTGTTGTTAAGCCTGTGGAGTGAAATGGGTT
Source organism: Chiloscyllium plagiosum (assembly GCF_037043375.1). Taxonomy (NCBI): domain Eukaryota; kingdom Metazoa; phylum Chordata; class Chondrichthyes; order Orectolobiformes; family Hemiscylliidae; genus Chiloscyllium; species Chiloscyllium plagiosum. Next base: position 11,937,476 of record NW_028270183.1, read on the forward strand.
TCAGAACAGGATGGGGGATTCTGGATTAGAGTCGTGCTGGAAAAGCACAGCAGTTCAGGCAGCATCCGAGGAGCAGGAAAATCGACCTTTCAGGTAAAAACCCTTCATCAGAAATAGAGGCAGAGTGCCTGCAGGGTGGAGAGATAAATGAGAGGGACTGGATGGCAAATCCAGTTATTGACCAGAGAGTGAGGATAGCTATTACCTACCTACAGATGCTGCCAGACCTGCTGGGCTCCTCCAGAAATTTCTGGGTTTTTTTGCTTTAGATATTGCCTCTCTTTGTTGTATCACTATTTTATGATTTTCATTCATTCATGTGGGTCCCCAACAGTTATTGCCCGTCCCTAGTTGCACCTTGAGTAAGTGGTGGTGAGTTGCTTTCTTGAACCGCTGCAGCCAATGTGCTGTAGGTAGACCCACAATGCTATTAGAGAGCGAATTCCAGGATTTTGTCCCAGTGACTCTGAAGGAACGGCGATATATTTCCAAGTCAGGATGGGGAGTGGCTCAGAGTGGAACTTGCAGAGGTTGGTGTTCCTATTTATCTTTAGATTAGATTAGGTTAGATTCCCCTACAGTGTGGAAACAGGCCCTTCAGCCGAACAAGTCCACATCGACCCTTCGAAGAGTAACCCGCCCACACCCATTTCCCTCTGACTAAGGTACTTAACACTACGGGTGATTTAACATGGCCAATCCACCTAACCTGCACATCTTTAGGTTGTGGGAGTAAACCGGAGCACCCAGAGGGAACCCACGCAGACACGGGGAAAATGTGCAAACTTCACACAGTCGCCCGAGGCTGGAATCGAACCTAGGTCCCTGGCGCTGTGAGGCAGCAGTGCTAACCACTGAGCTACCTTGTCCTTCCAGATGGAAGTGGCTGTGGGTTTGAAAGGTGCTGTCTGAGGATCTTTGGTGAATTTCTGCAGGGCATCTTGTAGATGGCACACACTGCTGCTACTGAGCCTTGGTGGTGGAGGGAATGGAGGCTTGCGGATGTGGTGCCAGTGAAGCAGCTGCTTTGTCCTGGATGGTGTCAAGCTTCTTGAGTGTTTTTTGGAACTTCCCCAATCCAGGACAAGTGGGGAGTAAATATGACCCTTTTTACTTGTGCCTTGAAGATGGTGGACAGGCTTTGGGGAGTCAGGAGGTGAGTTACTCACCACATTATCTCTAGCCTCTGACCTCTTCTTGTAGCCACAGAGTTTATGCGACTGGTCCAGTTGAGTTTCTGGTCAATGGTAACATCCAGGATGCTGATAGTGGGGGATTCAGTGATGGTAACACCATTGAATGTGAAGGGAAGATCATTGCCTGGCATATATGTGGCATGAATGTTACTCACCACCAGTCAGGCTGAATCTGGATAGTGTGAAAGTCTTGTTGGAGATGGTTTCAGTAAAAGTCAGGGAATGACTATGGAGGTGTTTGGTCACAATGATAAGAATTCAAAATTAAAATGTCACTGGCCTGAGAGTTCACGTAGCTCAGCGAACAGCAGGTAATGGGACAGCAGAGGGTGGGATATGGGAATTTAGCGAGCAGAGGATTGGAATTGTCAAGTCTGGAAAAAAGAGGAGCATCAATATGGGTTTGAGCATCAGCTGAACTGAGACAGGTTGAAGGCATTATTAAAGAGTTGGCCATGGGCAGCGCTGGTGGAGCAGAGGGAATGGGGTTACACACTCACCTTACAACCCACTGATATCGTATTGAGGGGGTCAATGGTTACCACAAGAGTGTTCATTTCACAGACTGTTAGAATGAGCTGTGGTCCTTTATCAAAAGGATGTGATACATCATTGACTGGAATAATGAAAAAGATAATATTTAATATTGGGGCAATGATACATCTCTAAGAAACCAGTGACAATTCTATTTTGCTTTCTGGTCGGGTTTCCAATTTCAAAGGGGTGTCTGAGATGAGTGCAGATTGTTTTCAGTTGTATGTTTATTTTTCTGACCCGGATGTGTTACCAACACCAGGAATGCGGCCAATTCAATATTCACATGGAAAACCCATTCTGGGCAATGCATGCCATCAGATGTTAGGGGGGTGGGGGCGGGGGTGGATGAGAGAGAGACTGGGATAAGATTAAATCAAAATGGAGTTGGACGATGAAATAAGGGACTACACACCAATCCCCCACCCCCAACCCACAGTGCCCATGTCTCTCTATAGGCATCGAGAGTATTGACGGACACCACGCACTCCCTCTCCGCAGACACCCTGGGTACGAATGGAACCATGGAAGAGGAGCAGGCAGTTGGCAGAGATGAGTTTGATGTCTTAAGCAATTAACTGAGGAAACAAAGCAATAAGCCCCACTGTCTATAAATAACATGAATCTACATTGCCCAGCATTGTTGTAACAGCACCACCTACTGTCTTCATTGATCGTTTGTGCAATTATGACATAATACTTCCCCATATTTAGCACCACGGGCCACAATGGGGGACAATTACATACAGAGTAAAGATTTCTTCACATCATGCACTCCAAAATGAGGTATAATAGGCTTGGTAGAAGGTGAATCAGCCGCATTCAGCCTCAACAGTAACCGCAAATGCAAATAAACAGACTTGAATTAAGACAATTCTGGAATTATTTCTCTTCACCCAATCCAATCATTCTTAGGCTGTAGACATATCACATCAGCAACATTATTGTGAAGTAGTTGTGCCCATTATTTAAAGTGAGAGGAGATCATTATCAAGGCCAAGATTATTGGACTCAAGAGATAAGCAACTACGCCCTGAAGTAAGAGATATTAGCTCTCAGTGTCAAATTGGCCTTTTGCCACAGTCCTTATTAACTTACTGATCTATAATCCAGCTGTGTGGCCACTTTTTTCCCCATCATGCAATGTTAAATGTTCCCCCACAATTCCACACCTGAGAGACAAAATAAGACCTGACTCATTGAAATACAGCTGCATTTGTTTTCACCTATGACTGTAGGAGAAATGCAGACAGCCCATGCAGCTGTCCCATTGCTGACAGACAGTGAACTTGCTCAGAGAATAAATGTAAAGTATTGCAGTGTTGGAGATCTGAAATGAATATAGAAAGTACTGGGAACAAAATTCACCTGGTCTGGCAGCATGCACGGAGACGGAAACTGAGTAATTAGTTAGAACCTCTTCATTAGAACTGACAGGGGTTAGAAGGGTTGACAAAACTGGGGATGCAGATATTGAGGGTGTCCAGACCAAAAGGTAAAGGAAGTGCTAATGAAAGTAGTTTCCCTCTACTCTTCCCCCTCCGTATTTCCTTCTATCTCCCATCCCTCCACTCCATCTTCTTTCCTCTGCTATTCCCCACCCTTACCTCTCCCCTGACCTCCTTCTTGTCCTTCAAACCATTCCTATGCACCCTCTCTCCTCCCTCCCTACCCATCTTTTCTGCTACCCCTTCTATTCCCTCTCCTTCCTTCCTTACCCACCCTCAATCCTTCTCCTGAGCCACTCTCTCTTCTCCCACTTGTACCATCTCAGATTGATCATGATCTCATTATATGCTGGAGTCGACTCAACGGATCAACTTCTGCTCCTATGTCTTATTGACATTTCTGCTTCTATACTAACATGCAGGTTAACCAATCATTGTGCTTTTATTGAACGTGTTTTATTTTTCATCATGCATGCACAATTGTGTTCATCAAGCAACCTTGTTCTTAGGTCTTTCAGTTTGAAACCTGATGTATATAAGTCACTTGGCATTTGGAAAATGTATTTCATTTTTATTTTATTTTGTTCACTCAAGGGGCAAGGGTGTTGCTGGCTGGGGCAGCATTTTTTATTGCTCATCCCTAGATGTCCTTGTGAAGTTGGTGGTGAGCTGTTTTCTTGAATTGTGGCAGTCCACCTGCTGTGGGTTGACCCATAATGCCCTTAGGGAGGGAATTCCAGGATTTTGACTCAGTAGCCTAGAAGCAATGGCAATATATTGCCAACTAAGGGTGGTGAGTGGCTTGTAGGGGAGCTTGCAGGGGGTGGTGTTCCCATTTATCTGTTGCCCTTGTCCTTCTGGGTGGTTGTGAGTTTGAAAGGTGGTGTCTATGAGAATCTTTAGTGAATTTCTGCAGTGCTTCTTGTACATAGTACACACTGTTACTACTGAGTGTCGGTGGTGAGGGAATGGATGCTTGTGAATGCTGTGCCAAACAAGTGGGCGACTTTGCCCTTGGATGGTGTCAAGCTTGTTGAGTGTTTTTGGAGCTGCATTTGTCCAAGGAAGTGGTGAGTATTCTATCACGCTCCTGACCTGTGCCTTGTGGATGATGGACAGGCTTTGGGGAGTCAGGAGGTGAGTTACTGGCTGCAAAATTCCCAGCTTCTGACCTGGTATTGCTGCCACTGTGTTTATTTGGACAGGCAGGAGGCTGGAAGAACACAGCAAGCCAGGCAGCATCAGGAGGTGGAGAAGTCGACGTTTCAGGTGCTGTGTTTGACCAGCCTCCTGCCTGTCTACTTTGGATTCCAGCATCAGCAGGTTTCTTTTTGTCACTAACTGTGCTTATGTGGCCAGTCCAGTTGAGTTTCTGGTCAATAGTAACCACGAGGTTGTTGGTATTGACGGATTCAACAAAGGTGACACCATTGAATGTCAAAGGATGGGAGTTAAATTGTCTTTTGGTGAAATGGTCATTGTGTGGCATAAATGTTGGTCACCACTTGTCAGGCCAAGCCTGAATATTGTCCAGATCATGTTGTATTTGGACTCGGGTTGATTATAATAATCATTATTATGGTACACAATGATATTAAATGTAATTTTCATCTCCTTCAAGCTTTGTACTCACATTGGATAGAACACAGGAGGGGCATTTCCGGTGCCATGGCTACGCCAACTTCCGGCCCGAGGGGCGGCCATCTTGGTAGGGTACATGACCCCTGACCCCCGGAAGCGGAAGCCGGTGCCCCAGGGGGGGGGGTGAGGGGGAAGGAGTCCGGAGATGGCGGATGGGATGGAGCCGGCGGCGGCGGACTCGGAGCCCGGGCGTTTGCCGGACCCTCCTCCCGGGGATGGTGAGGCGAAGCGGGGCCGCGGCCGCCCGCGGCTCAGTGACACTGACCGGCTGCAGCGGCGCCTCAACAGCCGCAAGAAGTACGACAACCGGCGGATCTACATCGGGGAGTCGTACGTGGTGTGGGCCGCCCTCCGCGAGCGATACGGCTGGTCCGACAAGAGGCTGGCGCTGCACCTGGTACAGCTGGACCAGGGCGGCCCCCGGGACCGCCGACACGGGTAAGGGGCTTCCCGCACTCACCCGCAGGGGCTGGGGGTAAGGGGCTTCCCGCACTGACCCGCAGGGGCTGGGGGTAAGGGGCTCCCCGCACTCACCCGCAGGGGCTGGGGGTAAGGGGCTCCCCGCACTCACCCGCAGGGGCTGGGGGTAAGGGGCTCCCCGCACTCACCCGCAGGGGCTGGGGGTAAGGGGCTCCCCGCACTCACCCGCACTCACCCGCAGGGGCTGGGGGTAAGGGGCTCCCCGCACTCACCCGCAGGGGCTGGGGGTAAGGGGCTCCCCGCACTCACCCGCAGGGGCTGGGGGTAAGGGGCTCCCCGCACTCACCCGCAGGGGCTGGGGGTAAGGGGCTCCCCGCACTCACCCGCAGGGGCTGGGGGTAAGGGGCTCCCCGCACTCACCCGCAGGGGCTGGGGGTAAGGGGCTTCCCGCACTCACCCGCAGGGGCTGGGGGTAAGGGGCTTCCCGCACTCACCCGCAGGGGCTGGGGGTAAGGGGCTCCCCGCACTCACCCGCAGGGGCTGGGGGTAAGGGGCTCCCCGCACTCACCCGCAGGGGCTGGGGGTAAGTGGCTCCCCGCACTCACCCGCAGGGGCTGGGGGTAAGTGGCTTCCCGCGCTCACCCGCAGGGGCTGGGGGTAAGGGGCTCCCCGCACTCACCCGCAGGGGCTGGGGGTAAGGGGCTCCCCGCACTCACCCGCAGGGGTAAGGGGCTCCCCGCACTGATCCGCAGGGGCTGGGGGTAAGGGGCTTCCCGCACGCCCGCAGGGGCTGGGGGTAAGGGGCTATCCGCACTGACTCGCAGGGGCTGGCGGTCAGGGTCTTCCCGCACTGACTCACAGGGGCGGGGGTAAGGGTCTTCCCGCACTGACCCGCAGTGGCTGGGGATAAGGGGCTTCCCGCACTGACCCGCAGGGGCTGGCGGTAAGGGTCTTCCCGCACTGACTCACAGGGGCGGGGGTAAGGGGCTTCCCGCACTGACCCGCAGTGGCTGGGGGTAAGGGGCTTCCCGCACTGACTCACAGGGGCGGTGGTAAGGGGCTTCCCGCACTGACCTGCAGTGGCTGGGGGTAAGGGTCTTCCCGCACTGACTCACAGGGGCGGGGGTAAGGGGCTTCCCGCACTGACCCGCAGTGGCTGGGGGTAAGGGGCTTCCCGCACTGACCCGCAGGGGCTGGGGCTAAGGGGCTTCCCGCAGTCTCTGGGGGTAAGGGTCTTCCTGCACTGACCCGCAGGGGCTGGGGGTAAGGGTCTTCCTGCACTGACCTGCTGGGGGTAATGGGCTTCCCGCTCTCACCCGCAGGGGCGGGGGTAAGGGTCTTCCCGCACTGACTCGCAGGGGCGGGGGTAAGGGTCTTCCCGCACTGACTCGCAGGGGCGGGGGTAAGGGTCTTCCCGCACTGATTCACAGGGGCTGGGGGTAAGGGGCTTCCCGCACTGACTCGCAGGGGCGGGGGTAAGGGTCTTCCCGCACTGACTCGCAGGGGCGGGGGTAAGGGTCTTCCCGCACTGATGCACAGGGGCGGGGGTAAGGGTCTTCCCGCACTGATTCACAGGGGCTGGGGGTAAGGGGCTTCCCGCACACACCCGCAGGGGCGGGGGTAAGGGGCTTCCCACACACACCCGCAGGGGCTCGGGGTAAGGGACATCCCGAACTGACTCACAGGGTCGGGGGTAAGGGTCTTCCTGCACTGACCTGCTGGGGGTAATGGGCTTCCCGCTCTCACCCGCAGGGGCGGGGGTAAGGGTCTTCCCGCACTGACTCGCAGGGGCGGGGGTAAGGGTCTTCCCGCACTGACTCGCAGGGGCGGGGGTAAGGGTCTTCCCGCACTGATTCACAGGGGCGGGGGTAAGGGTCTTCCCGCACTGATTCACAGGGGCTGGGGGTAAGGGGCTTCCCGCACACACCCGCAGGGGCGGGGATAAGGGGCTTCCCGCAATCACCCGCAGGTGCGGGGGTAAGGGGCTTCTCGCACTGACTCGCCGGGGCTGGGGGTAAGGGGCTTCCCGCACTGATCCGCAGGGGCTGGGGGTAAGGGCCTCCCCGCACTGATCCGCAGGGGCTGGGGGTAAGGGGCTCCCCGAACTGATCCGCAGGGGCTGGGGGTAAGGGGCTCCCCGAACTGATCCGCAGGGGCGGGGATAAGGGGCTTCCCGCAATCACCCGCAGGTGCGGGGGTAAGGGGCTTCCCGCACTGACTCGCAGGGGCTGGGGGTAAGGGGCTTCCCGCACTGACTCGCAGGGGCTCTGTGTAAGGGGCTTCCCGCAATCACCCGCTGGGGTTAAGGGGCTCCCCACACTGACCCGCAAGGGCTGGCGGTAAGGGGCTTCCCGCACTGACTCGGCGGGGCTGGGGGTAAGGGGCTTCCCGCAATCACCCGCTGGGGGTAAGGGGCTCCCCGCACTGATCCGCAGGGGTAAGGGGCTTCCCGCACACAACCGCAGGGGCTGGGGGTAAGGGGCTTCCGGCACTGACTCGCAGGGGTAAGGGGCTTCCTGCACTCACCCACAGGGGCTGGGGGTAAAGGGCTTCCCGCACACGCTCGCAAGGTCTGGAGGTAAGGGGCTTCTCGCCCACACCCACAGGGGCTGGGGGTAGGGGGCTTCCCGCCCACACCCGCAGGGGTGGGGGTAAGGGTAAGGGGCTTCCCGTACTGTCTCGCAGGGACTGGGGGTAAGGGGCTTTCCGCACTGACCCGCAGGGGTAAGGGGATTCCCACACACCCGCTGGGGCTAAAGGGCTTCCCGCACTGTCTCGCAGGGGCTGGGGGTAAGGGGCTTCCCGCCCACACCTGTCGGGGCTGGGGGTAAGGGGCTTCCCGCCCACACCTGTCGGGGCTGGGGGTAAGGGGCTTCCCGCCCACACCTGTCGGGGCTGGGGGTAAGGGGCTTCCCGCCCACACCTGTCGGGGCTGGGGGTAAGGGGCTTCCCGCCCACACCTGTCGGGGCTGGGGGTAAGGGGCTTCCCGCCCACACCTGTCGGGGCTGGGGGTAAGGGGCTTCCCGCCCACACCTGTCGGGGCTGGGGGTAAGGGGCTTCCCGCCCACACCTGTCGGGGCTGGGGGTAAGGGGCTTCCCGCCCACACCTGTCGGGGCTGGGGGTAAGGGGCTTCCCGCCCACACCTGTCGGGGCTGGGGGTAAGGGGCTTCCCGCCCACACCTGTCGGGGCTGGGGGTAAGGGGCTTCCCGCCCACACCTGTCGGGGCTGGGGGTAAGGGGCTTCCCGCCCACACCTGTCGGGGCTGGGGGTAAGGGGCTTCCCGCCCACACCTGTCGGGGCTGGGGGTAAGGGGCTTCCCGCCCACACCTGTCGGGGCTGGGGGTAAGGGGCTTCCCGCCCACACCTGTCGGGGCTGGGGGTAAGGGGCTTCCCGCCCACACCTGTCGGGGCTGGGGGTAAGGGGCTTCCCGCCCACACCTGTCGGGGCTGGGGGTAAGGGGCTTCCCGCCCACACCTGTCGGGGCTGGGGGTAAGGGGCTTCCCGCCCACACCTGTCGGGGCTGGGGGTAAGGGGCTTCCCGCCCACACCTGTCGGGGCTGGGGGTAAGGGGCTTCCCGCCCACACCTGTCGGGGCTGGGGGTAAGGGGCTTCCCGCCCACACCTGTCGGGGCTGGGGGTAAGGGGCTTCCCGCCCACACCTGTCGGGGCTGGGGGTAAGGGGCTTCCCGCCCACACCTGTCGGGGCTGGGGGTAAGGGGCTTCCCGCCCACACCTGTCGGGGCTGGGGGTAAGGGGCTTCCCGCCCACACCTGTCGGGGCTGGGGGTAAGGGGCTTCCCGCCCACACCTGTCGGGGCTGGGGGTAAGGGGCTTCCCGCCCACACCTGTCGGGGCTGGGGGTAAGGGGCTTCCCGCCCACACCTGTCGGGGCTGGGGGTAAGGGGCTTCCCGCCCACACCTGTCGGGGCTGGGGGTAAGGGGCTTCCCGCCCACACCTGTCGGGGCTGGGGGTAAGGGGCTTCCCGCCCACACCTGTCGGGGCTGGGGGTAAGGGGCTTCCCGCCCACACCTGTCGGGGCTGGGGGTAAGGGGCTTCCCGCCCACACCTGTCGGGGCTGGGGGTAAGGGGCTTCCCGCCCACACCTGTCGGGGCTGGGGGTAAGGGGCTTCCCGCCCACACCTGTCGGGGCTGGGGGTAAGGGGCTTCCCGCCCACACCTGTCGGGGCTGGGGGTAAGGGGCTTCCCGCCCACACCTGTCGGGGCTGGGGGTAAGGGGCTTCCCGCCCACACCTGTCGGGGCTGGGGGTAAGGGGCTTCCCGCCCACACCTGTCGGGGCTGGGGGTAAGGGGCTTCCCGCCCACACCTGTCGGGGCTGGGGGTAAGGGGCTTCCCGCCCACACCTGTCGGGGCTGGGGGTAAGGGGCTTCCCGCCCACACCTGTCGGGGCTGGGGGTAAGGGGCTTCCCGCCCACACCTGTCGGGGCTGGGGGTAAGGGGCTTCCCGCCCACACCTGTCGGGGCTGGGGGTAAGGGGCTTCCCGCCCACACCTGTCGGGGCTGGGGGTAAGGGGCTTCCCGCCCACACCTGTCGGGGCTGGGGGTAAGGGGCTTCCCGCCCACACCTGTCGGGGCTGGGGGTAAGGGGCTTCCCGCCCACACCTGTCGGGGCTGGGGGTAAGGGGCTTCCCGCCCACACCTGTCGGGGCTGGGGGTAAGGGGCTTCCCGCCCACACCTGTCGGGGCTGGGGGTAAGGGGCTTCCCGCCCACACCTGTCGGGGCTGGGGGTAAGGGGCTTCCCGCCCACACCTGTCGGGGCTGGGGGTAAGGGGCTTCCCGCACTGACCCGCAGGGGCAGGGGGTAAGGGGCTCCTTGCACACAGTCGCAGGGGCTGGGGGTAAGGGGCTTCCCGCACACACTCGCAGGGGCTGGGGTAAGGGGCTTCCCGCACTGACCCGCAGGGGCGGGCGGTAAGGGGCTTCCTGCACACACTCGCAGGGGCTGGGGGTAAGGGGCTTCCCGCACACACCCGCAGGGGCTGGGGGTAAGGGGCTTCCCGCACTGACCCGCAGGGATAGGGGTCTCCCCGCCTACACTCGCAGGGGCAGGGGGTAAGTGGCAAGGGGCTTCCCGCCAACACCCGCAGGGCCTGGGGGGTAAGGGGCTTCCTGCCCACACTAGCAGGGGCTGGGGGTCAGGGGCATCCCGCGTACACCCGCAGGGGCTGGGGGTAAGAGGCTTCCCGCACTGACCCGCAGGTGCAGGGCATAAGGGCCTTCCCGTACACACCCGCAGGGACTGGAGGTATGGAACTTCCTGTGCACAGCCGCAGGTGCTGGGGTTAAGGGGCTTCCCGCACTGACCCCCAGGGGTAAGGGGCTTCCCGCACTGACCCCCAGGGGTAAGGGGCTTCCGGCACACACCCGCAGGGGCTGGGGGTAAGGGGCTTCCCGCCCACACCCGCAGGGGCTGGGGGTAAGGGGCTTCCCGCCCACACCCGCAGGGGCTGGGGGTAAGGGGCTTCCCGCCCACACCCGCAGGGGCTGGGGGTAAGGAGCTTCCCGCCCACACCCGCAGGGGCTGGGGGTAAGGAGCTTCCCGCCCACACCCGCAGGGGCTGGGGGTAAGGGGCTTCCCGGACACACCCGCAGGGGCTGGGGGTAAGGGGCTTCCCGCCCACACCTGCAGGGGCTGGGGGTAAGGGGCTTCCGGCACACACCCGCAGGGGCTGGGGGTAAGGGGCTTCCCGCCCACACCCGCAGGGGCTGGGGGTAAGGGGCTTTCCGCCCACACCCGCAGGGGCTGGGGGTAAGGGGCTTCCCGCCCACACCCGCAGGAGCTGGGGGTAAGGAGCTTCCCGCCCACAACGCTGGGGGTAAGGAGCTTCCCGCCCACAACCGCAGGGGCTGGGGGTAAGGGGCTTCCCGGACACACCCGCAGGGGCTGGGGGTAAGGGGCTTCCCGCACTGACACGCAGGGGTGGGTGTAGGGGGCTTCCCGCACTGACCCCCAGGGGCGCGTGTTAGGGGCTCCCCGCCCTGACACGCGGGGGCGGGGTAGGTGGCTTTCTGCACAAACCTGCGGGGGCTTCCTGCACACATCTGCAGGGGCAGGGGGTAAGGAGCTTCCCGCACTGACCTGCATGGGCAAGGGGCTTCCCGCACACCCGCAGTGGCGGGGGTAGTTGCCATCCCGCACACACCCGCAGGGGCGGGGATAAGGCGCTTTCCGCCCTGACCTGCAGGCACCTGGGGTAAGGGGCTCCCCACCCTGAGCCGCAGGGGCGAGGGGCTCCCCGCCCTAACCCGCAGGGGCTGGGGGCGAGGGGCTCCCCGCCCTGACCCGCGGGGGCGAGGGGCTCCCCGCCCTGACCCGCGGGGGCGAGGGGCTCCCCGCCCTGACCCGCGGGGGCGAGGGGCTCCCCGCCCTGACCCGCAGGGGCATGGGGCTGTACATAAAGGGCTTCCCGCTGTCACCTGCAGTGGTAAGGGGCTTCCCACACTGACCCGCACAGGCTGTGTGTAAGGGGCTGTCGCCTGCATGGGTAAGGGGCTTACTGCTCTCACCTGCAGGGGTGAGGGTAAGGGGCTTACCAGATCCCCTCCCCCGAACGGGCACAGGTGAGGGGCTTCCCAACTCCCTTGTACTTAATTGAAGCGCTCCCCCATTCCTTCCTTTGTCTGTATACTTATTTTCCAGCATGCATCTTCGTTCACACCCCCCCCCCCATCACGCCCAACTTTTAGACATAGATTCAAGCTCTCCCTAGGAGTGCGAGGCCATTTATATTGACTTTTAAGCTATGTAAACTATTTCGAGATTTGTAATAATTGGAACAGTGGCAACATTTTGCTTTCACTTCGTATGGACCAGCATCTCAGACTTATACTCTTTCTGTAGCTGACCTTTACCTGCTGACCTGCTGCGAGATTCCATATGCATGTGTAAACTTGTTAAACTAATAATCTCAAGTTGATGCTAAGTGACAAGAGAAAAGTTAGAGAGCTGGCTAGCATAAGGTCAGAATGATGCCAACGGTGTGGGATCAAAGCCAGTTGTGGATGCAGTGGGCCTGTATCTGTACCAGTTGGGCACCCCAATGAGAGGGACACACCATGTATTGAAGCTGTCATTAGAGTTGGCAATAAAATCCAGCACTCGCGCAACCATCAGGAGTGGTTGGCATTCTGCTATTGATAAGGAATTAAGCAATACAAGTGAACATTTGAGTTTACTCACTGTGACTCAGTACAGTGAAGTCTGATTCTTATCAGTTGCACAAACGCAACTACATCACTGTATCACCATTCCCTAAGTCTCTGATTATGCTATATCTTATCAACCCTGTTTTGAATATTTGCATTGACTGAGCACACACACTTTAACATCTCTAAACATCCATTCATGATACATATGTATAAAAAATGGATGTGCTAAATTACGCAGTTGTTAGAAAAAATGGTGAATTGCTAACTGTTTGGGTTGTCTGTCCATGGAGAGATCTGCATTGATCAGTGTATAATGAACTCTTAATGTGGGTGCTTTATGTATAAATTGGGAGCAGGAATAAACTGTTTGCCCCCTTGAGCCTTCCCCGCCATTAATAAGTCCACGGCTGATCTGATTGTGTAATCATTATGCTGGATATGGAATGTATAAACTTTTATTTAGATTTTAAATGGGATGGTGTGTTTTTGTAAGGCACATCTTAATTGATGATGTCATGCAGCTCCCTAAGCAGTAATATGGAGGACAGTTCTGCATATTGGTGGTAGATAGTACATTGACTGGAGTGACAAAAGCACCACAGATTGGAAATCTAAAAAGCAGAAATTGCCGTCAAGTCTCAGGTCTAGCAGCATCTGTAGATAAAAACCAGAGTTAACGTTTTGGGTTCAGTGACCCCTCGAGCTGATGGTAGCTAGGAAAATGTTATTTTTAACGCAGAAGATTGGGTGGGGGTGAAGGGGTTAAGGAGTAAATGATAGGTGGAGGTACTGCCCGAAGAGAGAGAAGAGCAATTGGACAGACAAAGGAGTGGATAACAGTCAGCCTGGGAGAATGAATTGCTGCTGATGGGGACAATTAGGGCCTTACAATGGGTTGTTTGTAATAGCAGACTGTGATAACAAAGCCCAACCAAAAGCAGAAATTGCTGGGAAAACTCAGCAGGTCTGGCAGCATCTGTGCAGGGAAAGCACGGTCAATGTTTCGGGCCCAGTGAGCCGCCTTCAGAACTGATTGTCACTGGGAAAATGTTGGAATATATGATGAAAGTGGGTTGGGGAATGGGGAAGGTATAAACAGGTGGAGATGGAGCCCAGAGAGACAGAGAACAGTTGGGCAGACAAAGGAACGCGTGAATGTCCATTAGTAGCTGACAATGGTTTGGTTGCGGTAGCAGTCCACGTGCTGACAGGACCTGCTGTATGTGGGTTGGGTAGGGTGGTGAGAAAGGCATGGAAGAAGGTGCGAGACCCTAACATTATTGAACTCAATGTGGAGTCATGAAGGCGGCAAGGTTCCCAAGTGCATTGGAGTGACATGTTTGCTGGACTTCTAGCCATTTTAGCAAAGCCCTTCTGAAAGCAGAACAAGGCATGAGTTTTAGATGTCGGTTAAGGGCTGAATGATGGGCAGAATGTTGGAGAGTTCCCCTGTTTGTTTTGGAACTACCTGTGCTCATCTCAAAAGGCACATTATGCTTCAGGTTAAAAACTTATGAGATAATGTGGAACCACCTTAGTACCAGACTGGTATATCAACTTGGGTTAACTCTTGAAATCTCGGCTGAAACCTTGCTATGCTATGAATAAAAATGATAATTATAATTAAATTATAGATCTTTACTCATGTATTGGTGATGTGGTCTGGGTCTTCTGTCCTTCACATTTTAGTTGTTGAATGCATTGTTTGGGGTTTTAATTGTCCTTTATGATTGAATATTCTGTTTCGATTCACCTACAAAGATTGGGCATCTGGGGAAGGACCTGTATCATTCAGGTTATTGAAGGAGTAACATTTTGGGTTTAATTCAGTAAATAATCAGACACCTTGTGGATGGTTGGAAGACTTTGACTCTGCCAAAGATGTAGCAAAAATGAAAACTCTATCATGTTTCCTATGCAATTAATGTCACCAAAGTGATACTTATTCCTTATCACTTTACAAGATTAAAATACTGTGGATACTGCACAATTATGCATAAACAAACGTCCATGTACAGACCCTAAAACAATTTAACTTGAAGGCCATAAAGAACACTCAAAAATATTACATCCTTCAGAAGAGAATGTCAGTATTCTGACCATGTGATCAAAACTGAAAAGCTAAAAGAGCTGTCTTCTGGAGGGCAGAGTGGAAGGCATCATGAAGGGAAGTCAACCTGGGTGTAGTTGGATGTAACCGAGCAGTTGCAGGTAGCTACTACAGATGGCACAAGGGCAAGTGACCCTGGCAACAGACCTCCTGGCAGAAGTAGCTACAAGCAGGGCAAACAGACCGGCTGAGATTGAAGAGTTTAGCCCAATACTTGAGAGTTTAGAAGGACTTTAGAGGAGATCTAATTACAGGATTAGAAGATGCTAAAGGGGATTGACAAAACAGACATAGTGGGGGTGTTTCCCCCTGGTGTGGTCATCTAGAATGAGAGAATCTGGGGCATTCATGACCCTGTTGTGCAGTGGATGGCTGGGCACACTACATTTGAGGAGAGAGAGAGAGAGAGTTTTAATTAGTAAAATGGGTCAAAAGATTATGGAGCGTGGGCAGTCAAGTGGTGATGACACCAAGATGAAATCAGCCAAGATCGTATTAAATGGAGGCTTGAGGGGCTGAATGGCCTCCTCCTATTTCCTAGTTCTTATGTTCTTAAACTGGTTAAAGGCAGAAAAGTCCGGAAATACTCTGCAGTTCTGCAGCCCTTATAGACTGAGAAATCAAGTTAACTTGAGTCAATTATGACTGTCAGACTATGCCGAATTTTGGATTTTCCTAGATTTTGGATTGTTTACTGATGGAACAGGCAGCTTTGTGCCTGGAGATAGGGGAAGACTTTGGGAAGGGGTAATACAGATGTTAAAGCATTGCAATAGATTCTGATTCAGTCCGTAGACAGTGCATCCTACTTGTCCTTTTTTTTAACCTTCCCCCATGCTTAGTCTTCTGGGACCAGCAGACAGGTCATCCTTGACAATAATATCTGGTTTTCAGATTGCCAAACTTTGGCAATCAACCAATATTGATATTTTTAGAGAAAACATTTGATATTGGTTTGTTGGTGCTGCCTGTTGGAGTGAAGATGGGTTTGCCTCATGCAGTACTTTGGGAATCACTGTACTTAGGCAATGTTTGAAACAAAAGTGAGCCTGTTCTTGTCCCCTCGATCTGGACTGTCTGCCAACTCCATCCATTCATGATCTGTTTGCAGATATTGAATGTAAGATGAATAGGTAAATTTTGCAGCTGTCACAGTTGTAAAAGGTAATTTACATTGGCTGCTGAAGTTTACGGAAATCTTGTCGCCAATTAATAACATCAATGCCAACACTGGCATATGGCTTGAGCTGATATCTTTGCAGGGCATTTGAAATTTTCATTGCATCTGTTAAGTGTTTTGAGTATTCCGCAATGACTCAAACAGCACTGATGTAATGGTGAGATTGGCTTGGTTTTCCAGGGCCATTGATTTCCCTCCAGACAATCACTGTACTTGATGTGTAGTTGGTATTCTTTGACATTGTTCATAGATACCCTATGGAGTGGGAATCAAGTCCACACTCACCCCCTGAACACACCCCCGCCCCCCCCCCCCCCAAAAAAACAAATTCCTGTAACCCTGCATTTCTCAGGCTAATCTACTTAGCCTGCACATCCCTGAACACTATGGGTAATTTAGCATGGGCAATCCACCCTAACCTGCACATCCCTGAACACTATGGGTAATTTAGCATGGGCAATCCACCCTAACCTACACATCCCTGAACACTATGGGGCAATTTAGCATGGCCAATCCACCCTAACCTGCACATCCCTGAACACTATGGGTAATTTAGCATGCCCAATCCACCCTAACCTGCGCATCCCTGAACACTATGGGTAATTTAGCATGGCCAATCCACCCTAACCTACACATCTTTGAACTGTGGGAGGAACTCAGAGCACCTGGAGGAAACCCACGCTGACATGGGAACATTTGGAAGGAGATCTCACAGTTACCTGAGGGTGGAATCGAACCTGTGTCCTTGATGCTGTGAGGCAGCACTGCTAACCACCGTGCCATCAAGTTGTGTGGTAACGTCCCCATGCTTGTTTATCTCAACAATGTAATCATTACACAAGATGTGAGGCGAAATCTTTTAAGAGAGAGAATATATTGGGCATTACTGAGGCCCGAGTACCTGCGGGATGAAGAACAGGGTTAACATTTCTGCTTGATGACCTTGGATCAGAACAGGCCATTGATCTGAAGTGTTAACGCTGTAAATGCTCCCTCATCTACTGAGTGTTTGGGTTGTATTTCAGATTTTTAGTGTGCACAATATCTGCATTGCTGTAGTCGGGATAATGAATTACTACGTGCAAGAACAGTGAAAGATGCTCTGCCTTCATAACCGTTTTTATTTCATTATAGCAAATCCGGTGCAGAGGAACAGAACTCGAAAATTAATTCCTCACAAAAAGGTAAGCCTGTTGATTAGCTGTGGGAGGATGTTTCTCAGTGATATCAATGCAAATTGGAGCTCAATATAGCTACTTAGCATGGCATTTGCAGCATTAATCGCCGGGGGTATATCTTTTTACTTCAGTTAATTTTTACTGAAATTGGCATGTATATAAAGTTGAGAAAATCAATTTTATACTTCCATTGGCATTCACTGGCAATAAATTGAGGAATGTTTAGCACTAGTTTTCTGCCTGCATTTAAATATTCTGAGCCGAGTTTCCAGACCTTCAGACAAATTTTGCAAAAATGCAGCATTTTCCAACTTTGAGTTTTCATTCAGTCAGTTTACAATGCTTTAACCATCAGACTAGAATATCTCAGATGAGATTTCCCAAATCCAGATGTGTTAGTGTCTCACGTTAACTCAAACAAATTGGTACAAAACATTCTGGAAGTTGGTAAACTGGTCACCCTGTAGAATTCTTGTATCTTTGGCTCCGTAATTAGCACTGCTGCCTCACAGTGCCAGGGACCTGGGTTCGAATCCAGTCTTGGGTAACTGACTGTATGGAGTTTGCACATTCTCCCCGTGTCTGTCTGTGTTTCCTCCAGGTGCTCCAGTTTCCTCCCACAGTCAAAGATGTGCAGTTTAGGTAGATTGGCCCTGGGAAATTGCCTAGTGTCTAGGGATGTGCAGGCTAGGTGTTAACCATGGGAAATGTGGAGTTACAGGGATAAGGTAGGGGGGTGTGGGTCGGCGTGAGATGCTCTTTAGAGGGTCAGTGAAACTTAATGTGCTGAGTGGCCTGTTTCCAATGGAATTCTGTGATTCTACCCTTGGCAGGGTCTCTTTCTGATATTATCTGCTATGTGCATAATTTTTCTTTTATTCATCAATGGGATGTGAGCATTGCTGGCGAAGCCAACAATTATTCCCCATTCCTAATTACTTTAGCAAACTGTTAGGAGTCAGTGCTGTTGTTGTGGGTCTTGAATAGCATGTAGACCAGATGGGTTTCATGAATGCCATTACTGAAAATGATCTACCATCCAAACTTTTTAAAAATTAATTCTGTTTAAACTTTGAGATTTGAACCTCTCTTTCCAGAGCATTGGCTTGTGTGGCTGGATCACTAGTCTAGTGACAATTACCGCTAAGTCACTGCATCCCCCATAACACACATGCACCTAATTTGGGTGAGTGTGTTATGGTTGCATTCAAAATGTGCCCATGTGTTACATGACCTGTTTTTCAGCATGTTGTGGCTTATCAACATTGGGTGTTAAAGGATATTGGTATGGTGCTATTGTAGAAAGAAGGGAGGAGTATTAACATTGCAGTCAGAAATGTTATAATCGATTGCACAACATTGCTATATTTTGTTTTCACAATAAAATGTCACTCTTTGCTCAGCCGACGCAGCTGATGTCAGTCAATGCTTGTGTGAGGCCAGTTTCTTCAGCTCTTCTCCTCTGTAATGGAGGCGGAGGAGCCTGCTCATAAAAGTGACAATCTTCCTTTGAGAAAATTGGCCAGGCTGAAGATGCACTTTGGGTGAAATGGCCACCCCGCTTAAGCTGATAATACCACATAGAAAATTGCAATCCTCCTGAGAAGAGGATGTGAAACGATAACTATCCATGTGATTTTCTCCAGCTGCTTCTGTGAAGGCATGGAACAAACTATTTATTCCCATCTATTCATGACATGTGGCTAGGCTGGAGGAGGGTTAAGAGTCAGCCGCACTGCTGTGGTTCTGAGTAAGGATGGCAGATTTCCTTGTCTAAAAGACGTTAATGAACCAAATGGGATTTTGTAAGAATTGACAGTGGTTATATGGTCATCATTGACTCAGCTTTTTATTCCAGATTTCTATTGGATTCAGATTTCCCCATTTGTGCTGGCAGGATTTCAACCCGTATTGCCATGATATTAGCCTTTTGTTCTGGATTCCTAGATCAGTGACATTAACACTTTTGCACTGCCTCTGTGTGAGGAAATTTACCTGAGTAATTTCCAGCAATGTTAGTGTGTCTTGGGGTTTTCGTGAACAGTAGAGGTGAAAGAAGTGCTGCTGCTGAACATAATGACTGGAGCAAATCCCACTGGTCTGTTGGATAAAACTTGCTCAACACATCATGTTTTCCTTTGCAGAGCTTGAGGCTTTCACATTGCTGTTTTGGTCCTGAACACCGTCCCATACTGTGAAGGAAATGATGAATTCACAAGCCACACAATTTTAGTCCTTCGATATTGTTTGTTTAACTGCTTGTCTCTGGCATTATGCAGTAGTGTTTCACCAAATCCTCACTTGCATATCTGTGTCTTTCTGATGTGAATTTGTGACATGAGAGAACTGAGTAAATCTTCCTCTCTGTAAGTAAAGACAAGAATAGCTCTGTGTGGAGGCTAGGGTATCACGTTAGAAAGGGCGCAAGTGAGGACTGCAGATGCTGGAATCAGAGTCAAGATTAGGGTTGTGCTGGTTTAGTGTGATTCCTGATGAAGGGCTTTTGCCTGAAACGTCGATTTTTCCTCCTTGGATGGTGCCTGACCTACCGTGCTTTTCCAGCACCACTCTAATCTATCACATTAGAAATCTTGCCCTTCATTATGTTCTTAAACATATATTGTTGCAGAAGTCTAGATTCTTAAGTTTAAGTTGAGGCCCAGTTGTGCATTTCAGAACCTTTGCTAAAGTGCTTTGCTACATTTTAGACAATTTCTAGAAATCACCTTGCATTGTTGGGGTTTGCATGGGGGGCTTAATGTATTAGCAGAGTTGAAAAATGTGGTGCTGGAAAAACACAGCAGGCCAGGCAGCATCCGAGGAGCAGAAGAAGGGCTTATGCCCGAAACATCGATTCTCCTTCTCCTCGGATGCTGCCTGGCTGCTGTGTTTTTCCAGCACCACATTTTTCAATTCTGGTACTCCAGCATCTGCAGTCCTCACTTTCGCCTTAATGTGTTAGCAAGCTACCTCACAGCGCCAGGTTGGATTCCAGCCTGTTTGTATAAAGTTGGTACATTCTCCCCATGTTTACATGGGTTGCCTCTGGGTGCTGTGGTTTCCTCCTGCAGATTAGGTGGATTGGCCATGCTAAAGATGCCCTGTAGTGACCGGGGATATGCAGGCTAGGTAGACTAGCCATGGGTAGTGCAGGGTTATAGGGAAGGGGGTGGGGGGGGTGGTCTGCGTGGGATACTCCTCGGAGGGTTGGTATGGACTCAATGGGCCGAGTGACCTGCTTCCAGACTGTAGCGATTTTGTGATTCAGTGATTCTCGGGTACTTTTTGGAAATATATATATAAGTGAAGATTGTGTTCACAGCTGTGAGGGAATCAATGGTGGGAAATGAAACACATTCTCACTCGTTTGCATCCCTTGTCAGGTGTAGACTGCCAGTCTGTTTACCTCGAGACCCAGTGGGAAAAAGGAAGACTTATTTTCTTTAAAATTCTCATGACCAGGGTACAGGTCATTCTGCTATAACGCAACAGTTGTATTCCTCATGCTATAGAAAATCACCCTGTAGAAAGTCGCTAAATCCGTTGAGTAGAAAGTTCACATTACCCAAACAATTTCCACATTTCGTCAGTTGCTTCATATTCAATTCACAATGATGAAATGCGTGTTATAGCAGAACAACTTGTAACTGCATATAATAAATTAACCTTGAAGATATTTGATTATTAAACTCATGTAATAACTTTGGCTTTAAAAGTTTAGGGTTGAAAAACCTGAAGTGAGGGTGAGTTTAGAACCTTGCACTGTGTTAACATAGCTGAGCATACTTTGTTTAGTTATGATGTACCATTAAAAAACTGTGGTTGATTCCTCTCTCCTTTCACAGGCTTAATCAGCTTTGTCGTAGAAACGGAAAGTCCTGGGTCCAATCCCTACACTTCTTTTCTGAATCGTGTAATTTCTCTCTGCATGATTCTGTGCTGCTTGTTGGGGGCACACCAAATTGGTCATGGTTATTGTTTCTGATTACTGTGCAGCAGCCTGTCTTTGACCACCGAGTAAGAGCAGAATTTTGGCTGAGTTGTGAAATGGTGACTTGGCCAAGTTCTGCAGGCGTGGTGTTATGAAACTGCTTCACAGCAGATATCAGTGTCTTCAAGAGAAGCTGGGATACTGCTTCTATGAATTAAGAATGTTACTTAGGCTGAGTACTTCAATGATACCAACTATTAGTTTCCTCTTGTCAGAATTGTTCATCACAGTTTCCTGTCAGCCTTTATTGTTGTACGTGATTTAGCAAGTTTTGAGATTTGTAGCTCAGGTTGAGGTTTTGGATGTAGGTGTGCTCGCTGAGCTGGAAGGTTCATTTTCAGGCGTTTCGTCACCCTGCTAGGTAACGTCTTCAGTGGGCCTCAGGCGAAGCACTGCTGATGATGCCTGCTTTCTATTTATACGTTTGGGTTTCTTTGGGTTGGTGATGTCACTTCCTGTTCTTTTTCTTGGGGTGGTAGATAGGGTCTAACTCGATGTGTTTGTTGATAGAGTTCCGATTGGAATGCTATGCTTCGAGGAATTCTCGAACGTGTCTCTGTTTGGCTTTTCCTAGGATGGATGTGTTGTTCCAGTCGAGTTATTTCAGCTTTTCTTTGCGGTTGTAGGCTTGAGCAATCAGTGGCTCTGTGGAGCAACTTTGTGGGGTCTCCTAATTTGTCATTATGTAGGAAAATGATTTTCATCTACTTAACTATGGGCAATGCCACAGGCAATTTGGGTTTAACTGTGAAGTTATAACAACTTTTCTGTTTCACCCACAGTCAAGAAACAAGCAGTTAGTTCACTGAAGACTCTGGTGGTGTGGTACGAGCATCATAAGCAGACGTGCAAACAGGAGCCTGTACTCTACGAACTGCAGCGTGTCTGCGAGTGCTCGGTGGCCATTGTGT
This sequence comes from Chiloscyllium plagiosum, assembly GCF_037043375.1. NCBI lineage: Eukaryota > Metazoa > Chordata > Chondrichthyes > Orectolobiformes > Hemiscylliidae > Chiloscyllium > Chiloscyllium plagiosum. The sequence goes on from NW_028270183.1 coordinate 11,959,258, forward strand.
GGCAGTGTGAAGCAGGTCACCAGTACCTGCAGTGCTTAGAGCCAGTCCAGAAGAACTGCCACAGCCTGGATGCTGGACCTGCTGCCAAGGACAGTGTGGCGGAGGAAAGCCAGAGTCAACAGCACCATCCAGCGACCAAAAAGGTGAGGAAGGGGAAGAGAGGCACAGCCAGACGGAAGCCGGGACAGTCTAATGAATTGTACGTGAAGTGCGAATCGGACACTTCCACCTGTGACGGGTCTGACTCCGAGCAGAAGTTTGAGGAATATTTCAACGTGAAACTCATTGATGTTGATGCCAATGACTCTGTTTATGACACTGCAAACAAAGAAGGTGGCGTGAACGACAAAGTCTTGAGTTCAGGGGGCAAACCTAACGAAGCGGCAGACAAAAATGAAGACGGCCACGGTACTGAGGTTGGCGAGCTGGCCTCTCCATGTCGAGTTCAGTCACCGTGCAAGAGCTCTAATGGGGAAGACCATCTGGCTTTGCCAGCAGAGCTGCCAGCGCTAACTAATGTACTGCAGACCGTTGAGAAAGATGCACTGAGCTCCTTGACTGCCAACTGTCCTGTGACTGTGCAGCTTTCCACAGTGCAGAGTTCGGAGATCACCGGCATCACGGAGTCAGAGTTCGGGCAAGTACCTTTGGACACTGCGCAGCCAGTAAACCCCACTGAGTACGAGGAGATGACGTGTACTTTTTCGGAGCAATTGACTTACGTGAATCCAGTGGGTGAATGTTATACCATTACGGGACAGACTGAAGGCACAGAATGGAGCGAGCATCCAGGTAAGGGTTTTTTTTTGTTTCTCTGGGGTTTCATTATTTGGCCTTCCCTTTCTCCCCACCCAACCAAGTAATTTGTACTGCTGGTTACAGGAATCGCTGGTGACTTTACTCTTCCTGATATTGCTGAAAATGTTTGGGAGCGTTTAATGTTTTTTTCTCTACTAAAATCATGAGTTATGCAAATTGTTTTGTTAACAAGTCAAATCATTGCAAAGGCGTTGCAGACTTGGGTACCTCGTAGTGTTGAAAGACTGGATGTGTCTACGCTTTAAGGTTTTGTAGCTTAATGTTAATTCTTAATTGAACTATCACAACCCAATTGAATGGTGTTCCTGTTCTGGGAGTGCATAATGGAATAGTGTGAAGGGAGTCATTACATGTTGGACCATAGTCTACCCAACATTGTTGCAACTCGATGGGTTTTGTTAGAGGCAGATTCACAGTCAAACCTGCACTAGTGATGTAAAATGGACATTGCTTCACATTTAACTCTGGGAGTATTTTCATTTGTACGTGACAGTGCTAAACAATTTTTGGTTAGAAAGGTTCCAAATCTTAGTGGTCTTGAGCTGGTCAAACCCTGAAATTCTGTACTGCTGCCTGTTTCACATGATTGCAGTTTCTAAAAACATGAGCACCCCTGGTGCTGCAAAACAAAAGGAGGAATACCAGTATCCACCCAACCTCTTCTCATCTTCAGTTTCTTGTTTGGAATAAAAATGGGTTGCTTGCCATCCACATGTTGCACTAACCTCCTGAAGGTCTGATCTGACTTGCAGACATTGTATTGCATGTCATGTAGATGGTCCATTGCAAGGTCAGGCCAAATTTATGAAGCGCTCAGTCTGTTGTTTATAGCTTACTATCTTGCCAAGGACTAACTTTTAACTTGCTGCACTGAAGCAGCAGGAATAGCGTAAAACATTCAGGGAAAACTTGCTGAATGCAGTTTGTGGCCTCACACTCGGCATGCGCTCACCCTCTCTTAGAAGTGTAGTTTAAGTTCATAGCAAAATGCTATCTTGCCATGTGTATTTGACTCTGCTGTTACTAGCCTCAGACTATTAGCGCAGTTATACTCCACTGCAGTCTGCAGAGGATGCAGCAGCTTTTCAGTTAACATTGCTGAACAGTGACCCCAGGTTGCAGGTGCACAGTTCCTTGAAAGGAGAGCCGCAGGTAGGCAGGGTGCTGAAGAAGGCATTTGGCATGCTTGCCTACATTGGTCAGAACGATGTGTCGAGTCATAGAATTCATAGAGTCATAGAGATGTACAGCATGGAAACAGACCGCAGGGCCTGAAGTCTGCTGAACTCTGGACCAATAAGACTTTCTCCTTTGGGCCAATGGGCTGAGAAGTGGCAGATGGAGTTTAATTCAGATAAATGCGAGGTGCTGCATTTTGGGAAAGCAAACCTTAGCAGGACTTATACACTTAATGGTAAGGTCCTAGGGAGTGTTGCTGAACAAAGAGACCTTGGAGTGCAGGTTCATAGCTCCTTGAAAGTGGAGTCGCAGGTAGATAGGATAGTGAAGAAGGCGTTTGGTATGCTTTCTTTTATTGGTCAGAATATTGAGTACAGGAATCGGGAGGTAATGTTGTGACCGTACAGGACATCGGTTAGGCCACAGTTGGAATATTGTGTGCAATTCTGGTCTCCTTCCTATCTGAAAGGTGTTGTGAAACTTGAAAGGGTTCAGAAAAGATTTACAAGGATGTGCCAGGGTTGGAGGGTTTGAGCTACAGGGAGAGGCTGAACAGGCTGGGGATGTTTTCCCTGGAGTGTCAAAGGCTGAGGGGTGACCTTATAGAGGTTTACAAAATTGAGGGTCATGGATAGGATAAATAGGCAAAGTCTTTTCCCTGGGGTCGGGGAGTCCAGAACTAGAGGGCATATGTTTTAAAAAATTCTCAAGGTCAGGTTCGTAGGAGAGTAGTCTGACACAGAACAAACGACCAAGAGGCGAGACTGCTAGAATATGGGCATTTTATTCCCCGCAGCGTCGCACAACGGGTCTGGCTTATACTCACTCTACATGTTACAAAAACTGGGAGCCGTCAGTTCTCGTAGAGCGGTTGCCAACAACCCACGCTCGGCGGTTAAACGTAACCCCGGAGCAGACTCACCGAACTGGAGACTTTTCCAGCTGATATATTCTTTTCCAGATATAAACATTCATGTGAACGGCAGAGCAAGGCTAAAAAACACATTCCATTCTGGTTACATACAGATAAGAAGATTCACACGGGACTAAGCAACACCTCCATTCCGGTTAGATTCACACATGTATTGGGACATAATTTTTAACCGTTTCACCACATTCCACTGCTTGGAATTTTACACCACATTCCAATCCTTGGCCCAATACATGTGTTACATTATGATTAATTCAGTTCAATTCGTTTCAGTTAATTTCAGTTCAGTCAATTCAGTGTAATTCAATTCAGCTCAGTTCAGGTCTGTTCAGTTCAATTCAATTGTGTTCAATTCAGTTCCGTCCATTTCAATTCAATTTAGCTCAGTTCCATTTTGTTCCGTTCAATTTGATTCACTTCAGTTCCACTCAGTTCAGTTCAGTTCAATCCCATTCAATTCTGTTAACTCCGCTTCAGCTTTTTGGACATGCCCACATCCTCCGCTGTACCCCAGGCAAGGGGTTCTTCGGCAGGACTGGGATCCTCTCTCAAACAAACTGCCACGTACATGCCCACATCCATGCCATCCTGGGACGGTCGGGACCTCCACAGTTTGTTCTTCTGGTTTCTTAGTCTTTTTCCAAAACATTGTTCTGTATCAAAATCTCTCCTCAATTGCGATTGATCCTGCCGACTACGCCAAATGTTTTAAAAAATTCTCAAGGTCAGGTTCGTAGGAGAGTAGTCTGACACAGAACAAACGACCAAGAGGCGAGACTGCTAGAATATGGGCATTTTATTCCCCGCAGCGTCGCACAACGGGTCTGGCTTATACTCACTCTACATGTTACAAAAACTGGGAGCCGTCAGTTCTCGTAGAGCGGTTGCCAACAACCCACGCTCGGCGGTTAAACGTAACCCCGGAGCAGACTCACCGAACTGGAGACTTTTCCAGCTGATATACTCTTTTCCAGATATAAACATTCATGTGAACGGCAGAGCAAGGCTAAAAAACACATTCCATTCTGGTTACATACAGATAAGAAGATTCACACGGGACTAAGCAACACCTCCATTCCGGTTAGATTCACACATGTATTGGGACATAATTTTTAACCGTTTCACCACATTCCACTGCTTGGAATTTTACACCACAGCATAGGTTTAGGATGAGAGGAGAAAGATATAAAAGAGACCTAAGGGGCAACATTTTCACATAGAGGGTGGTACGTTTATGGAATGAGCTGCCAAAGGAAGTGGTGTAGACTGGTACAATTGCAACATTGAAAAGGCATTTGGATGGGTATATGAATAGGAAGGTTTGGAGGTATATGGGGCGGATGCTGGCAGGTGGGACTAAATTGGGTTGGGATATCTGGTCGGCATGGACGGGTTGGACCGAAGGGTCTGTTTCCATGCTGTACATCTCTATGACTCTGACTGGATAGTAGTACCTCATTGCTGTAACAACAAATTATTTTCAGTGGCTCCTTGAATGCACTTCTGCTTTCCGATTGAATTGGTGGCAGTTCAAGGTGACAGAAGCTTTGTTCTTTACTGATGCAGGTGTGATAGGAGAGAGAACAGTCATTGATGACTCTGCGTTGCCGGCGACTGAACCAAAGGAAGTTGCACAGAAAACGCCACACAAGTGAGTGTTTGGTTCAAGTTTGTGTGGTGGGACATGGGATATAGCCTTCATACTGAAGACCCCTGATTCCCAATAATCTCCTGTGCTTCTATCTGTCGGCTGGTACTACTTTCTAAAGTATTCGTTTGTATCTTCCGAGGTAAGGCAGGTTGAAGTGACATGAATTGCTATTCTAAGAATTCTGGAATATGTTGGTAATCTTTGCTTGTGATTCATTGAGTCACAGTTGTACAGCACAAAATAGACCCTTCAGTCCAACTCATCCATGCTGACCAGATGTCCTAAATTAATCTTTGGAATGAGCTGCCAGAGGAAGTGGTGGAGGCTGGTACAATTACCCATCCAGATGCCTTTTAAATGTTGTATTTGAATAGGAAGGGTTGAGAGGGATATGGGCCAAGTGTTGGCAAATGGACTGGTTTAGGTTAGGATATCTGATCAGCATGGTCGAGTTGGACTAAATGATCTCTTTCTGTGCCGTACATCTGTGTGACTCTATTTGGCCCATAGCCTTTAAACCTTCATTATTCATATACCCATCCGGATGCCTTTTAAATGCTGTAATTGTACCAGCCTCCACCACTTCCTCTGGCAGTTCATTCCTTACATGCACCATCCTCTGCATGAAAAAGTTATCCCTCAGGTTCCTTTTAAATATTTTCCCCCTCACCTTCAACCAATGTTATCTCATTTTAGATTCCCCTACCCTGGGAAAAAGACCTTGGATATTCACCCTATCTGTGCTCCTCATGATTTTATCCCTCAGCCTCCAAGGCTCCATGGAAAGTAGCCCCAGCCGATTCGGCCTCTCCCTGTGGCTCAAACTCTCCAACTCTGGCAACATCATTGTAACTCTTTTCTGAGCCCTGTCAAGTTTCATAAAATCTTAGATGTAGTTGGGAGACCAGAGGTAAATGCAGTATTCTGAATTGAGCAGGTAGCAGGAGGGCAGTGGATCCCACTGTCTTGGGGATGTGAAGCTCCGAAACAAATATCAATTGTACATTGTTGTACCATGTGGTGTGGAATCGCCCACTGGACATCGGAGCAACATGAGTACCTTTCGTGAAGCCCTTGATACACAGCATTGTGTCCCTCTTACCTGAAGGTGATGGTGAGCATAGGTTCAGAATAGGTAGGTATGCGGAAGACTCTGCAGACTATAGACAGTAGGACTTGATGCTCTCAAATGTTGCGTGAACGTCTTCCTGGCTAGGGTCCTCCTGTTTATCCCTGATGTTGCCACTACTTGTGCATACCATTTGTCCTGCCTTTGTAAAGGTATATGTAGCTCAGCGCCCGACGCTCCTATTACTTCAGTAAGCCCTTAACCTCCAAAGGTGACCAGTCTTCACCAAGAATCAGTTACAGTATTGTCCTGCTTTGAGAGTTTTTCACCGTGTCCTTGCAGCGCCCTCGCTTCCTGCTGTGTTTTCTTCTGCCATCTATTTCTCCATAAAGCACCTGCTTTGTATTTGCTTGTTGTCTATCCCAACGAGTCTAGTCCCACAAAGTTGGATGTTAATTATTGAACTCTTAATGCGTATGCTATTCTCATGTACTTTGTATTGGTACAGGGACAAAGTATAACTGCAGAAGTGTCTACGGTGAATCTTATCCAACTTGTGTGCCCTGATAGATTGTCCACGCTTCATGCTCGTACTGAAATCAGTAAGGACAGCAGCCAGTTTAGATAATGTGTATGAATCACTGCAACCTGCTGAGCTCCATCCTGTGGCCCTGAAATGCACCTACAGGAGAAACTATACCCGAATTATAGAATGGGGATTATGTAGCATTTATAGCGTGCAGGCCATTCAGCCAGTCTGCACAGCAGTTTATTCTCCACGTGATTCTCCTCATCTTCTATTTACTTGATCTCAGCTCATCGAAAGGTTCTTCTATTTTCCTTTCTCCCTCTTGCTTTCCTTTAACTTCATCAATGCTACTTCCCTCAACCGGTTGTGACAGTAAGTTCCAAGCCCTCCCCACTCTGAGTAAAGAAGCTTCTCCTCAGTCCCCTTTGCATTTGTGGGCAATTGGTTTTCATTTCTAAAATCTCCTCGTTCCATAGTGATTGGGCCGTGGTCCTCAGGAATAGTCGTATCATGAGGGCCATTCTTTCTAACCCTAGTGTTTAGTACTTTGACTCCATGTTCACAATTGGAGGAGGTGGTGTGAAAAGGTGGGATTAGGTGTGAAAATTTTGTGGTTGACTATGATGCAATTCTGTTGTCAACCAACTTGAGATCAGTAGCGTTCAGAGCAGAGCTCCAACCTGGGCTCTTCTGACTTAACCTGGCTTAATTGCTTACCACAGTACATGATGCTGAAATACGGAGATAACTCATGTTACAGGTTTCTCCATTGCATCACTGAAATGGAGCAAATTTAAATTCTGTATCCTCTCCACAGACCAAAGAGGAAAAAGGGCGGCTACATTATTGATGCTGACGGGATGTTTCAGCTGTTTCACTGTCCGCATGAGGGATGCAGCCAGGTGTACATCACTTTGAACAGCTTCCAGGCAAGTACTGACTCTCAGCAAACCTGTTGGAAAGATTAAGTTGTCAAATACAGAGAAACCTCGATTATCTGAATACCAGTTACCCGAAAATCGGACTATCTGAAGGAGATCTCGAGGTCCCGATGGAATCATTACATCAAAGACTTGTTTCCAGCAATGATCGCGTCTTTTGTTTACGGTGATTAAACAGGCTTCATCTCCAAATGACTGACCTCCCACGCTCGCTCACTTGCTCTCCTCCCACACATTCCCTGGAGTTCTACACAAGGGTGTACCCTAAACCACCCCCCCCCCCCAGATAATCTCTTCAACATTGTCCTGTTGACAATGTGGACAAATATGGAACCTGCCAAAAAGTTGCAATAGAAAGGTTTGTGTATGTGTATGCGCTGTTTGGAGACTTACCCCACAAAGGCAGCAGCAGCAGTCTTGTTGGTGTACAATCCAGCTGCCCCAGAGAGGGAGCAGTGTCGGGCAGGGGGTGGTGTTGGCGGGGTCTCGCGTACAGTGTCTTGCTGAAGTCTCTTGAACGGGGAGCAGATTTAAAAATCTCCGAGCTCCAGAGAAAAGGCATTTAATCGATTAACCGAATAATCGATTATCCGATCGAAATAGTGCCTGCCCATCACATTCAGATAACCGAGGTTCCCCTATATTTGTCATTAATTCAAGGGGAGGCAGAGGCAGAAAAAGCAAGTTCTCACTGACCTTTGAAGCTCAAGGCAAATGTTAGCAAAGTCATTCCCAAAATTTGACACACATACCCTGGTATCTTTGCCATATCTGTGAAATCTGAAACGCCTCAATAAGTTAGTGTGCACAAACTGACAATTTAATGCCCACGGCAACAAAATCTGATAGTTTAATCTCTCTTTTCCATACAGAGAGAATTGGTAGAGGTTTGCTGACAAGCTAAACACTTCCTTTTTTCATTTCTAACCAAGAAAGAAACTTCCAACAATTTACATTCTGTAATCCAAGTAACACAGCAAAGTGGGAATCTGGTTCCCAAATTAATTTGAGTGGTTTGATTTGAACCAAGATACTTTTAGACGAAGGTGTTATGGCAGTGATTTTTTTTTTCTTCTCCTTGGTCACAACCCCCATTACTTAGACCGAGTGTTTTAAATTTGGAAAATTGTTCAGAGAATTCAAGAGTGCTCATCACTCCGTCTATCTGCAGAATTAGTTAGGGAAGGGCATCCCAAACATTAGTGATTTTAAAAATTGCTGTCACAATGGTTATTGTGCCAGCAACCCATTGCAAAACCTTCTCCACATAGCTCAGAATCCTCCTCGGGCTGCAAATTGAAAATGAGCAATCTTGTCATTTATAACTCATTCAAAAACAACGCCATTCTTTAATTCTAAATCATTTAATCCCTCAACCAGCTTAACTAAAATAGATTGTCTAGTGATTATTGCATTGCTGTTTGTGGGAGCTTCCTCTGTATAAATTCTGTATTTTCCATCTTACAACAGTGACCAAATGTCAAAAGCACTTTGGGCTTTGAGATCATGAGAGATACTGTGTAAAAGCTAGTTGGTTATATTCACAATTATGCCATGGGTTTTCACTCGTGATTTCAAAAGTAGATGGACTAATGCGAAGTTTGCTTCTATGACTTGGAAAACGGCAACTCAGGACAGCAGATCTACAGAGATGAAGCACAAGTCCTGTTCCGGATCTAATATGAGATTCGGGGAAATAAAATCATTTTTTAAACAGAATTTAGTGCATAATTTAATTAAAATACATTGTAAATTTGCAGGGAGAAAAGCTGAATTTGATTCAGAGCCACAACTGTACATTGACTTGCAGTCAGTACACTGAAAGTAACTCAATGGATCAAATGCAGAAAAATGAATGTGATCTCTACAGTGACGCAGTAGTTAACACTGCTTTTTCACCATCCCAAGGATCTGGGTTCAATTCTAGCCTTGGGTCACTGTCTGTATGGAGATTGCACGTTCCCCCCTTGGGTTTCTGCCAGGTCCTCCGGTTTCCTTCAAAGATGTGCCGGTTAGGTGGATTAGCCATGGGAAATGCAGGATTGAAGGGATTTGGGGGGTGGAGATGGGGAGGTTGCACGGTCTTCGGAAGTTAGTGAAAGCACGATGGGCTGAATGCACTGTGGAGATTATATCGTTTCTTAATATAAGAAAAGGATATAGAATGTCAAATCTAAGATCCCAAATCTATCTTGTTTATCTGGATGCCCCATTTAATAAAAATAAATTTCCTTCTGATCAGAACCATGTCAACCTTGTGCACAGAAAGGGGAAAACGAAAGTTTGTTCGCATCCAGGTTGTGGCAAGAGGTTTTACTTATCGAATCATCTCCGGCGACACATGATCATTCACTCGGGTAAGTTCCTGATAAAACTCTTCAGCCGTTACTTTATTTAATGTTTTTGATCAGCCTGTTCAGACACGGTATGACTGACTCCTGTGTCAGGAGGAACCTGAGTCTGGACCTTCTGTCCCAGAGGTGGGAGACACCACCGCTGCACCACAAGACCCTTGAATTTCGCAGCTGTTAGATCAGAGATTTCAGTTACCACATCTGACGAGAAAATTGCCTTTTGCAGGTTGCAGACTGCTCGTTTAGGTTGAAGCCACGCAAACATATTCTTTAAGCTTGCAATTTACTTGAATAATGCAGGATACCATCAATGAGAAGCTCTTGTGAGCTTTTGATCTCTGCTCACCAGCTGCACTCTCTTGTGACTGATGAGCTGATTTGTATGTAGTGCCAGTTTATTGCACATGAAGGTAATTTGAGCCCTTTCCAGCATGGTTAAACTAGAAAGCTCAATTGGGTAATTAGGCCCTTGTAACTCACTCTGCACGTTTTTAGTCTTCAGATGGCCAGTAGTGAGGTTTTAGAGAAAATGATGGAACGGGTTCAGACCAGGAGCATATTACCTACCCTTTTAAGTGCCAAATTATCAAACTACTAAACAGATCCTGATGGGCCCTGATAAGGAAAAAAACACCTGCTGAAGGAGCAATGTTCCGAATGCTAGTGCTTCCAAATAAATTTGTTGGACTATAATGTGTTATAGAGTCATAGAGATGTATAGCATGGAAACAGATCCTTTGGTCCAATCCGTGCATGCCGACCAGATATCCCAACCCAATCTAATCCCACCTGCCAGCACCCGGCCCAACTCCCTTCAAACCCTTCCTATTCATATACCCATCCAAATGCCTTTTAAATGTTGCAATTGTACCAGCCCCCACCACTTCCTCTGGCAGCTCGTTCCATACACGTACCACCCTCTGGGTGAAAATGTTGCCCGTTAGGTCTCTTTTAAATCTTTCCACCCTCACCCTAAACCTATGCCCTATAGTTCTGGACTCCCCGACCCCAGGAAAAAGACTTTGTGTATTCCCCCTATTCATGTCCCTCATGATTTTATAAAACTCTCGTTGGACCTTTTGGTGAGAGAGACAAGTGGATATGGTGTATTTTGCTTTTCACAAAGCTGTTGATAGAATTCCCAATAGGAGATAAGTAAATAAAATTAAGGTATGGGATTGGGGGCAAAAAGTACAACTATGGATTGAGAAAGATGAGGAAATAGAACAGGAGTAAACATTTTATTCTTTGAATTGAAGACTGCTATTAGTGGTTCACAATCTTCTATTAATGATTTGGATATGGGTACCACTTGTGATATTTCTAAATTTGCTAACTGGTTGGGAATATAAATTCTGAGGAGGAAGCAAATAGGGTTCAAGTGGACTTGGATGGGTTACACAAATTGGCCCGGTAAATGTGAAATTATTTATTTTGATCGAAAAAACAAGCTGAGAACTGCTTAAATAGAGAGGGGTTGGAGACTAAGGTATCCTCCTTTGAGTCACACAGGTCAGCATCCGGGTGAGCAAGCATTTAGGAAGTCAAATGATGTGTTGGCCTTCATTGCAAGGGAATTTGAGGACAGGAGTAAAGATGTGTACGGTGGAATCTTGATTATCTAGCATTCGATTATACGAATTGCGGATTATCCGATAAGATCGTAAGGTGCTTGGCTAAATTGTGTTATCCGGCATTCGTCTGTGTTGTTTGAGTAGTTGAAGTTCCTCTGTAGTTCCTTGCTGAGACCACCTGGAATATTGTTATCTAAGGATGAGTGTACACTCGCCATACTGGGTTGCAAGAAAGGTTCGATAGATTACTCCCGAGGATGACCATATTGTCTTATTGAGGTGACCTGACTGAAACTTAGAGAATTTGTGTCACCGTGGAGCTAGACTGTTTTAAGTATTTCAAGGGGTAGAGCATTTGAGAGAGGGATGCGGAATTTGTTCACTCTGAGGGCGGTGAATCTTTAGAATTCTCTACTCGAGGCCTGTGGAAGCTTAGTCATTGAACATGTTCAAGATAGTGATTGATAGATGCCTGAAGACCAGTGACATGGAGGAATGAGAGTAGCATGAGGAAATGGTATTGGTGTAGATAATCAGCTACCATGTAATTCAGGGCTTCAGCTGGAACAGCATGAGTGGTTGTAATATCGTGGGTCCCAGAGTTCACTCTGTGGGTCACGGTCTGACTCTGATAGCTGCTGCTACATGAAACAAGAGGCCACTCTCTCCACGATCTGCCTTGGTGTAGCTGAGGGTAGTCGAAGGCTTCCACGAACGGTTATGTTGTGTGTGCCACACTATTTAAATTCTTATATTCAGCAAAAGGGCTGTGAGTCGACTCTTGATAATGATAGACTATAACACTTGTACATTTGATATTAGAACAATAGAGTATACTATAATCTAATAAACATTACAAAATATCTTGCGCTTTAACTTAACTTTGTACGACGGTATACCACCACACTAGAACTTGGGGCTACACTCGGTGATATCGTGTGGTCTTCTCCCAAGGGTCTCTGCGATGTCCTCGCTTTCAGCGGTTATTCTCGAGTTACTGCCCTGAGTGGGGTTTTACAGCAATTCCTATCCTTCAAAACCTTTGTGCCTTTTTAGGAGGGTCTAAAAGATCTACCAACGGATTGATCAGTTTTGATTCCCACGATCGATCAGACCCAACCAGGGGTTGATGCATTGATGGCAGGGTGGCCCTTAGGTGTCCATTATGGTAGGTGCACGTAGCTGCTTCCAGTCAAGGTGCTAGGGGCCTCTGTGGCTGGCGAATGACTCGATATTCCTGATTGTTCCAAGGGCAACATTCCATTGTCCTATTCAAGTCCAACTTCAGGTGTGTATTGCAGAGTCTGCAGCTGTCAGATTTGTTTGTAAACAGTCTGTGGGCAGCTGCAGCCTGTCTGGATTCTACAGCGTGGGGATTGACGTGGTCAATTTAGTCAAGGCTGGCTTCCATTTCCCAGCATGTTTTACTTTATGACCACTTTATCAAAGTTCATCATAAATCAGGTAGGCCACAGTTGAAACTGGGCACTTTGCTGTTCGGATTCAGTCACCACATCATGGTGGGTGATGTTTTGCTTTTCGACTGCAGGCGCTCCATCAAGCAGTGAGGCTGTCACTAGTTTGTAGGGCAGGGGGTGTGCTCCAGTAGGGACTGTGGGATTCTGACTAATTGTATGGATATATTTTCCCCACCCACCTGAACTTTGTTCACTGTTGGCCAGTAGTGTTTTTTTGAGGAGGATGGTTTCCTGCAGGCAATCATACGTGCAGCATTCCACACGTCCTGCCCCAGTCTAGCTCGTGGCCAACGCCGAGTGAGAGAACAAATGGATTCATGTAGCAGCTCTCAGTAACGTGAAAGGTCAGTCCCAATGACACTATTGATTGGAACGAGGTCCCTCAAAACATAATGCGCCTGGGGAGAGATGAGGATCTGTAACCGAACAGTGGGATTAAAACTCCATCTGGGGTCAATTTGTATCAGACTTGAGACTGCAGTGTATAAACAGCAGAGCCCTTTGACAAAATGAGACTGACAGCTCGGTAACTTGCTCCTGGTCGCAGCATTACATAAAGCAATGTTTTCAGCGAATGTAACTAACATTAAAACCTACTTCTTCACTTCAGCTGTTGCAGCTTGCAGAATGGACTGCAGGGCATTAACAAGTGCGACTGGTAGGACCCTGTGATTCATGGAAATGGACAGAGGCCTCAAGTTTTAAGCATGTAGTTTTAACCAACTTTACAGAGTAGTCCTTCTACCTTTTGGCAAACATCTGACTGCAGGAGCATTTTAAGAAACGTAACACCTAGGCAGATACAACCTGCTGCGCTGAGTCTGAACATTGCGGGCGCTGTAGCCGCAGTGAAAGAAAGAGTTTGCACTTTCTGAAACCAGTCTAGGGCAAATGACTTTGCTCAGTGCAGCACCTGCTACCTGTCCAACTGTTTTCTACACTATGTGTGGATGCAGAATCTTTCTCTAAAGTTCCATCAAAGTCAGAATGCTGGTACCTCAGCAGTGGCAAATGTCATGTTTCATCTGTGTCAGAATTTGATTAAAGATAAAATGATCAGTCTGTCCTCACCAGGGCTTGTGTGAAGAATACAACTGTTTTTCTAATCAACCTGTTCAGAGATGTTATTATACACATTGAACCTGGGTGTCTCGGTTCAGAGGTAGGGACACTACCATTGCACCATTGGACAGGGTACAAGCTGCAGCTGTGTACCATTATTGACTTCAGAAGAGGCGTGAATTGAGTAGTCTAATGATGAAATTCTTTAATATGCTTGGTAGTACAGCCTGATCTTAGACACAGAGATGCCATGGTTATAACACCAGATTGCAATGTATAAATCCCATTGTGATAAGCTATAAAAGGGAATTGAATAAGTCTGATCATCTGCAGGTTTGGACCACGGCAAAATGACCATGAAAGGAATCTGCTGTTTGCAAGAAAAATCTCGTTTGATTATATCCTTCAATGGAGGGAATGTCAGTGAAAGTAAACATGATTTAATGCCTTCTAAAGTGAGCTATCATATGTGCTTGCAGTGGACAAGCTCCGCAAATTGGGGTTGTTGAACATGGGCAGTAAGTGCAACTTCTTGGAGTTCAACGGTGTCCCAAGAGTTCAGTCAAAAAAAAATTCTACCAGTAATATCTAATGGTGCAGTTTTAACCCTGTACCAATCTTTCTGCCACGATTAGCCACAGAAATGCAAATCATGTAGCATCCAGAAGTTTGAATTTAATTTGCTGTTAATTTGCATTAATTTCTGATATAACTAGTAGTGATGCAGCAGAAGTTAAATACTATGCTTGGCAGATTCCTCCAATACTGAAAAATAACAAGGACTGAGTTACTTTGAAGGACACGGCTGAGATCTCCATTTCAGAATACCCTATTGGAAATTCAGCTGTGTGCAGTTTGGTATTTTGGGATAAGGTTTGTTTTGGGCTGTGATGAGCAATTTCTTCATTGTGTTGTGAAGCTTCAAAAGATTGAATATATTCAGGATTGGGGTTGATAGATTCTTGGGCACTGATGGTAGTTCTGAGTGCTGATACTGTGGCTTTAAGAGGTGTATTTTGTCCTGGTTATAATTTTGAAGAGAGGTTTTATGGAGAGGTGTCAAGCAATCTGCTCTAACCACTCGAAGCTTGTGAGGCCCTGGGATTTTTTTAAAAGCTGGAGCAACAGAAGCAGCCTGAATGGGTGTCATCAAGCTCTGACAGAGCCAGGAGTTTTAGCTTTAGCTTTCAGCAGTTACTGTTAGGGGTCTTGAAGAAGTGGAAGTTATTTCTTCCCCTCTCAGTTACAGCCGAAAGCAGGGAGTTCTCTTCCTACTGCTGGAGTTGTGTGTGAGACACATTCTGTTTTCTGAAGTTGTCTTTTGTTATGGGTGTGTTAATGGGGTGTTACCATATTGGAAGAGTTACTCACTAATAGTTACTCTCTATTATTCTTCAGTTATTCCAATTCCTTTGTTGTACTTTAACCACAGTGGGTGAATAAAGTGTGTTTTGCTTTACGTCCGGTAGCTTGACCAATCGAATTGCATCAGGAACGCAACACCTTACATTAATCTTGAAAATAAGAAAAGGTTAGGGTCTGGACTACTGAATATTTGGATGGGGTTTGGTCTGGTCCATAACACCAGGAGTATTTAGGAAAGGGTGGGGAAGAGTTGAAACAGAAGATTAGTTATAATTGCATTGACTGAAGATGCAGGCACAAAGGGTAGAGTGATTTAGTCTTGTTTCTTGTATCATGTTCTGACCTGATGCAGTGCCCTCACCGAAGCAGACTTTGCTTACTGCTTTCCCAGGTGATTTTTCTTTTAAGCTGTCCCTTGTGTTTGAGTGGGGAACTGCCAAGTGGATGGGGAGAAGCTTGTGTAATCCAAAAATATTGACTTGTCAGCACCTAGCCTGGGTTTTAAAAGACTAGACTGAATGCAGGTGGTGTGACTGAGGGTGGCCTTTAAAACAAAAAAAACAGCTCCAGAGTTTGGAGTCCCGCGAAAGAACGAGTTAGGTTTGATTTTTGTGCTGTGAATGTGCAGCTCCGCAGGGTGAGCATGTGGGATTTTCGGGAAGAGAAGTGGATCATCTCATCTCAGTGGCTCAGTGATTAGCACTGCTGCCTCGCAGCGCCAGGGACCCAGGTTCGATTCCAGCCTCAGGCGACTGTCTGTCTATGCGGAATTTGCACATTCTCCCTGTGTCTGCGTGGGTTTCCTTCCACAGTCCAAAGGTTCCCAATTCAGATGAATTGGCCATGCTAATTTGCCCACAGTGAAAGGTGCATTAGTAGGGAGTAGGGGAATAGGTCTGGGTGGGTTACTCTTCGGAGGGTCGGTGTGAACTTGTTGGGCAGTAGGGCCTGTTTCCACACTGTAGGGAATCTAATCTCATCTGAATTAATCAGACACCTCTATCTAGGACTGTGAAGATTGTGTTGGTCTCCCAGCTGTGTTTGACCCTTGGAATTAATAAAGTTAAATGTGTGAATGTTCTTGGTTTTCGCAAGCTAGTTTCATGCATGTAGTTGCTTTCAATCTGATTTGACTTAAAAATGAACTCAAAACTGCTGGTTCTGATTTCAGTTTTCTGCTGTCTAGGTGTGCGGGATTTTATTTGTGAAACATGCGGGAAGTCATTCAAAAGGAAAAACCACCTTGAAGTTCACCGAAGGATGCACACGGGGGAGACTCCACTCCAGTAGGTCCTTTGTTGCATTCCAGCTCTGTTTAAGGAAGGCAGGTTGATGAATTGAGTTTGTACGTTGCTTTGTGTTCACTTTGCTGGGCACTTTTTGAACCTCATCAGGCAACTAAGCTGCGCGTCTTCAGATTTGTTAAATATTTCATTCATCTGGCATTAAAACTGTCACTAGGAAAAGGGACTTTTCTCTTTGCTCACAAAATATCGATGCCCTTCCAAACCATTTGCAGTGTAGAAGGAATGGCCAATCGGCGAACGTCTGACTTACGAATGCTTGTATTGATAAATGCGATCCCAAACCGGTTTAATTCTAAAGACGCAACATAAGAACGTTTCCGGTACTTTCCATTGTCTTGCATTGTCTTCTGACTCGCGCACAAATTGCCTTGCAAATGGACGTCAGCAGAATTCATTTGCATTGGGCATTGTCTGTTGCCATTGACAGAGTCGAGCTCTATACTTTCCCAAGAATAATGACTTACGAAATTACATTTGATTTTTGCGAAAATCCACCTTGCTCATTAATGTCCTTCAGGGAAGGAAATCTGTCACCCCTTGCCATATGCAAGATAATTCTGTAATTTTGTCCCACCTGTGATTCCTCTTAGTGCCAAAGTTTTATTGTACTTGGACCTTAGTATAAACTTTACAATTCAAGTTTTTTGGATTTTTTTGTGCGATGTGGGTGTCACTGGGAAGGCCAGGGTTCATTGCCCGTTCGTTGAGGTAAGTGGCCATTGTTAGGTCATTTCAGAGAGCATAAGAGTCAATGTTGTGGGTCTGGAACCATGCATATGGCAAGGGGTGACAGATTTCCTTCCCTGAAGGACATTAATGAGCAAGGTGGATTTTCGCAAAAATCAAATGTAATTTCGTAAGTCACTATTCCTGGGATATCTTTCAACTCCTGATTTAATTGAATTTAAATGCCACAGTGGAATTTGACTCCAGCAGAGCCTTAGGCATTGGCCTCTGGGTTAGTAGCATCGCTGTTATGGTGCTATTATCCTACCAGCTCCCAGACATGAGGGATTACTACAATATGGTTTGG
The DNA here is from genome assembly GCF_037043375.1 of Chiloscyllium plagiosum. Classification (NCBI taxonomy): domain Eukaryota; kingdom Metazoa; phylum Chordata; class Chondrichthyes; order Orectolobiformes; family Hemiscylliidae; genus Chiloscyllium; species Chiloscyllium plagiosum. The sequence goes on from NW_028270183.1 coordinate 11,976,550, forward strand.
TTCCCTGAAAAGTGGTACTTTATAACCGAGAATTAGCGAGATGTTAATACTGGAAAACATTAACGTAAACCCTAAAACTTCGGAAGGCCCAGTTTCTCGGGACTAAAAATATACCTGACAGGGTAATCGTTCTAATCATCAAAGAAAAGCAATGATAACAGAGAAGGTCAAATTGCTGAGCTTGTAAACCATGGTAATGTTCATTTCTAAATTGAGAAAGGACACATCTACATATGTTATGCTCTGTTCATCCAACTGTGCAATAATTCGTTTGAGCAGATAAACAGGATTGAAAGGGAAACGTTGTCAACGTAAGAGCCAAGCACTACGGATGCTGGAAATCTGGAATGAAAATAGAAAATGCTGGAGAAACTCAAGACTCGCAGCATCTGTGAAGCAGGGTTAACATTTCAAGTCTGAAATTATTTCTGCAAAATGTTGAATTTCTCCAGCAATTTGCATTTATTTAATATGTCAGCCTTCTACCTTTCCTGTTTTTCCAAATTACCTTCCTTTTACCTGTATGAAATATGGTATAAGAAAGACTGTGTACATAGTAATTTATACCTTATCTTTATGCTTCTGTGAGTAAAGGATAAATTCGAAGAGGTAGGAGAATGCTTTTGGTTTTGTAGAATTTCTGCTGTAGAACCCATTGGTAGAGATGGATTATTTTTCCATTAGGGACTCAACGAGGCTAGAATACTCGTGAGGCTTCCCTCTGGGAGTAAATGCGCTGTATTTTAACGTGGGTGAGGTGTTGCTGTGTCCAGTGAGCCAGGAGGTTTCCTGTTCAAGTTCCAGTCAGTGTTGATCTGGGCAGTCTCAGTTGGGAGTCCTGAAATTGACACAACCTCCCTTGAGCTAGGGAAGGAAGTCATATTAGCTCTGGTCTGTTTCTGATGACCCCTCGGGGGGTTCTCGCAGAAGGATTTGGGCAGTGAACAGAAAAGGTGGGTGGGGAAGCAAGATCTATTGTGATTGGTTGATCTGTCTAGTTTGAGCTCTGTTTGAGTTGAATGTCAGCCCCCCCCCCCCCCCCCCCCCCCCCCCCCCATCTGTTGGTTCACCCTTTCCTTCAGCTTTGGCATATAGAATCTCACTTTGTCACCAGCAACCTGGTGGTCACCTCCAAGAGTTGATAGCAAAGAGAACGCATTGTAATGACGCAAGACAAAAAAACTGAAAGAACTGCGGATGCTGGAAATCTGAAGCAGAAACAGAATTTGCTGGAAAATGTCAGCAGGTCTGGCAGCATCTGTGGAGAGAAATCAGAGTTAACGTATCAGTTCCAGTGATCCTGCTACAGAGCTGAAGATTTTGGGTCGTTCCGCTTCAAACGTGAACTCTGATGCTGCCAGACCTGAGATTTTCCAGCAATTTCTGTGTTTATTGCACTGTAATGGCCCAGATTTGTTTCCTAGCCAGCCTAACCATAGGGAGGATAGTGAAGAAGGCGTTTGGTATTCTATATGAATAGGGCGGGTTTGGAGGAATATGGGGCGGGTGCTGGCAGGTGGGACTAGATTGGGTTGGGATATCTGGTCAGTATGGACGGGTTGGATCGAAGGGTCTGTTTCCGTGCTGTATATCTCTGACTCTGAGTGACAGCTGATCGGGGGGGGTTGGGGATCAGACTTTTCAGTTTGAACTGGAGATGTTCAAGAAGTAATTGTTAACACGAGATAGATAACAGGGGTGGGAACGTTAAATTGGCTCAATTGAAAATTGGGGGCACTGTTTCAAGCTGATAAAATGTATACTTGCAAAAAAGAGGAAAAATAAGTAAAAGGTAAAAAATTGAGACAAGCAGGATGCTAGAAATCTGGGAGAAAGAAACAGGAAAATGCTGGGAATACTCAGGTCTGGCAACATTCGCATCCGTTTCAGGTCTGTGACTTGCAGTCCTGTCGAGTTTCAACCACCTTGCGATGTCCCGCGCACCTTGATGACTAAAATACTGTTGAAGTATGTAAAACAGGTAGCACAGCAACCAATTTATGTGCAGCAAGCTCCTGCAAACAGTGGGCTTATCATGGCATGGTGATTGCAAATTGAAGACTGATTATCAGGAAGCACTCTTCGATGCGGATTCACTAGCTCCTTTACAGCGTAGCAAAAGCAAAAAACTTTTCATGTAATTTTACGCCCAATTGATTGTTGCAACGCAAGGAGAGTTCTCCACACAAGCTCAGTCCTTGATGTGGGAAAGAGTCTTGGCTTGAGAATCTGAATATCAAATGTTGCTTGGCAGTGATCTTTTGACTGGTATTGATAATTGCTTTCCCCCTTGGTATTTGAAGGTGTGAAATCTGTGGCTATCAGTGTCGGCAGAGGGCGTCGCTAAACTGGCACATGAAGAAGCACGACACCGAGATACAGTACAACTTCACCTGTGAATACTGTGGCAAGAAGTTTGAGAAAATGGAAAGTGTCAAATTTCACAAGTTAAAAAGCCACCCCGAATGTCAAACCATGTGACGCTACTGGACTTAAATCGCCGTAATACTTGAGGAATGTGTACAAACCGTCCTTGACTCCATGTAAATTCTGTGCAAGTACTGTGACTATATGGAAAATGAAATTTTATATTATTTTCAGCTTTCTCTCTGTCATGTGTTTTCAGGCGAGGGACAGTGAAGTTGCGGGTGGTGAACACCATGAGTTTACTTGAATCTTGGGCCAGTGCAATCACTGTGCTGAGGGGGATGTTGTCACTTCCGCAATGCACTCTGAACCGACTGCTGATGAAGCCAAAGGTGGATTTGATGCTGAACTTACAATTAAATGGCATCGTTCCTGACTTCCCGTGTGCCTGCGCTTGGCATTCTGCAGGCTAGACAGGGCACAGTGGTTGTTGGTGGCAGCAACACTGCCTTTAGTCAGCATTCTTCTGCCTCAGTGCTTTGGTGAATTATCTCACGGGGCTGCTGTGCAGCAGTGACAGTCAATAATGTGACCCGATCAAGCTCCAGTCGCCTAACCTCCAAGAGGTTGATAAAGGTTAGCCTTTTGGGAACCGTCTAGGCCACTTTAAGACAACTCTTTTAATGGGACAATGTTGTGCCCAGCTCAACATGTGCAGCAGGTTAGCAAGCAGGAAAAAGGGTAATCGTTTACAATTTCGAAACAGCTACAAATGGCAATAAAAGAAACAGCGCACCCAGAACATCATTTTTTTTCTTTAATTCGACAGGTGTTTTTTTTTTTCAGTGTGGTTCCATGCTCAAATGATCATGATTTTTGCGTGGCCTTTACTGTTGACTACCAAGCACATGTAACAAGGCAGGTGGCCCAGTGTCTCCTCAGCTGGGGTCTGTTGATCAGTGGGTTTCCAGTTTGTGCACTGGATAGACAAGTCTGTGCGGTCATTGGGAAGTCAAGGGCTGCCGTTGCAAAGATGTTCAAGTGAAAAATATGAAGGATGGCAGGACAAGGAGAAGAAGGACTTATACACTTAATGGTAAGGTCTTAAAGTGTTTCTGAACAGAGACCTTGGAGTGCAGGTTCATAGCTCCTTGAAAGTGGAGTCACAGGTAGATAGGATAGTGAAGAAGGCGTTTGGTATGTTTTCCTTTATTGGTCAGAGTATTGAGTACAGGAGTTGGGAGGTCATGTTGCAGCTGTCCAGGACATTGGTGAGGCCACCGTTGGAATATTGCGTGCAATTCTGGTCTCCTTCCTATTGGAAAGATGTTGTGAAACTTGAAAGGGTTCAGGAAAGATTTACAAGGATGTTGCCAGAGTTGGAGGATTTGAGCTATAGGGAGAGGTTGAATAGGCTGGGGCTGTTTTCCCTGGAGCGTCGGAGGCTGAGGGGTGACCTTACAGAGGTTTATAAAATCAAGAGGAGCGTGGATAGGATAAGTAGGCAAAGTCTTTTTCCTGGTGTCGGGGAGTCAAGAACTAGAGGGCATAGGTTCAGGGTGAGAGGGGAAATAGACCTAAGGGGCAACTTTCTTCACGCAAAGTGTTGTACGTGTGTGGTATGAGCAGCCAGAGGATTTGGGGAAGGCTGGTACAATTGCAACATTTAAAAGGCATTTGGATGGGTATATGAATAGGAAGGGTTTAGAGGGATATGGGCCGGGTGCTGGCAGGTGGGACTAGATTGGGTTGGGATATCTGGTCGGCATGGACGGGTTGGACCGAAGGGTCTATTTCTGTGCTGTACATCTCTGTAACTAAATGTAGATTTTAGTGTCAGAATGTTTACACTGTGGTCATTAGCGTGTAACTGGCTGTTTTCTGTATCCACACTGTATGTGAGATACTCTCAAAGGTTTGGTGAATCCCCTTCTGTTTAAGCCTTTCAAAACCGAATCGAAGCCTTCCACAATGGCTGTTGGTTTTGAAAGCAATGTCCCTGTCAACTGCGTGACATATAATCCTGCCACGTACCTGGATTCAGTATCCTAACAACAGTAGGGTTGAAACTGGCTGGTGCGTGTGTTAGGGCTTCTGTACCTTCTCCCCAATGGTAGAGGTTAAATTTGAAACAAAAACAAATTGCTGGGATAACTTAGCAGGTTTGGCAGCATCTGTGGAGAGAAAAGAGTGAACAGTTCTGGTCCAGTGACCTTTCTTCAGAATTTGTTGTAGCTATGGAAAAGGTTGGTATATGGGCTGAAGGTGGGGTTGGGGAAGGAGCAACGGTAGCGATGTAACCCAGATGGAAGAAATGTGGAATGGTCAGCCTTTTTGGGGGTTTGGGGGGGGTGGAATCAGTAGCTGCTAATGGGGACCATTAGTGACTGACAATGGGATGGTTGTAGAAGCAGCCCATGTGACAACAAGGCCTGGTGTGTGGGATTTGGGGAAAGCATGTAGAAGAGCGTGCTCACGATCTAGAATTATTGAGTCCTGAAGAGTTCCCAAGTGGAAAATGAGTTGCTGTTCTTCCAGCTTGTGCTGAGCCTCACTGGAGCACTGCAGCAAGCCTGATCTTGGCCGGGGGGAGCATGGTAGTACGTTGAAGTGGCAGGCAACAGGAAGCTTAACATTATTTTTGCGGGCAGAAGTTCGATGTTCTGCAAAGCTGTCACCCAGCCAGTGTTTCGATTTCCCAGTGTGGAGGTTCATGATATGTTCTGTTTGGCTACTTACAGAGGGTCATAGAGACGTACAGTCCCACCTGCCAGCACCTGGCCTATATCCCTCCAAACCCTTCCTATTCATATATCCATCCAGATGCCTTTTAAATGTTGCAATTGTGTCAGCCTCCACCATAGAACATAGAACAATACAGCGCAGTACAGGCCCTTTGGCCCTCGATGTTGCGCCGATCCAAGCCCACCTAACCTATACTAACCCACTATCCTCCATATACCTATCCAATGCCCGCTTAAATGCCCATAGAGGGAGAGTCCACCACTGCTACTGGCAGGGCATTCCATGAACTTATAACTCGCTGAGTGAAGAACCTACCCCTAACTTCAGTCCTATATCTACCCCCCTTAATTTAAAGCTATGTCCCCTTGTAATACCCGACTCCATACGTGGGAAAAGGTTCACACTGTCAACCCTATCTAACCCCCTTATCATCTTGTACACCTCAATCAAGTCACCCCTAAACCTTCTTTTCTCTAATGAAAACAGCCCCAAGTGTCTCAGTCTTTCCTCATACGATCTTCCTTCCATACCAGGCAACATCCTGGTAAACCTCCTCTGCACCCGTTCCAGTGCCTCCACATCCTTCCTATAGTATGGCGACCAAAACTGCACACAATATTCCAGATGCGGCCGCACCAGAGTCTTATACAACTGCATCATGACCTCAGGACTCCGGAACTCAATTCCTCTACCAATAAAAGCCAGTACGCCATATGCCTTCCTCACCGCACTATTTACCTGGGTGGCAACTTTCAGAGATCTGTGTACATGGACACCAAGATCCCTCTGCTCATCCACACTACCAAGTATCCAACCATTAGCCCAGTACCCCATCTTTTTGTTATTCTTCCCAAAGTGAATCACCTCACACTTAGCTACATTGAATTCCATTTGCCACCTTTCTGCCCAGCTCTGCAGCTTCTCTATATCCTGCTGTAACCTGCCACATCCTTCCTCACTGTCAACAACTCCTCCGACTTTCGTATCATCCGCAAACTTGCTCACCCAACCTTCTAACCCCTCTTCCAGGTCATTTATAAAAATGACAAACAGCAATGGTCCCAAAACAGATCCTTGCGGAACACCGCTAGTGACGGCACTCCATGAAGAAACTTTGCCATCAACTACTACCCTCTGTCTTCTTCCATCCAGCCAATTCCTAATCCAAACCTCCAACTCACCCTCAATGCCATATCTCCGTATTTTCTGCAGTAGCCTACCATGGGGAACCTTATCAAACGCCTTACTAAAATCCATATATACCACATCTACCGCTTTCCCCTCATCAACCTCCTTCGTCACCTTTTCAAAGAATTCAATAAGGTTTGTGAGGCACGACCTGCCCTTCACAAAACCATGCTGACTATCCTTGATCACATTATTCCTATCCAGATGTGCATAGATCCTATCCCTTACAATTCTCTCTAAGACTTTGCCCACAACAGAAGTGAGACTCACCGGCCTATAGTTACTAGGGTTATCCCTACTCCCCTTTTTGAACAAGGGAACCACATTTGCTATCCTCCAGTCTTCTGGCACTACTCCTGTAGACAAAGAGGACATAAAAATCAAGGCCAATGGCTCTGCAATCTCCTCCCTTGCTTCCCAGAGAATCCTAGGATAAATGCCATCAGGCCCAGGGGACTTATCTATTTTCACCTTTTCCAGGATTTCCAACACCTCTTCTCTACATACCTCAAAGCCATCCATTCTACTTATTTGTGACTCAGTATTCACATCAACGACAATGCCCTGTTCCTGAGTAAATACTGAAGAAAAGTATTCATTCAGTGTCTCCCCAATCTCTTCCGCCTCCACACGCAACTTCCCACTACTATCCTTGACTGGACCTATTCCTACCCTAGTCATTCTTTTATTCCTAACATACCTATAGAAAGCCTTAGGGTTTTCCCTAATCCTACCGACTAAGGACCTTTCATGTCCCCTCCTTGCTGCTCTTAGCTCTCTCTTCAGGTCCTTCCTGGCTACCCTATACCTCTCAATCGCCACAATTGAACCTTCACGTCTCATCTTGAGATAGGCCACCCTCTTCCATTTAACAAGGGATTCCAATTCCTTATTAAACCACGGCTCCCTCGCACGACCCTTTCCTCCCTGCCTGACAGGTACATAATTATCAAGGACACTCAATAGTTGCTCCTTGAACAAGCTCCACATATCATTTACACTCTTGCCTTGGAGTCTACTTTTCCAAGCCACACATCCTAAGTCATGCCTCACCGCATCATAATTTCCCTGACCCCAGCTATAACTCTTGCCCTGTAGTACACACTTATCCCTCTCCATCACGAGAGTAAAGATCACCGAATTATGGTCACTATCCCCAAAGTGCTCACCTACTAATTCTAATTCTAACACCTGGCCTGGTTCGTTACCCAGAACCAAATCCAGTATGGCCTCACCTCTTGTTGGCCTGTCTACATATTGTGTCAGGAAACTCTCCTGCACACATTGAACAAACACTGACCCATCTAACGAACTTGAGCTATAGCTTTCCCAATCAATATCAGGAAAGTTAAAGTCCCCCATAACAACCACCCTATTACTATCACTCATCTCCTGAATCACCTTCCCTATCCTTTCTTCAATGATTCTAGGACTATTAGGAGGCCTGTAAAAGACTCCTAACAGGGTGACCTCACCTTTCCTATTCCTAACCTCAGCCCAAACTACCTCAGATGGCAAGTCCTCATCCATCGTCCTTTCCACCACTGTAATACTATCTTTGACAAGCAATGCCACACCTCCCCTTCTTTTACCCCCACCTCTGACCCTACTAAAACATTTAAATCCTGGAACCTGCAACAGCCAATCTTGTCCCTGTTCTAGCCATGTCTCCGTAATAGCCACAACATCGAAGTCCCAGGTACCAACCCACGCTGCAAGTTCACCTACCTTATTTCATATACTTCTTGCATTGAAGTATACACACTTCAAGCCACTTTCCTGTTTACAGGCACCCTCCTTGGAAATTGATGCCATGTTCCTAACCTCCCTACACTCCAGGCCCTGCACCCTGAAGCTACAACCTGGGTTCCCATGCCCCTGCAGAGTTAGTTTAAACCCCCCCCAAGAGCACTAGCAAACCTCCCCCCAAGGATACTGGTGCCCCTCAGGTTCAGGTGTAGACCATCCTGTTTATAGAGGTCCCACCGTCCCCAGAAAGAACCCCAGTTATCCAAAAACCGGAATCCCTCCCTCCTGCACCATCCCTGTAGCCACGCATTTAAGTGTTCTCTTTCCCTATTCCTCGAATCTCTATCACGTGGCACGGGTAACAAACCAGAGACAACAACTCTGTTCGTTCTAACTCTGAGCTTCCAACCTAGCTCCCTGAAAGCCTGTCTAACATCCTCGGCACTCCTCCTACCTGTGTCGTTGGTGCCAATGTGGACCACGACTTCGGGCTGCTCCCCCTCCCCCTCCAGGACCCGGAAAACACGATCAGAGACATCACCTACCCTTGCACCTGGGAGGCAACATACCAAACGTGAGTCTCTCTCGTTCCCACAAAACCGCCTATCTGTGCCCCGAACTATCGAGTCCCCAATTACTACTGCTCTGCTCTTCTTCACCCTTCCCTTCTGAGTAACGGGGACAGGCTCCGTGCCAGAGACCTGAGCCCCGTTACTTACCCCTGGTAAGTCATCCCCCCCACAAGTATCCAAAACGGTATACTTGTTCTTGAGGGGAACGGCCACAGGGGGTCCCTGCACTGGCTGCTTCCTCCCAGTCCCCCTCACTGTCACCCATCTATCTGCCATCTTTGGAGTTACTACCTCCCTATAACTCTGATCTATGACCCCCTCTGCCTCCCGAATGATCCGAAGTTCATCCAACTCCAGCTCCAGTTCCCTAACACGGTCTTGGAGGAGCTGGAGATGGGTGCACTTCCTGCAAGTGTAATCGGCAGGGATGTCGATGGCATCCCTCACCTCATACATGTTGCAGGAGGAACATTGCACTGCCTTCACTGCCATCCCTCTAAAGCTAACTTTTATTTTAAAAAAAAACTGGGTCTAAAGAATACAACAAGCAAAATTCAGCACTTACCTACTTACCACAACAGATGTTATTATTAGGTTAGAGGAGGAGGGCGGGTGGGAGGCACTACCCGTGTAGTGCCTCGGGTTCCTCTCCTTCGCGCTTTTAAAGGGGGAAAAAACCTACCCAGGTAAGCTTACACTAACTGCTTCCGGGTCTCGGCTGCCCCTCTGGTCGTCGTCACTTCCCCCTGGTGCTCCCGCTCTTTCTGTGAAGAGAGAGTGAAAGAGAAAAAAAACACCGCTGCCCGCTACCGGTAAGTACTTTTAAAACCAAACGGTCTTACCTTCGCTGCTGCTCGCACTGGAAATGACCAACGGCTTCGAAGGGTGAGTATAAATACTCACCGCTTTCCTTCCCGGCTGCCCCTCTGGTCGTCGTCACTTCCCCCTGGTGCTCCCGCTCTTTCTGTGAAGAGAGAGTGAAAGAGAAAAAAAACACCGCTGCCCGCTACCGGTAAGTACTTTTAAAACCAAACGGTCTTACCTTCGCTGCTGCTCGCACTGGAAATGCTAACTCCATACACGTGAAAAAGTTGCCTCTTAGGTCTCTGTTATATCTTTTTCCCTCACCTTAAACCAATGCCCTCTAGTTCTGGACTCCCCGACCCCAGGGAAAAGACTTTGCCTATTTACCCTACCCACACCCCTCATAATTTTGTAAACCTCTATAAGGTCACCCCTCAGCCTCCGACACTGCAGGGAAAACACCCCAGCATGTTCAGCCTCTCCCTATAGCTCAAATTGATCCTGTTTACATTCCATCGAAAAGAGATCACAGCAGGCAGAGTGCGATTCAGTAGACAGCTGGGAAGAGAGTTGAGAGTAAGCAGCCTAAGGCTGGAGTTGCAAACTCTAGTTAAATCTTTGAACATGACAATTAAGAAGCTTTTTGCTATTAGTAACTTGAAGGTGTTGGGTTTGTTCTTTCTATTTCAAGTGCAATTTAATTTCTCACCCTCACACCAGCATAAAGGAGAACTCGAGTGCTGGAATTTTGTGGTCTTTTCCTCTTGGCCTCATGCTCGTTATGTATGTGTTGCTCATGTTTTTGATATCAGCACCCTTCAATAGTAATTATTTGAATGGCAAGAGATTGGAAAAGCGAGTCATTACTGGGTTTGCAGTTAGCTCTGTAAGCATGGGACTAGGCAGCTAACAAAGCTGGAAAGTACATGGGCTTACTTGAATGCATCAGTAACTGTTGACATTCTCTGTGTTTAGAGTTTCAGGTAGAAAGACAATTTGACAAAGTGCTAGAGAGAGAGAGAGAGACAAGTATCTGTGGAATTGTACTCCCAAGAGCAGACAATACCTTTAGGCTGGACTGAGAGTAATGGGATACTGCATTTGTACAAAGGGTCGTGTACTATTGCAATTTAATTTACCTGTCGCAAGTACTGCCAGGAAACGCATGTTTGTCAGATCAGTTCAGCTGGCAAATCATGAGGTCTCAGATGGATGAACTCCCACTTCAGAGTCCCTTTCTGTTTTTCACTTGCCTTTCCTGAGGGCGCTGACAGCGGCTGTGTAACCGTTCCCCACGCGCCAGCCGTCTACACACTGGGCAGTTTAACCCCACAGTGCGTTAAGATCTCACCTTCTCTGGCTCCTGCAGTTTGAGGCTGAATTAACTGTGGGCCTCTGACTCCAGGGAGGCTGGAGGATCAGATTGTGGGGCTCTGTGTGAATGTGAAGGTAATGCCCAGCCCTGTTACTTTAGCATAGAACATTACAGCGCAGTGCAGGCCCTCGATGTTGCGCTGACCTGTGAATCCAATCTAAAGGCCATCTAACCTACAGTATTACGTTATCATCCATATATTTATCCAATGACCATTTAAGGGCCCTTAATGTTGGCATGTCCGCTACTGTTGCAGGCAGTGCATTTCACTCCCCTGCTACTGTGAGTAAACAAAATACCTCTGAACATCTGTCCTAAATCTATCACTCCTCAATTTAAAGCTACGTTCCCTTCTGCTAGCCATCACCACCTTAACAAACAGGCTCCCACCGCCCACCCTATCTAAACCTTTGATCATCTTGTATGTCTCTGTTCGGTCTCCTCTTAACCTTCTTTAACAAAAACAGCCTCAAGCACTTCAGCCTCCGTTGAAAGTTGAGAAATGTAGACACAACGCGGACTGTTGGCATACCGAGCTGGGACAGTGGTGGTGTATGAATGTAGGTCGAGAGATTGTATATGTGGCCTTTTGTGTTCATAAAGGTTTAATATTTTTACAAAGAAAGTGCACTTTGTTGTTTCATACTGACAGAGTTACCAGGAGCGGCTCTGTCGTGGTGCTCCGGTTTGGCCCCAAATCTCTGTCCGTTGCTTCCCAAATGTGTGGGAGAAGTGCAGCGATGGGATGTGGTTCAGCATGTTCCAGAAGGAACAATCCATAAGATCAAAAAACGTGAGAGCATAGGTAGCCATTCAGCACGTCGATGAGGATTCTTGATGAAGGGCTTTTACCCGAAACATCAATTCTCCTGCTCCTCTGCTTCTGAACTGCTGTACTTTTCCAGCAACACACACTCTATTCAGCCCATCAAGTCTACTCAGAGAGATCATGTCTGATCTGATCACCTTCCACTCCACTTTATCTCAATAATCCTTACAGATTACAAATCTGTCCATTTCAACCGTGACTATATTTAATGATCCAGCCTTGACAGCTTTCTGTGGCAAAGAATTCCACAGATTCACTACCTTTTGAGAAGGAGAAAAGATTCCTCCTTGTTTCTGTCTTATGTGGTTGATCCCATATTCTAAGATTATGACTTCATGTTCTGGGCTCTTCCACAAATAGAAATAAGCTTTCCCATCTGCCCTGTCAAGTCCTCTACAAATCTTGCATGTTTCAATAAGATTGCCTCTCGTTCGTAATTCTAGTTGAGTACAAAGTTCCAAATAAGAGAGTCCCTCCACACCCAGAATCAATCTGGTGAACCTGCTGTGGACTGCCTCCAATGTTCCCTGCATTTGAGTACGTGCCGTCACATTTATGAATGTTAAATTTTTTTTACCATCGCAAATATAATGGTAGGGCATCTTAATTTGCGATTGAAGAAATCTTGGGTTAATCTTCTACGATGATTTCACAAGCGATCATTTTATTTCCAATCCTTCCTTATGATTTTTTTTTTGTGTGGATTTTCTCCCTTTGCAGTGTCTGCAGTGCACCAGCAGATGGAGGCGACAGCTCAGAAGTTGAAAACCCGACTGATTCATTTGTCATGACCATCCTTAAATGACGGGTTTCCAGGGGCGGAATTAGATGGATGATCTCTTCCAAGGTTTAGCAGTTTGACTAGATATTCGTTTTAAAATGGCTCGATGCCCACTTGCGAAGCTGTAATCATGGCAATAAAAAACACACAATAAGAATCAGTTGAGAAGTAGCTGAACTGGTAATCCATGGGATCTCAGCTGGGTTATGTTCCACCTCTTCTGTTTGCCTGTCCCTTGCTGTTTCTCGCTTGCCTTCCCTGAGAGTACCAACAGGGACTGTGTAATCGTTCCACAGACGCAAAGCTATGTGTGTATTCTGCCCGACTTTAGAACCATACAGTGCACCCCTCCCTTGCCATGACCCTGCCCTAGTCTGGCTGCAGCATGCTGTTTCCAGGCAGAGAGCCAGGCATGGAAACCTTTGCTGATCTCTGTCTCCTCCCGAGCTGAACTCACTGAGGCTGGACAAGTGCAGTCCCTGCACGCCCTTGAGCAGGCCGGTGGCTCAGGTTGTGTGCGTATTGTGCGCTTATAAAGAAACAAGATTGGTTGCTCCTTTCTAGCTCAGCAGTGGATGACTCAGGGAGGGAACTGCAGGATGAGTGGTGGTGTGTTACGGTCAACTTAGAGTCCAAGCTGCTGTCGTAGCATGCATTTTTCCCTCTGTTGCGTTCTGGAGCCACAGACACAGATGGCAGAGCCCCCAATATTCTTCCTATCACATGGCTGATCAGGATTCTCTCTGGCTGTCACTGCCTACCATTGACATGCATTGGAAGGTTTTGTGGATTCATACTTCACCCCTCTTCCTGCATTATGAGTGCACCTTCCCTGGCCATCCAGTCTTGGAGTGGGGCTTGGTACTGGAACTTCAGGCTGAGGTTTCACCACTGTGGTGCAAGATCTAACGTGTGGGGTGATTAACTCTCTTGATTTTGAGACAGCCCGTGCATGATCGGGTCAGTTCTATTACAGTTGAGAAAATGAGTCCATTACCCAATAGTACCCAAGACCCTGCCTGACATCTTTACTGGATATTGAGCTGTACATTACCCAGTCAGGCACCTGGGCCTTGTAGCACAGCCAAATACGCTAGTGTTTTGTAACAGTTGATTAGATTAGACTCCCTACAGTGTGGAAGCAGGCCCTTCGGCCCAAGCAGTCCTCACCGACCCTGCGAAGAGTAACCCACCCAGACCCACTTCCCTCTGACTGATGCGCCTTAACACTATTGGCAATTTAGCATGGCCAATCTACCTATCCTGCATATCTTTGGACTGAGGGGAAACCGGCGGACCATGAGGAAACCCACACAGGCCCGGGAAGAATGTGCAAACTTCACACAGACAGGCGCCCGAAGCTGGAATCGACCCCAGGTCCCTGGCGCTGTGAGGCTGCAGTGCTAACCACTGAACCACCGCGCCGCTCCTTTGATAGTAACTTTTTTCCCATTTTCTGGATGCAAGCTCATTTTTCCTTTAAAAGGTGGCAATTAACAATTGATTTATTTGACCAACACCTCAGTGTTTCCAGTGTGAACAGGTGGTGCACAAAAAGGGATATTCCTCTCTCTCTCTCTCTCTCTCCCTCTCCCTCCCTCTCTCCCTCTCTCTCTCTCTCCCTCTCCCTCTCTCTGTCTGTCGGTCTGTCTCTCTCCTCCCTCTGTGTCTGTGTCTCTGTCTGTCTCTGGGCCTTCCAGTCCTGGAAGGTGTTCAGGTACAGTTTCAGAGCCAGCAACCGTTTTCCCAGTACTGTGATGCTGTCATAAAAGCCTCCGTTTGCTCCACTGGGTGTATCATAGTCATACCGGACTCTTCCCTATTCTCATCAGGTGATCTCCAAATTGGTGACAGTTTTCCCAATACAGCCAGTGTGGGAAAACCTGGAGAGCAACTTAAGGCTGTTTCGCATAATGTTGCCTGGTCAAATACTGATCTGAAACTCTGACCTCCCAAAGAGTGGGTGTGGAGGAGTGTGCTGCATCCAAATAGGAGGAAGCGTTCCTCAGTAACTGAGGAGCTTCAGTGTGTTTGAACTTGGTGTGTTCTGAACAAGTACCTGTCAGAAATAATTGTCTCATTCCTTAAGATTTTCAATAGAGCACTGAAGCTGCTGGATGACATCGGTTAGATCTCAGCAGGAACTTGGTGCAGTGTTTCCATTTATCCCTTAACCAGTTTGTTTTCTCCTGCGGGCCTTCGGTGGTTGTCACGCAGTTGGCGTCTTGTTTGCTTGACCCGGCTGCATCCCTCTCACAGCTGAGTCAGCAGGTCGGGGGTGGGGGGGGGGGTCCAACCCGACCTCAGGACTTGAGAGCGTAATCGCGACTGACACTTCAGTACTGAGGCAGTCGTGGTGTTAGAAATCAGATAGGTGACAGCATGTTTTCCTAAGGCCGAAAATGACAAGATAATCTTTTGTGCACATTTGTTGAGGGTTAAATATTGGCCAGGATCTGGGGCAAAACGCTACTCATTTTCAAATAATGTTATGCAAGCTTTGGTGAGAGGGTAGATAAAGCCCTCTGGCTGGTCTCCTCTGAAAGACAGCATCTCCAACAGTGCACATACCCTGATTACTGCACTCACAGTTTAGTCTAATTTATGCACTCTGAAGCCATCTATGCCATAACCGAGTGATTAATTCTGTACGATGAATTGCTCTTGGTATCCCTCTGGTTTTGTAGCTGCTGTTTTTTATTGTGCTCACTGTGGTTCCAGTACGGTACAGGTTCGCGTTTAGGAACAGCTACATTTCTGACTGAGGCCGGGCTGCTACTCACTGAGCCAGAGGTGACGCTTTCCAATTGGAGCTGGTCGAACTTCACAAATGTTGCTGGATGGGGCGACAATGCTGATGAAGCCTTACATCTTGCACTTGGGATGCAAACATTTGCAACAATGTTTACTCACGGGGGAAAGGTCGGTGGGCAGATCAAATGATTTGCTTCCCTCAAGACAATGCCTTGACCGAAGACCACAAGACGTAGGAGCAGGCTATTCAGCCCCTTGAGCCCGCTCTGCCATTCAGTAACATGGCTGATCTAACTCTGCATGTCCACTTTTCCAACCTTTCCCTTGATTCCCCGACTGAGAGTCTATCCATCTCGATCTTTCTGTAGCAAAGAGTTCCAAAGGCCCTTGACCCTCTGAGAGAAGAAATTCCTGCTCACCTCAGTTAATTCTGAGACTGTTTGTTTCCTCTGGTCCTAGACAGAGGAACAGTAGGCTTCTTAAAAATCACAGAATAGTACAGCATGCAGCACCTTTGTCCACCATGTTTGCACTGACTATGGTGCCAATTCTAAACCAATCCCGTCTGCCTGTGCATGGTCTGCGTCCCTCTACATCCTACCTGCTTGTGTGTCTGTCTAAATGCCTCTTAAACTTGGCTGTCACATCAGCTACCACTTTCCATAGCAGTGCTTTTCAGGCACCTACCACCTTCTGTGCAAAATCCTTGTCTCACACATCTGCATTAAACTCTGCCACCCCACGCCCATCTTAAACCTATATATCCCTTGTATTTGACATTTCCTCCCTGGAGGAAAAAAGACTCAACTAACCACCCTATCCATGCCACTTGTAATTTTTTAAACTATCAGGTTGCCCTTCAGCTTCTGATGTTCGAGCGAAGGCAATCCAGTTTCTCCAATCTGTCCTTACAGCTAACATGCTCCAGTCCCGGTCAACCTCTTCTGGACTGAGTGCAAAGGTCTCCACATCTTTCCTATGACGTGGCGACCAGAACTACACACAATACTCTTAAGTGTGGCAAACTAATGTTTTATGCAGCCGTAACATGACTTGCTAACTTTTATAATCAGTGCTCCAACAGATCAGGCCACGCATGTTGTAAACTACCTTTACGACTTTATCCACTTGTGTCTCTGTTTTCAGGGAGCTATGGACTTGTACCCTAAGATCCCTCTGCATATCAATGTTCCTAAGAGTCCTGCCATTTACTATATGTCTCACCTTGCATTGCTGGGAGTTGACTCAATCTGCCATCTCTCCGCCCAACTTTCCAACTGATTTGTATCCTGTCGTATCTTTTGACAACCTTCCTCACTATCCACAATTCCACAAATCTTTTTGTCATCTGCAAACTTACATATCAGACCACCTACGTTTTCATCCAAATTAATATATATTACAAACAGCAGAAATCCCAGCACTGGTCCTGTGGAACACCACTGGTCACAGAGTTAGTCAGAAAACTGCACGTCCATAACTACTTATGTCTTTTAAGTCTGAACCAATTTTGTATCCAACTTACCAACTCACTGTGGATCCCATGTGAGTTAATCTTCTGGACCAGCCTGCAATGAGGGACCTTGTCGAATGCTTTAGTAAACTCTTTCCAGACTATATCGACTGTTCTACTCTCAAATACCATTGTCATTTTCTCAAAGATTTTAATCAAATTTATGAGACACACTCCCCCTTTTAAAGCCGTGCTGACTATCCCTAATGCATCCACTCTTTCCCAAATATGAGTAAAGCTCTTGAGTAATTCAGCAAATGCATAAGATTTCAAGCTATCTCTTATACAGAAAACATTTTTGCTTCTAACCAGCATAAATGAGCCACTGTATGTGCCTAATTAATCATCTTTATTTGCTACTGTAGGTGTTAGTGCACTCCAGATTGTTCACTGAGTGCTACCCAATCGTGTAATTGTGTCTAGTAGACTTTTTGTTTCAGAATTTTCCTGTGTTGTGCCAATTAGGAATGAGCTCAGGAACAAACTGGTCAATTTTGTTGGGATTTCCGCCTAATACAACTGGCATTGCACCAGCACTGATATTGAGTGCTCTCCCCATCTCCAACTTCCTCATTTCCCCTCCCCCCACCTTATCTCAGTCCCAACCCTCGGACTCAGCACCGCCTTCTTGACCTGCAATCTTCTTCCTGACCTCTCCGGCCTATCACCCTCACCTTAACCTCCTTCCACCTATCGCATTCCCAACGCCCCTCCCCCAAGTCCCTCCTCCCTACCTTTTATCTTAGCCTGCTTGGCACACCCTCCTCATTCCTGGAGAAGGGCTTATGCCCGAAATGTGGATTCTCCTGCTCCTCGGATGTTGCCTGACCTGCTGCGCTTTTCCAGCACCACATTTTTCAGCTCTGCTCTCCCCATCTGGCTAACTTCAAATTTTCATGGCAGGCAGGCATAGCTAACTCGGCCACCATTTATTGTCCACCCTACTTTCTCTGGTTGCTAGGGTCATGTCAGAGGGCGGTTCATTGTCAACCACGTTGCTGTGGGTCTGGAGTCACAGATAAACCAGACTAGATTACCATCCTCAAAGGGCATTTGTAAGTGAGATGGTTACTTACAGCACTCCAAGTTCTTACTTGGCTACCATAAGACCAATGTTTTGTCCCAGCATTTTCTATTTAATAAATAGAATTCATTTCGCCGCCTGCTGTGGTGAGATTCGAACTCGCATGTCTCTCAGACATTAGCCGGGGGTTCTGAATTACTAATCCGATGACGTTTCTGCTGCTCTATCGAGCTGTCAACCAGGTATGTAACTCATAAACCACAACAGTGGTCTGTAGAGAGAAGAATCATGACGTTGAAGCTCTATGAATTGCTCGTCTAAGGTTAGAGAATTATGTTGAAAAGAAACATTATGCGTATAGTCTGTATGACCTTTGCTGTGCCTTACATCAGAGTGCTTGGTGTAAAAGGGGCACGTGGAACTAACATCTCATACCTCCAGACCATTGCACAATGCAACAATTATGTACTTGCAGCTTCACTTTATTTTTCTGTGCCTTACACCGTGAGAAATTTGTTTCTTACTAAAGATTCAGGTCAACTGCTTATCAATTTTGTCTAGTGAATGCACCAATTGAGACTTTTCGTCAATTATATCAAAAGTACAGAGATGATGAGCGATGCTAATGTTGGTCAAAATCTCTCGCTGAAGTTTGTATGTTCTGCGACATAAACAGAAAACAACTGAACTGCTCAGCAGGTCAGCCAGAACTCTTGGAGCGAGAAACGTAGTTAACAGCTCCGGTCAACCCATGCTTTTTTATTAATTCTCAGAATGTAGGTGTCAAGATCAAAATTAATTGTCCATCCCTAATTGTCCTGAGGACAGTTAAGAATCAATGACATTGCTGTGGGTCTGGAGACTTGTGGAGGTAAGGATGGCAGTTTCCTTCCTAAAGGACGGTAGTGAACCAGATGGCAATTGTCATCGTTAGATGCTTAATTCCAGATTTTTATTGATTTCAAATTTCACCATCTGCAGGGGGCCATTCTTTTGGTCTAGTGATGTTGTTACTGGGCCATCACCACTTGTGGAAAATGACCTGGCAGTGAAATAGGAATTTCCAACTGGAGATTCTCTGCTCCATCTGCTTCTTTTACTCTTTTTTTTTTTCCCCTCTTTTGTGTTTTTCATTCCTTTTCCTCTCAGCAATGTCCTGAACAGTTGATCTCAGTGTGGTCACAGTGTGGACTGCTGACCTTATGGTGTAGCCTAGTGCGGTGTGGAGGCTAGGTGTCATGGAGTCACACGCAAACAGACCCTTCAGTCCAACCCGTCCATGCCGACCAGATATCCCAACCCAATCTAGTCCCACCTGCCAGCACCTGGCCCATATCCCTCTTCAACCTTTCCTATTGATATACCCATCCAGATGCCTTTTAAATGTTGCAATTGTACCAGCCTCCACCACATCCTCTGGCAGCTCATTCCATACACGTACTACCCTCTGTGTGAAAATGTTGCCCCTTAGGTCTCCCACTTCTTTCCCCTCCATCCTAAACCTGTGCCCTCTAGTTCTGGACTCCCCCACCCCAGGGAAAAGATTTTGTCTATTTATCCTATCCATGCCCCTCATAACTTTATAAACCTCTATAAGGTCACCTCTCAGCCTCCAACGCTCCAGGGAAAATAGCCCTAGCCTATTCAACCTCTCCCTATAGCTCAAATCCTCCAACCCTGGCAACATTCTCGTAAATCTTTTCAGAACCTTTTCAAATTTCACAACATAGGAAGGAGACCAGAATTACATGCAATATTCTAACAGTGGTCTAGCCAATGTCCTGTACAGCCACAACATGACCTCCCAACTCCTGTACTCAATACTCTGACCAATAAAGGAAAGCATACCAAATGCCGCCTTCACTATCCCATCTACCTGCGACTCCACTTTCAAGGAGCTGTGAACCTGCACTCCAAGTTTCCTTTGTTAGCAACACTCCCTAGAACCTTACCATTAATTGTATAAGTCCTGCTAAGATTTGCTTTCCCAAAATGCAGCACCTCGCATTTATCTAAATTAAACTCCATCTGCCACTTCTCAGCCCACTGGCCCATTTGATCAAGATCCCTTTATAATCTGAGGTAATCTTCTTCACTGTCCACTACACATCCAATTTACTAACTATATCTCTCATGCTCACACTCAAATCACTTCTATAAATGATGAAAAGTAGTGGACCCAGCACGGATCCTTGTGGCACTCCACTGGTCACAGGCCTCCAGTCTGAAAAACAACCCTCCACCACCACCCTCTGTCTTCTACCTTTGAGCCAGTTCTGTATCCAAATGGCAAGTTCTGCCTGTATTCCATGAGATCTAACCTTGATAACCAGTCTCCCAGGGGAACCTTGTTGAACGCCTTACTGAAGTCCATATAGATCACATCTACCACTCTGCTCTCATGAATCCTCTTTGTTACTTCTTCCAAAATCTCAATCAAGTTCATGAGACCAGATTTCCCACACATAAAGCCATGTTGAGTATCCCTAATCAGTCCTTGCCTTTCCAAATACATGTACATCCTGGTCACTTAGGATTCCCTCCAACAACTTGCCCGCCACCGAGGTCAGGCTCACTGGTCTATAGTTCCCTGGCTTGTCCTTACCACCCTTCTTAAACAGTGGCACCATATTAGCCAACCTCCAGTCTTTCGGCACCTCACCTGTGACTATTGATGATACAAATATCTCAGCAAGAGCCCAGCAATCACTTCCCTAGCTTCCCACAGAGTTCTAGGGTACACCTAATCAGGTCCTGGGGATTTATCCACTTTTATGTGTTTCAAGACATCCAGCACTTCCTCCTCTGTAATGTGGACATTTTTCAAGATGTCGCCATCTGTTTCCCTACAGTCTATAACTTCCATATCCTTTTCCATAGTAAATACTGTTGCAAAATACTCGTTTAGTATCTCCCCCATTTTCTGCAGCTCCATGCAAAGGCCGCCTTGCTGGTCCTTGAGGGGCCCTATTCTCTCCCTAGTTACCCTTTTGTCCTTAATATATTTGTAAAAACCCTTTGAATTCTCCTTAACTCTATTTGCCAAAGCTATCTCATGTCCCCTTTTTGCCCTCCTGATTTCCCTCTTAAGTATACTCCTCCTGCCTTAAGGATTCACTCGATCTATCCTGTCTATACCTGACAGATGCTTTCTTTTTTTTAAACCAAACCCTCAATTTCTTTATCCGTCCAGAATTCCCTACACCTACCAGCCTTTCCTTTCACCCTAACAGGAATATACTTTCTCTGGACTCCCGTTATCTCATTTATGAAGGCTTTCCATTTTCCTGCCGTCCCTTTACCTGCGAACATCTGCTTTTGAAAGTTCTTGCCTAATACCTTCAAAATTGGCCTTTCTCCAATTTAGAACTTCAACTTTTACATCTGGTCAATCCTTTTGCATCACTGGACTTTGTTGGCAAGACCGTTTTTCTGATCTTTTCATTTCTGTCTTCTTATTCATTCCTATGATCTGTAATGCTGGACTTTTTTTATTTCTTGTATTTTCCTCGTTGTTTTCCCAGGGATTTGTACTTAACAATCTGTGCCTAGGTACCTTTGAAGATGACAGTGTAAGTGGCGACTTGTAAACTTTTCACTCTACTGATTTGACAATAATGCTAATGCTAAGTTCTAAGGTATTAGCCAAGTACAGGGGCAGGGAAAAGTGGAGAGAAGAGGAGAGAGAAAAGCACAAGGTGATTGAGGGGAAGGAAGGCTGGAGTGATGAAATTCCAAAAGGAAATGGGAGTGGGATATCTAAAGAAACAAATGATTTGGCGATACTGGTGTTGGACTGGGGTGTACAAAGTTAAAAATCACACAACACCAGTTTATAGTCTTACAGGTTTAATTGGAAGCACTAGCTTTCGGAGCACCGCTCCTTCATCAGTTGGTTGAGTGGTGCTCCGAATGCTAGTGCTTCCAAGTAAACCTGTTGGACTATAACCTGATGTTGTGTGATTTTTTAACTAAAGAAACAAAAGGTGAGTCTGCAGTCATAAACAGCAATGATGGGATCATGAGCAGTGCCTGAAATGAAAGCAAAATGCTCCCTACCAACGGCCAGCAATCTGAAAGAGGAGCAGAAAATGCTGGAGCTACTCCTCAGGTCTCTCAGCACATGGGGTGAGAGAAGCAAGATGTTTAGAATCTGGTATAACATGTTCAGCACTACAATTCTGAAGTTCAAAGGTCATGAGACTCGTCAGCAGTCTAAGGTCAAATGGATGATGTTGAAAGACAATGCCAGCATGGCCAACCGTGTCAAAGGCTAAGGATATGTTGAGAAGGGGTTGGGAGTTCCATGTCATGTAAAGCACAACTTTCCTTCATCCATTCTGAATTGGATTTGATTAGTTTGGATTTGATCAGTTCAGATTTGTAAGTCCCTCATCTTGGCTCAAGGATTCAACTCTAGGTAGTTTCCTAATTTTTTTTTTCTCTCTTCCAAACCATCTCTCACTGTTCCCTTCTCAGTTTCAGTTAGCTTTTTTTTTCATAACTGGGACTTCTGATGCTCAGGGTCAACCTTATAGCTCTGCTGTAGTTTATTTTAACTATTTGAGTCTTTCCCTTGGGCCAGAGTGAGAATTTCAAGATCTGCACTTATTTTAGAAAATTAAATATTTATCCAGTGTGAGCCCCATTTTATGTCAAATATTTTCAGCGGAAAAGGAATGATGGTTTGCTTATGAGGAGAAACAAGAGGAATTGTTATTTTCATTACAGTAAAGAAAGACAGGAAGGTAATAGAATTGCAGGATAATCTTACATAGAAGAGACCATTCAGATTATCATGCCAGTACCATTTTGATGGGCTGGAGGTTTTCATAATTAATTGTTATAGAGTCCTAGAGATGTACAGCACAGAAACACACCCTTTGGTCCAACTTGTTCAGGTCGACCAAATATGCTAAATTATTGTTGACTAAGTGAAGCTCCTCTGACGCACATGTTCCAGTTATGGTCCTGTTATCATGAGAATTGAGGCAATAATACCGCGGTGTGGCAGAGTGAATGGGCTAGTAATTGAAAATAATGGCCCTACGGATATCATGTCAAATGCTGCCCCAGGAGCTGATGGAATTTAAATTAAAGCAATTCGATAAAAGTGGTTGTGCTAAGGATTAATATGAAGCTGTCATCATAAACCCAGCTGGCTCACTAATGTCCTCCAGGGAAGGAAATCGGCCATCTTTATCTGGTTTGGCCCGTATATGACATCATCGTCACATTGCAATGGGGTTGTCTCCTAGTTGTCCTCTAAGCAGCCACTCAGCTCAAAGACACTGAGCAACAAATGTTGGTCTTGTCAGTGATATCCACATCTTGAGTGAATAAAGAAGGAGATTAGATATGGTCGTTTATTGACTTTGTGAGAAATGAGACTCTAGCTGATTAACACATCCCAGTTTAGTGTGGATAAATGTATGGTTATCCACTTTGGTGGCAAGAACAGGAAGGCAGATTACTACCTCAATGGAATCAATTTAGGTAAAGGGGCAATACAAAGAGATCTGGGTGTTCTTGTACACTAGTCAATGAAGGTAAGCATGCAGGTACAGCAGGTAGTGAAGAAGGCTAATAGCATGCTGGCCTTCATAACAAGGGATTGAGTATGGAAGTGAAGAGGTTCTTCTGCAGCTGTACAGGGCCCTGGTGAGACCACACCTGGAGTACTGTGTGCAGTTCTGGTCTCCAAATTTGAGGAAAGACATTCTGGCTATTGAAGGAGTGCAGCGTAGGTTCACGAGGTCAATTCCTGGAATGGCAGGACTACCTTACGCTGAAAGACTGGAGCGACTGGGTTTGTATACCCTTGAGTTTAGAAGACTGATAGGGGATCTGATTGAGACATATAAGATTATTAAAGGATTGGACACTCTGGAGGCAGGAAACATGTTTCCGCTGATGGGTCAGTCCAGAACCAGAGGACACAGCTTAAAAATACGGGGTAGACCATTTAGGACAGAGATGAGGAGAAACTTCTTCACCCAGAGAGTGGTAGGTGTATGGAATGCTCTGCCCCAGAGGGCAGTAGAGGCCCAGTCTCTGGATTCATTGAAGAAAGAGTTGGATGGAGCTCTCAAAGATAGTGGAATCAAGGGTTATGGAGATAAGGCAGGAACAGGATACTAATTAAGGATGATCAGCCATGATCATATTGAATGGTGGTGCAGGCTCGAAGGGCAGAATGGCTTACTCCTGCACCTATTGTCTATTGTTTTCCTTACTTTAACTCTAAGCAAATAAATGGCTTAGCGGACCTGTCTGCCTGTAAAGTTGGGGAGGTAAGAGTTGGTGGGTGTGTGCTCAGGGACTGTAATCCTGAATCTTGGGTTGAATTCCGGTTGTGCCCGCTTGTGCATGAAGTGAAGATGAAGAGATCCAACTGGAGTATTCCCCATTGCTAGCAGTTAGTCTGACTCCTCAGGAGCGCAGTCAGCAGTTCAGCCAAATGTAGGGATAGTGCACTGAATCCTGAAGAATATATTATGAAAAGGTGGCGGCCCCTCGTTTCCAGGGAAATACTTAGTGAAATAAACTTGGGCAGCTTCAAAATTGATACCTGAACTGAAGAAGGACTGACCGCAACCC
This sequence comes from Chiloscyllium plagiosum, assembly GCF_037043375.1. Taxonomy (NCBI): domain Eukaryota; kingdom Metazoa; phylum Chordata; class Chondrichthyes; order Orectolobiformes; family Hemiscylliidae; genus Chiloscyllium; species Chiloscyllium plagiosum. The sequence goes on from NW_028270183.1 coordinate 12,000,851, forward strand.
CATAATCTACAGCCTTGCACCCCTTGCACCTCGCTGAAAGACTGGAGCGACTGGGTTTGTATCCCCTTGAGTTTAGAAGACTGAGAGGGGATCTGATTGAGACATATAAGATTATTAAAGGATTGGACACTCTGGAGGCAGGAAACATGTTTCCGCTGATGGGTGAGTGCCGAACCAGAGGACACAGCTTAAAAATACAGGGTAGACCATTTAGGACAGAGATTAGGAGAAACTTCTTCACCAAAGCTCTGCATCTCTCCAATTCTATCTTGTTCTGCTTTCCTCATTTTTGTTTTGACTGCAGTTGGTAGCTGAGACATTCTTGCTGTCATCTCTCCACCACCTTTAAACTTTACAGCTTCTTAAGGGTTACTCTGACCAAACCGTTGTCAAACTATTGCCGTACGAGGCGTGGTATTGTCTCACGAGAGTCCCATGCTCTAATTATATTGAGGTTGTACAGGACATTGATGAGGCCTCATCTGGAGTAGTCTGTCCAGTTCTGGTCGCCCTGTTAACAGATGGATATTGGAAAGGATTGACCAGGTTGTTTCCGGGAATGGAGGGTTTGAGTTATGAGAGGTCGGATAGGCTGGGACTTTTTTCACTGGAGCTCAGGAGGTTGAAGGGTGACCGTAGAGGTTTGGAAGATCATGAGGGACAGATATAAGTTGAATGGCAGATGTTCTTTTCCCCGAGGGTTGGCAAATTCAAGACTAGGGGACATTTTTTTAAGGTGTGAGGAGAAAGATTTTAAAAAGACATGAGGGGCAATTTTTGTTTTACACAGGGAGTGGTTTGTGTGTGGAATGAACTTCCAGAGGAAGTGGATTCAGGTACAGTCATGCCTTTTAAAAGATGTTTGGAGTTCCTCTGCTGTAGGAAGGATGTTGTGAAACTTGAAAGGCTTTAGAAAAGAATTATAGGGATGTTGTCAGGGTTGGAGGGTCTGAGCTATAGGGAGGGTCTGAAGAGGCTGGGGCTGTTTTCCCTGGACCGTCGGAGGCTGAGTGGTGACACTATAGAGGTTTATAAAATCATGAGGGACATGGATGGGGTAAATAGCCAGGGTCTTTTTCCCAGGGTAGTAGAGTCTAAAATTGGAGGGAATAGGTTTAAGGGGTGAGGGGAAAGATTTAAAAGGGACCTAAAGGGCAACTTTTTCACACAGAGTGTGGTGGGTGTATGGAATAAGCTGCCAGAGGAAGTGGTGGAGGCTGGGACAATTGCAACATTTAAAAGGCATCTGGATGGGTATATGAATAGGAAGGGTTTAGAAGGATGCGGGCCAAATGCTGGCAGGTGGAACTAGATTAATTTAGGATAGCTGGCTGACATGGACAGTTGGACCAAAGGATTTGTTTCCGTGCTGTACAACTCAATGACTCTTAAGTACATAAATCAGAAATGTTTGGAAAGGTGTGGGCCAAACGCAGATAGGTGGCACTTGTTTGGGATTATGATTGGCATGGACTGGTTGGACTGAAGGGTCTGTTCCCATGCTGTACAACTCTATTATGTTGGTTTATTCTAAGGCCACTATGTCTCAGGTCTTCATGGCAACCTCCAGACAGTGCAGGAATTGAACCCAAGTTGTTGCCTTCACATAGCATCCAGCCAATTGAACTACAATTGTGGAGAGGATTGATTAGCTGGTGTTCAGGGGGTTCCTGCACCAGGTAAGATTACCCTTCTCAGAGTCTTTCGTCACAAGAGGTATGATGACCATCAGGTTAAACTACCACCAGGTCAAGTCTCTCGCTCTCTCCCGCGCGCTCTCTCTCGCTCGTTCTCATGTGACAGCAGCTGTTTGGAAATATGGAAATTTTACTACATTTCTGTGAAGTGTCATGGGATATTCAACTGCATGAAAGTGACCATGCAAGTGCAGTAAAGTCAAAATACGGAGGATGCTGGAAATCTAAAACGTAGGACAAAAAGTGCTGGAGAAATTCTGCAGATCTGGCAGCAACTGTGAAGGGAGGAACAGCTAATGCTTTGAGACCGTTCATCCAAAGAAGATGATTTCAGTCTCAAGCTTATACAAATGGTGATTTGTTGCCACTTGTGCTCCACCATGAACAACACAGTTAAATACAGTGAAAAGCTTCAGCTGTCGCCACAATCTGCCACCATTTTGAATAGTTTAAGAACAAAAGGACATCGCTGAAAGAGAAAGTCCATCTTCATTACACCACGCCCTGAGCCCGCTAACCAATGATACCTGTGCTGCCATCCTTCTGTCGCCTGTGCCATACCTGCTAACGTCGGAGTCACCACTCTTCAGGTGCCATCCCTGTGTCACTGGGCCACCTCACCGATGCCAGGATGGACCCACACTCACCACTGCCAACCAGCAGACCCTGGGTCTCGGCCTACCACAGTCAGGAGCTGTTGCCAATGCTACACCGATAGCCAGGAGTGCCTAGGTTTGCTGCCAAGTCACCAAGAGACCCACTCCAGCCGCTCTACTCCGTGATGTTGCACACTCTGGCACCACCGACAGGCCGACGATGAAGGAAAGGAGGATGAAAAGGGTAGGAAAGGAGGGAGAAAGTGGCCGCCTGGAGCAGATTGGCAGCAGTCAGGCTCCTGGGCCTACCTTCCCTGTGCCGCCATTATATGTCCGTCTCCTTTCCTGTCCACGGTTGCTGCCATACCCAGTGCATTTCTCCATCTCTCTCTGTGTCTCCTTCTCGCCTGCGCTCTCGTTTTGTGCACCATATATGTGCAATTGTCCCATTGTAAGCTGAGCCTCGGTATTAACAAGCCGATTTGATCACTCGAGTGTTGCTAGACATGTAGAGGAGATCCCAATTCACCAAAGTGTGAGGCAACAAGGGGGCAGGGGACTGACAAAAAAAAGCCCCCACAAATTCAATTACCTCTACTCGCGCCCTCATCATCATCCCCTCCCCAACCACCTCCCTCCTGGCTTCTCACTCCTTCCATAAGCGTAGCATCTGAATAACAAAAAAAAAGACCACTTCAATACATTATGCTAATGTTCCCCAGAAGATGCAGTTTATTTTGATGTGAAGTGCGTAAATTACCATGTCAATTAAAGTGATTTTAAAAAGCACAGCTGCATGTGAGAACTGATGAATATTAAGGTTTGATTCAGACTGCGGCAGTGCCATTAATAAAAGGGTTTAGTCGGAGTGAATAAATGTGAAAATCTCTCTTTGAAAAAGCAGGCGGTGGAGTGGGAGAGTGAGCTTGTGACAGGCTGTTTGCCCATTAGCCCATTGTAGCTGAAGAAAATACACAAACAACCAGTTAATTACAAAGACCCAGGTCAGACTGACATTGTGCTAAGATGGCTAAACAATCCTTTCTTTTCCTCCCTCTCTGTCTTTATGCAGGTACATTCAGTAGATCCTTTCCACGATTACAGGCCTTTTGCCAACTCTATGGAGAGCGTTAAGCAGCATGTTTAAAAAAAAACCCAAGAAACACGAGGTTAATGAGATGTTGCATAACAACTGAGATCCCCTTTAGGCTTCAGTAAACGCAAAATACCACAGATGCTGGAAATCTGAAATAAAACCTGGGAACACTGGAGAAACTCAGCAGCTCTGGCAGCACTTGAGGAGGAAGTACAAGAAATTTCTGGAAAATCTGCACAGCTCTGGCAGCACCTGAGGAGGGAGAAACAAAGTTCTGGAAAAGCTACACAGGTCTGGCAATGGAGAGAAATCAGAGTTAATGTTTAAATGTTTTCTTCAGGAATTTACAGGAAGTTGATGAGTTTTATTTACGTTGTTAAAAGAGGGGAGAAGGATAGAAAGGACACAGGTCTGGGACTGGTTAGAGAGAGATATTAATTTAGACATCTTGAAACAAAAGGCACAGTGTGTGGTAACGCTTGCAGAAAGATACAAAAGCATCTGTTCAGAGTTTGACCGATTCAGAGCGAGCTCACCATGCTCTGTGTTGGACATCCTCCCTCCACAGCCCTAGGTACCCCGTAACCCCCTGCTCAGGCACCCCGTTCTCAACTGATTGCAAAGAAAAACCGAAATGGCTGGGGAAACTTGGGTCGGGGGGCATCTGTGGGGAGAAGGCAGTGTTACTGTTTCAATTCCGGTAACTTGATAAAGATAATCGGTTCTCGGTTTTTATGGGGCGGCACAGTGGCTCAGCAGTTAGCACTGCTGCCCCACAGCGCCGGGCACTTGGGTTCGATTCCAGCCTTGGGTGACTGTCTCTGCGTGGAGCTTGCACATTCTTCCTGTGTCTGTGTGGCTTTCCTCTGGGTGCTCCAGTTTCCTCTCACAGTCCAAAGATGTGTAAGTCTGGTGAATTGGCCATGCTGAATTGCCCACAGTGTTCAGGGATGTGTAGTCAGGGGCAAATAGAGAATAATAGGGGAATGGGTCTGGGTGGGTTACTCCTCACAGGAGAAAGTGAGGACTGCAGATGCTGGAGATCAGAGCCGAAAATGTGTTGCTGGAAAAGCGCAGCAGGTCAGGCAGTATCCTCACAGGGTCAGTGTGGACCTGTTGGGCCGAAGGGCCTGTTTCCACACTGTAGGGATTCTATTCTATATGCAGGCTGTACTAAAATGCCCATAATATCCAAGGATGTGCAGGCCAGGTGGATTAGTTGTGGGGAAAGCAGGCATACAGGGATAGGATAAGGGGTGGGTCTGGATGAGACGCTTTTTGTTGGGGGCGTTGTGGACTCAGTCGGTTAAATGACCTACTTCCACACTGTGGGCACTCTATGACAACTTTATCAGAACACTTCTTATTAGCACCTTACCTAGCATTAATCTATTTCTCGAGCTTAACATCACCTATCTCTTTGTTTGCCTCTCCCTTTTGTTCTCTGTAGGCTCCATATCCGTGTTGTGAAGAAGATTCACTGGACTTGAAATGCTCATTCCGCTCCCCCTCTCGACAAATGCTGCCACACCTGCTGAGTTTCTCCAACAGTTCCTAATTTTGTTCTATCTCCACGTACCCTGTTTACTCACCAGCCATTTCATCATTAGCATAAATATCACCCCCATCCTCCACGCACCCCCCCCCCCACAACTTCCCAGCTCTCTCCAGTTCTGACCAAGTGTCACAGGACTTGAAAGGTAAACTCTGTTTTCTTTCTACAGCTGTCTGGTTCCTCCAGTACTGTTTTTGTTTCAGCCTTTGCCCAGAGTGGGCATGAATGGCAAAATGGTCAGCAGCTCTGCCCGAGGTAAAAATCAAACTTCAGAGCATGCTTTCACAGAATCCTTACAGTGTGGAAACCGCTCATTGAGTCCACAGCGACCCTCTGTAAGAGCATCCCACACAGACCCAACCCCTGTAACACTGCATTTGCCATGGGCTAATCCATCCAGCCTGCATGTCCCTGGGCAATTTCGGTCATGTGGATAAAGGCCCAACAACGTCTCCTCTTCCTCAGGCAGCTGAGGAAATTTGGCATGACGGCGAATACCCTTGCCAACTTTTATCGGTGTGCCATCGAGAGCATTCTGTCTGGGTGTATCACTACCTGGGATGGCAACTGTACCATTCAAGATCGGGGACAGTTACAGAGAGTGGTGAACATGGCCGGGGCAATCACAAAGACCAACCTCCCATCTATAGAATCCATCTACCGGGCCCACTGTCAAGGAAAGGCCGCCAGCATTCTCAAAGATCCATCCCACCCTGGCAATGTTTCTCTACAACCTCTACCATCGGGGAGAAGGTACAGAAGCCTGAACACACGCACCAGCCGGTTTCATAACAGTTTTCTTCCCTTCTGTTGTGAGAATACTGAATGGACTCACAAACTCTTAACATTCGCCTGTACCTGTGTTTTTGTTTTTGCTGCTGTTTACCTATTATTTACTGATCTATGCCACTTAACTCTGTGATCTGCCTGTATCGCTCTTAAGACCAAGCTTTTCACTGTGCCTCGGTACACGTGACAATAAATTCAATTCAGCACGGCCAACCCACCCAGTCTGCACGTCTTCGGACTGTGGGAGGAGAGAAAGTGCCCGAAGGTGGAATCGAACCTGGGGCCCCTGGGGCTGTGAGGAGGCAGTGCCAACCCCCTGAGCCACCGAGTTGTGTGGGTGAATCTCGAGCCTGGGGTCAGTTTAAAAATAAGGGGCCCGTTTGAAACAGAGATGAGGAAAAAATTTTTTTTTTCTCTCTCAAAGGGTTTGTCAGTCTTTGGAAACCCCCTTCCTGAAAAGGCAGCGGATGCAGAACCTTTAAATATTTTTAAGGCAGAGGTCGATGGAATCTTGATTATCGAGGGAATGAATGAGGGGTGGGGGTATGCGGGTTGAGGTTAAAGTTAGATCCACCATGATCTTACTGTACAGCAGCCTCAAGGGGTAGAGTGACCGACACTTGTTCCCTTGCTCATATGTTCTCAGGTTATGGAACTTACAGTTGAGTCAGGGAGATGAAGTGTTGTTCCTGCAGTTGCTTTGACATTCACTGGAGCACACTGCAGCAGACCAAGGACCAGAATGTAAGAGGTAAGTTGGAGGAGGTTACCAAAGAGGTGAGTTAAGTTGATAGGCAACAGAAACTCGAGCTCATGCTTTGCAGACTGAGGGGTGATGTTGTCTGCAAAGCAGTCACTAGTCTGCACTTACAGGAACATTGGAAGAGGGGTAGGGACCATTCAGCCCCTCTAGCCTGTTCCACTATTCACTGCGATCATGGCTGATCTGTAGCCTGGGAGACAGTGAGATCTGCAAATGCTGGAGATCCGAGTTGAGAGTGTGTTGCTGGAAAAGCACAGCAGGTCAGGTAGCATCGGAGGAGCAGGAGAATCGACGTTTCGGGTCGGAGCCCTCCATCAGGAATGATCTGTAGCCTGACCTCATGCACCTGCCTTTGGGTCATAGCCCTAAATATCTTTGCCCACCCAAAAAAAATTATCTATCTCCGATTTAAAATTAACAACTGATTTGCCATCCGTTGTTTGTGGAGAGAAGCCTTGTGTGTAGAAGGGCTTCCGAACATTTCTCCTGAACATTCTGGCCCTAATTCTCAGTCTGTATCCCTGGTTCTAGAATCCCCAATGTGGAGGACACTATATTGTTCGCAGCAAATACAGCTAGACTGGATCTTTTAGAAATTAATTTACACATGAACTGTGGACGTTGCTGGCTGGGCCACCATTTATTGCCCGTCCCTAGTTGTCCCCCCCCGCCTTGAGAAAGTGGGGGGTGAGCTGCCTTCTTGAACCACTGCAGTCCATATGCTGTAGGTGGACCCACATTGCTGTTAGGGGGAAGCACAACTTCATTTGGAAGGGGTGCTTGGGGTCTTGGATTATCACAACTGATGGGTGGAATATAATCAATTTCCACCAGCTGTAATAATACATTGTTTTCATCATCAGCATTGCCAGTTGACTCCCTTTTGTATGCTTTCCAAAATAAAAGAGTCTGTCACCCAAAATAATCCATCTAATATAACATTGAACATATTCTGGACAAGCACTGGTTAACAAATAATCTATAATCCAGGTTAGAACTGTATCTTTTTAATCCCCGAAACAGACACACTCACACAATACAATTAATCTCTGCAGAGATAATTGTGTTTTTTTTTAAATAGCAGGAGAAGATGAAGTTAAAATCACACTACACCAGATTATAGTCCAACAGGTTTAATTGGAAGCACACTAGCTTTCGGAGCAATGCTCCTTCATCAGGTGGTTGTGGGGTACACAATTGTAAGGCACAGAATTTATAGTGTGATGTAACTGAAGTTATACATTGGAAAATACCTTGATTGTTAAGTCTCTCATCTGTTAGAATGACCATGATAGTTTCTTTTATATGTAAATCACAAAACTTATTTTAAAAGTTACATTCTCAGGTTAACTGTAATAATTGGTGTCAGCCCAGAGAAGATGTTGAAGGTGTTAGCCCCCCCGTGTTCTGTTGTCTGTGCCATAATATTTAGACTGATTCTTATTTAAAAAGTGAGTTAACAGAATCTTACACGGATTCATGCAGGTTTTGAGCAAAATACAATGTAACTCTGCAAGTACAAATTCACCCCACAAACGTATATGTGTATGTATGCATGTTGGGTTTTGGGTGTGTGTGTGTCTGGGGTGGGGGGTTGAGGGTGTGTGTGTGTGTGAGAGAGAGAGAGAGTGTGTGTGTAAAGGGGTCTAAGTCTGTGAGAGGGTGCGTGTGTGTGTGTGTGTGTGTCTGGGGTGGGTGTGGGGGTTGTGAGTGTCTGTGAGAAAGAGTGTATATGTGTGTGTGTGAGAGCATAAAGGGGTCAAAGTATGTGAGACGGTGTGTGTGTGTGTGTGTGTGTGTGTGTGTGTCTCTGCCAAGGGTCTGAAAACAAAGACTAGAACATGACGACTTCTCGCACTCCACCACATAGAATCCCTGCAGTATGGAAGCAGGCCCTTCAGCCCATGCCAACCCTCCGAACAGCATCCCACCCAGACCCACTCCCTTTACCTGTAACCCAGCCTTCCCCATGGCCAATTGAACTAACCTGCATATCTCTGGATGTATGGGAGGAAACCCATGTAGGCACAGGGAGGACATGCAAACCCCACACAGGCAGTGGATCAAACCCAGGTCTCTGGTGCTATGAGGCAGCAGTGCTAACCACTGAGCCACCGTGCCACCCACACTGCTGTCCTTGTTGAAGATACTGAAGGGCGACAGTAGAGGCTGATAGAAGATTTTCAGTTCAGACTGAAATTGAATTGCATCTGAGTCTTGAGCTCACAATTCAGTTTTTTCAGGGTTTACAAGGTAGTTAGAAATACTGACATTTGGAAATTTTATCAGAATGCCAGAAACTTCTGCTGATGGCCGGAATGAGGCTTGCAGCTCCTTACTGACTGCCTAGGTCTTGCGGGTTGTGAGATAACAGTAATGTAAAGACACCCATAATCTTATCCAAGACAGTAACTAAGAGCCTGAAAGCCCATCTGTTATCTCCACGCACCCTTAGCTTGTCTTTTCTTCAAAACCATTTGACTTTCTGTAAACAGAAGGCCTACACACTAAACTATTGACTTAATTTCCAAGAGCCAGTCTGGTACAAAATCTTTTCACTTCAGGCAATGTCAAACTGATCCATAGCCTCCTCCTGAGGGGTCAGACTGATCCATATCCTCCTCCTGAGGGGTCAGACTGATCCATATCCTCCTCCTCCTGAGGGGTCAGACTGATCCATATCCTCCTCAGGGGTCAGACCGATCCATACCCTCCTCCTGAGGGGTCAGACTGATCCATATCCTCCTCCTCCTGAGGGGTCAATCCGATCCATATCCTCCACCTGAGGGGTCAGACTGATCCATATCCTCCACCTGAGGGGTCAGACTGATCCATATCCTCCTCCTCCTGAGGGGTCAATCCGATCCATATCCTCCTCCTGAGGGGTCAGATCGATCCATATCCTCCTCAGGGGTCAATCCGATCCATATCCTCCACCTGAGGGGTCAGACTAATCCATATCCTCCACCTGAGGGGTCAGACTGATCCATATCCTCCTCCTCCTGAGGTGTCAATCTGATCCATATCCTCCTCCTGAGGGGTCAGACCGATCCATATCCTCCTCCTGAGGGGTCAGACCGATCCATATCCTCCTCCTGAGGGGTCAGACCGATCCATATCCTCCTCAGGGGTCAATCCGATCCATATCCTCCACCTGAGGGGTCAGACTGATCCATATCCTCCTCCTGAGGGGTCAGACTGATCCATATCCTCCTCCTGAGGGGTCAATCCGATCCATATCCTCCACCTGAGGGGTCAGACTGATCCATATCCTCCACCTGAGGGGTCAGACTGATCCATATCCTCCTCCTCCTGAGGGGTCAGACTGATCCATAGCCGCCTCCTGAGGGGTCAGACCGATCCATATCCTCCTCCTGACGGGTCAATCCGATCCATATCCTCCACCTGAGGGGTCAGACTGATCCATATCGTCCTCCTCCTGAGGGGTCAATCTGATCCATATCCTCCTCCTGGGGGGTCAGACTGATCCATAGCCTCCTCCTGAGGGGTCAGACCGATCCATATCCTCCTCCTGACGGGTCAATCCGATCCATATCCTCTACCTGAGGGGTCAATCCGATCCATATCCTCCACCTGAGGGGTCAGACTGATCCATAGCCGCCTCCTGAGAGGTCAGACTGATCCATATCCTCCTCAGGGATAGGACTGATCCATACCCTCCTCCTGAGGGGTCAGACCGATCCATATCCTCCTCTTGCGGGGTCAGACCGATCCATATCCTCCTCCTGAGGGGTCAGACTGATCCATATCCTCCTCCTGAGGGGTCAGACTGATCCATATCCTCCTCCTGAGGGGTCAAACTGATCCATAGCCTCCTCCTGAGGGGTCAGACTGATCCATATCCTCCTCCTCCTGAGGGGTCAGACTGATCCATATCCTCCTCCTGAGGGGTCAGACTGATCCATATCCTCCTCCTGAGGGGTCAGACTGATCCATATCCTCCTCCTGAGGGGTCAAACTGATCCATAGCCTCCTCCTGAGGGGTCAGACTGATCCATATCCTCCTCCTCCTGAGGGGTCAGACTGATCCATATCCTTCTCCTCCTGAGGGGTCAGACTGATCCATATCCTCCTCCTGAGGGGTCAGACTGATCCATATCCTCCTCAGGGGTCAGACCGATCCATACCCTCCTCCTGAGGGGTCAGACTGATCCATATCCTCCTCAGGGGTCAGACCGATCCATATCCTCCTCCTGAGGGGTCAGACCGATCCATATCCTCCTCCTGAGGGGTCAGACCGATCCATATCCTCCTCAGGGGTCAATCCGATCCATATCCTCCACCTGAGGGGTCAGACTGATCCATATCCTCCTCCTGAGGGGTCAGACCGATCCATATCCTCCTCCTGAGGGGTCAGACTGATCCATACCCTCCTCCTGAGGGGTCAGACCGATCCATATCCTCCTCAGGGGTCAATCCGATCCATATCCTCCACCTGAGGGGTCAGACTGATCCATATCCTCCTCCTGAGGGGTCAGACTGATCCATACCCTCCTCCTGAGGGGTCAGACTGATCCATATCCTCCTCCTGAGAGGTCAGACTGATCCATGTCCTCCTGAGGGGTCAGACTGATCCATATCCTCCTCCTGCAGGGTCAGACCGATTCATATCCTCCTCCTGCGGGGTCAGACTGATCCATATCCTCCTGAGGGGTCAGACTGATCCAAATCCTCCTCCTGAGGGGTCAGACTGATCCATATCTTCCTGAGGGGTCAGACCGATCCATATCCTCCTCCTGAGAGGTCAGACTGATCCATATCCTCCTCCTGAGGGGTTAGACTGATCCATACCCTCCTCATGAGAGGTCAGACTGATCCATATCCCCCTCCTGAGGGGTCAGACCGATCCATATCCTCCTCCTGAGGGGTCAGACTGATCCATATCCCCCTCCTGAGGGGTCAGACCGATCCATATCCTCCCCCTGAGGGATCAAACTGATCCATATCCTCCTCCTGAGGGGTCAGACTGAACCATATCTTCCTCCTGAGGGGTCAGACTGATCCATACCCTCCTCCTGAGGGGTCAGACTGAACCATATCTTCCTCCTGAGGGGTCCTGTTTCAGACAGTGGCCAATGAAGGGACTTTCATTGAACATAGTCTGGACAAGCACTGGTTAACAAATAATCTGTAATTCAGATTTTAACTGTATCTGTTTAATCCCCGAAACAGATACACTCACACTCTGCAGAAATAATTGTGTGTTTTTTTGAAAACTAGCAGGAGAAGGCAAAATATTCTTTCTTGTCAAGGGTCTGAAAACAAAGGATAGAACATGATTAGATTACTTACAGCATGGAAACAGGCCCTTCGGCCCAACAAGTCCACACCGACCCTCCAAAGAGCAACCCACCCATATCCATTCCCCTACAGGCAATTTAGCATAGCCAATCGACCCTAACCTGCACATCTTTGGACTGTGGGAGGAAACCGGAGCACCCGGAGGAAACCCACGCAGACACGGGGAGAATGTACAAACTCCACCCAGACAGTTGCCTGAGGCAGGAATTGAACCCAGGTCTCTGGCGCTGTGAGGCAGCAGTGCTAACCACTGAGCCACCGTGCTGCCTAACTCCTCACACTTGACCACCTAGAATCCATGCAGTGTGGGAGCAGACCATTCAGCCCATGCCAACCCTCTGAACAGCATCCCACCCAGACCCACTCCCTCTACCCTGGCACTCTCCATGGGGGAATTGAACTAACCTACATATCTCAGGGTGTGTGTGAAGAAACCCACACAGAGACAGGGAGGACGTACAAACCCCACACAGACAGGGGGCGTGGGAATGGTGTTATGGTCTAACCTTCCTCTTGGTAAAAACAATGACTGCAGATGCTGGAAACCAGATCCTGGATCAGTGGTGCTGGAATAGCACAGCAATTCAGGCAGCATCCGAGGAGCTTCGAAATCGACGTTTCGGGCAAAAGCCCTTCATCAGGAATAAAGGCAGTGAGCCTGAAGGGTGGAGAGATAAGCTAGAGGAGGGTGGGGGTGGGGAGAGAGTAGCATACAGTATAATGGGTGAATGGGGGAGGGGATGAAGGTGATAGGTCAGGGAGGAGAGGGTGGAGTGGATAGGTGGAAAAGGAGATAGGCAGGTCGAACAAGTCCGGACAAGTCATGGGGACAGTGCTGAGCTGGAAGTTTGGAACTAGGGTGAGGTGGGGGAAGGGGAAATGAGGAAACTGTTGAAGTCCACATTGATGCCCTGGGGTTGAAGTGTTCCGAGGCGGAAGATGAGGCGTTCTTCCTCCAGGCGTCTGGTGGTGAGAGAGCAGCGGTGAAGGAGCCCCAGGACCTCCATGTCCTCGGCAGAGTGGGAGGGGGAGTTGAAATGTCTTGACCACCTTTCAGTCCATGCCCATGAATTTGAGGACAGACTGCTGTGGGATTGTAGCTCTATGTGAGTAATGAGCTGAAAAGGAGCACACAATTAGCGTTGTTGATACTGTCCCTCATTCAGATTTCACACCTTCAAATGTCACTTCACCTCTTGCTTTTGTTTGTTTGTCTCTTGTAGTACTGGCATCCAGAGCTCTGCTTTGGAAAGGGGCCAAATGGATAGCAATGGTTCAGAATTCTAATGCAATACTAGCCACAGAATCAGCCCCCTTTCGTGTTTGAGCGTGCCATTTGACCAGCTATGTGATGTCCACATTCACTGCCAACAGTATATTCCAATGAAATCACTTCTCTATGATGTCCGTGGCGTTTCTGGTTGACAGATTTATAGAGATGTACAGCACAGAAACTCAGTCCAACCCGTCCATGCCGACCAGATATCCCAACCCAATCTCGTCCTACCTGCCAGCACCCGGCCCATATCCCTCCAAACCCTTCCTATTCATATACCCATCCAAATGCCTCTTAAATGTTGCGATTGTACCAGCCTCCAGCACATCCTCTGGCAGCTCATTCCATACACGTACCACCCTCTGTGTGAAAAAGTTGCCCCTTAGGTCCGTTTTAAGTCTTTCCCCTCTCACCTTAAACCAATGCCCTCCCACACCCTGGGGAAATGGACATTGACTGGATACCTTAACATTGAATATTCAGTGGTGTCAGCATTGTCAAAGGCTCCGTTGAACCTTGACTCAGGGTTTCTTTGAATCCCTACAGAGCAGGAGCAGGCCATTTAAGTCCGCACTGACCCTCTGAAGGGCATCCCACCCATCCTCATAACCCTGTATCTGCTATGGCCAAACCACCCTGACCTGCACATTTCTGGACTGTGGGAGGAAACCCACACAGACACAGGGAGAATGTGCAAACTCTACACAGACAGTTGCCCGAGGCTGGAATTGAACCCAGGTCTCTGGCTCTGTGAGGCAGCAGTGCTAACCACTGAGCCACTGTGCTGTTCACCTACTGGATGGTTCATGCAAATATACAAAATTGGGTTGACAGGAAATGGCTCACTGTTCCATCAAGGATATCCTTTGTCAAATGGGTTGGGGGGCGGGGGTAGGTGGGTGCGGAAAGTTGGGGGGTGCAGGAGTGGGGGTTGGGGTGAGGGTGAGTGGTGGGGATGGTGAAACATTTTAAGTACAATGCTTTGTGATAATGTGAGTGAGTGGGGGAGAAAAAAAGACTTTCCTCTGGCTGGGAACGATAATTATGATTCACAAACTAATCTGCTGCTTATCCAAAAGAATTAGACGTTTTAATTCTGCGTTCCCCAATTGGATTGTTAAAAGGGGCCCAGTTCTAAAAGACGCTAGTGAAGCAAGTGATGAAAGAATTCAGTTGTGACTTAGCCTCAGCATAAATGGATTATAAATTTCCAATTTAGCACAAAATGCTTCTATTCCCTCTTTTTGTTTAAAGCATTCAGACCAAACTAACAAAGGCAAATAAATCCACAAACTGCACATAATAGAATAGTCAAGGTCTTTTTCTCTAGTGTAGGAGAGTCCAAAACTAGATCGCATAGGCTTTAAGGTGAGAGGGAAAGGATTTAAAAGGGACCTAAGAGTTGTTCATGTAGAGAAGAAGGAAGAGAGGTGACTTGATCGAGGCGCAAAAGGGAATGAGAGGCATAGAGAGAGTAGATAGCCAGAGAATTTTCCCCAGGGCAGAAATAGCTGTCACAAGGGGTCATAATTTTAAGGTTATTGGGGAAAGGTTCAGGGGAGATGTCAGAGGTAGGTTCTTTACACAGAGAGTGGTGGGTGTGTGGAATGCACTGCCAGCGGTGGTAGTAGAGTCCGAGACATTAGGGACATTTAAGCAACTGCTGGACAAGCACATAGACGGCAGTAAATTGAGGGGTGAGTAGGTTATGTTGATCTTAGATTAAGGTAAATGCTTGGCACAACATTGTGGGCCGAAGGGCCTGCATCGTGCTGTACTGTTCTTTGTTTTGTGTTCTAAGGGGCAACGTTTTCACGCAGAGGGTGGTGTGTGGATGGAATGAGCTGCCAGGGGAAGTGGTGGAGGCTGGTACAGTTGCAACATTTAGAAGGCGTTTGATGGGTGTGTGAATAGAAAGGGGTTAGAGAGATATGGGCCAAGTGCAGGGAAATGGGACTAGATTAGGTTAGGATATCTGGTCGAGTTGGACCGAAGAGTCTGTTTCCATGCCCATCTCGATGACTCTGTAATATAAATAAGAGGAGGCCATTCAGCCTTGTTGAGTCAATGGGATTGTGACTGACCTGATCGTGGCTTTAATTTCACTGTCCTGCCTTGTCCCCATAATCCTTCACTCCCTTGTTCCTCAAAAATCTAACTCTGTGTTTTGAATATATTCGGTGACCCAGCCTCCACTACTCTGTAAGGAAGAGAATTCCAAGCACTATTCCTTGTCCAAACAAATTCCCCCTCATATGTGGGATAACCCTTATCCTGAAGTTTGAAATTCACCCACAAGAGGAAACATTGAATGGTTACAGTATGGAAACAGGCCATTCAGCCCAACAAGTCCACATGGACCCTCCAAAGAGTATCTCACCCAGACCCATTCTCCTACCCTACATTTACCCCTGACCGATGCACACATCCCACACATCCCTGAACACTATGGGAAATCTAACATGGCCAATCCACCCTAACCTGTATTGGACTGGGGTGTACAAAGTTAAAAATCACACAACACCAGCACTCCGAAAGCGAGTGCTTCCAAGTAAACCTGTTGGACTATAACCTGGTGTTGTGTCATTTTTAACTTCATCTTTGGACTGTGGGAGGAAACCCACACAGCCACAGGGAGAATGTGCAAACTCCACACAGACAGTCACCCAAGGCTGGAATTGAACCTGGGTTCCTGGAGCTGTGACACAGCAGTGCTAGCCACTAAGCCACTGTGCCACCCATCATATTGTGTGCAGCTCTGGAATCCACATGATGGGAGGGAATGTGATGGCACTGGAGAGGGTGCAGAGGGAGATTTACCAGGATGGTACCTGGGCTGGGGAGTGTCAGTGATGAAGAGAGATTGGACAGACTATGGTTGTTTTCACTGAAGATTGAAAGGGGCATAATTGCGGTGTATAAAATGATGAGGGGCATAAACAGGGGAGACAGGAAGAAACTCCTTCCCTTGGTAGAGGGTTCAATGACCAGGGGGACATGCGTCTCAGGTAAGGGGAAGGAGGTTTCGAGGGGAATGCGAGGGGAATCTTTCTCACCCAGAGGGTGGTTGTGGGGAATTGGGTACTCCCTGCCTGTAAGGATGGGAGAGTCAGAAACCCTCATCACATTGAGGAAGTGTTTAGATGTGCACATTTGATGCCGAGGTATACAAGGCTATGGGCCAAGTGCTGGACAATGGGATTCAAGTAGCTAGATGGCTGTTCTTGACAGATACAGATGCGATGGGCTAAAGGGCCTCTCTCTGTGCTCTAGACCTCTATGACTCCACCTTAACTGACCCTGCTGAGCCGTCTCTGAATATTACGCATAAAGTGATCTCTCCTTCTTTAGAATTAGAATCCCTACAGTATGGAAACAGGCCCTTCGGCCCAACAAGTCCACACCGACCCTCCGAAGAGTATCCCACCCAGACCCATTCCCTTACCCTGTATTTACCCCTGACTAATGCACCTAGCCTACATATCCGTGAACACGGTGGGCAATTTAGCATGGCCTAACCTGCACATCTTTGGACTGTGGGAGGAAAACCACACTGACACAGGGAGAATGTGCAAACTCCTCACAGACAGTCACCTGAGGCAGGAATCGAACCCAGGTCCCTGGCGCTGTGAGGCAGCAGTGCTGACCGCTGAGTCACCGTGCCACCCCACACCCCTGCTTCATCTAAGCTCACTGAGTGCAGGCCCAAGCTGTTCATCCAAAGACAATCCTTTCATCCCAGGAACCCACTGAGTGAACCCTGTCTGGGGAGGTCCTGGTCCTGTCATAAGACTCCTGAAATACGCAGGCCAATGCCGTGTGCAGTACCCGAGCTGAGGTCACACACACCAATGCCCTGTAGAGTGGCTGCAAGACCTCCCTACTTTAATACTTGTTAAAAAGCAACTGCAGATGCTGTCACTCAGAAGCAAGGATGGAAAGTGCTGGAAAATCGCAGCAGGTCTGGCAGCATCCACGGAGAGAAATCCGAGATAACGTTTCAGCTCCTGGTGTGACCCTTCGTCCGCACTCCAGCGCCAGCAGCAATTTCTGTTCTTGTTTTTCTTCCTACTGCTAGATCCGGTCCCCTCCCGTGAAAGGCAAACAGAGCTAAAGGGAAAATGACTGGAAGAGGGAGTGGAGAAGCTTATCGTTAATATCCAACCCAGTCAGGAAAACAGGAATACTAATCATCTTCAATATGTTAATGTCATCCTGCCACATCCCTGTGCTTGGATTGGAATTTAAACTGACTGAAATACGAACATTTGAGATGAGATTTCAGTAGGCTATTCAGCCCCTTGAGTCTTCCACCATTCAGTAGGATCATGGCTGATCCGTGTCGAATTCTGCATTCCGTCTACCCCCATAATCTTCAATTCCCTGTCCAATGGGAATCTACCAATCCCTACCGTAAATATACTCAATGGCCTCACCTCCACCGCCAGTCGCATAACTCCCCCTCACCCCGAGAAAAGGAATTCTCCCTATCCTAATGTTAGACTCTGACTCTTAACCGTCCTCTGAAATAGCTGACCAAACCACTCCGTTCCAGGGCAGCTACCGATGGGCAACAGATGCTGTCCTTGCCAACGATGCTCAAACCTGAAAGGATAAAGGACAAGAAAGAGGTGTGGCACCGAAGGAGGCCAGATTTTAGAAGTCTGCTTTACACGTCACAGCCTTTTCCAAAGATTTATTCTTTCTGTTGATCTCAAAGTAACTAATACTGTTTCATCTTGATTCCTAATGGTGACTGTAGTGCAGCTGATTTTTAAAGATATATTGTTGAGAAAGGACTGCAAGGGGGTATACCCCAATGGGGGTGGGGACGGTGCGGTGGAAGAGGCAAGTTCCAAAACTATCGCACAAAGAGTTGTGAGGAAGCACCACTGGACCAGAAATGTTAGCTCTGCTTTCTCTCCACACCTGCTGAGCTTTTCCAGCAAGTTCTTCTTTTGTTTTTGATTTGCAGCGATTCTTTTGGATTTGTTTCCCCAAACCTCTTGTGTGTGTCTATGTGTTTATGTCTGTCTGTGTGTGCGTGTGTGTCTGATGTCTGTGTCTGTGTGTGTGTCTGTATGTGTTAATGTCTGTCTGACTGTGTTTGTATGCATGTGTCTCTCTGTGTTTGTGTCTCTGTGTGTGTGTCTGTCTGTGTGTCTCTCTATGTGTTTATGTCTGTCTGTGTGTTTGTATGTCTGTGTGTCTGTGTGTGTTTATGTCTGTGTGTGTCTCTATGTGTTTATGTCTGTGTGTGTCTAGATGTGTTTGTGTCTGTGTGTTTATTTGTATGTGTGTGTGTCTCTATGTGTTTATGTCTATGCGTGTGTCTGTATTTGTTTATGTATGTGTGTGTGTCTGTGTGTGTTTATGTCTGTGTGTGTGTGTCTGTGTGTGTGTGCACGCACGTGTGTGTGTGAGAGAGAGAGAAAGAGAGATAAGACAATGGGCATGAATGGGTTCAGAGTTGAACTGAAGTTCCATGCACTCTGATGTATTACACAGGTAGATGTGGACAGTTTAGGCGAGTGGTCTAGGGAATGGCTGATGAAATTCAATGTGAGTAAGTTCAAGGTCTTACACTTTAAAAAAAAGAACACAGGTATGGACTATTTTCTAAACGGTGAGAAAATTCATAAAGCCAAAGTACAAAGGGATCTGGGAGTGCTAGTGCAGGATTCTCTAAAGGTTAACTTGCAGGTTGAGTCCGTGATTAAGAAAGCAAATGTAATGTTGTCATTTATTTCAAGAGGGTTGGAATATAAAAGCAGTGATGTGCTTCTGAGACTTTATAAAGCTCTGGTTAGGCCCCATTTGGAATACTATGTCCAATTTTGGGCCCCACACCTCAGGAAGGACATACTGGCACTGGAGCATGTCCAGCGGAGATTCACATGGATGATCCCTGGAATGGTAGGCCTACAAGATAATGCATGGCTTAGAAAGGGTGGACGCTGGGAATTTGTTTACGTTAGGCGGGGAGTCTAGGACCCATGGGCACAGCCTTAGAATTAGAGGGTGTCAATTTAGAATGGAAGTGAAGAGACATTTCTTCAGCCAGAGAGTGGTGGGCCTGTGAAATTCATTGCCACGGAGTGCAGTGGAGGCCAGGATGTTAAATGTCTTCAAGGCAGAGAATTCTTGATCTCGCAAAGAATTAAGGGCTACGGGGAGAGTGTGGGTAAGTGGAGTTGAAATGCCCATCAGCCATGATTAAATGGCAGAGTGGACTCGATGGGCCGAATGGCCTTACTTCCACTCCTATGTCTTATGGTCTTATAGTGGGACAAGGTTGGGCAGTTTGGGATCTTCACAGTCTTAAACAGTCTTGGGGAGTATGGGCAGTCGTAACCAGAGACAGTTATGTCTTCCATTCCTCATATTGACTACTCGGCTCATAAAAGGAGCAGGAACAAGAGGGCAGAGATTTAAAGTGGTTACAAAAGATCAGAGCAATGGAGAAATGAGGAAAACCTTTTTTACCTCAGTGAGTAGGCAGGGCCTGGACATGTAATGGAGCAGGTTCAACTGAGGCTTTCAAGAGGCGATTGGATAATGATGGTTGCTGCAGCTACTCAAGGCTTTAGTGAAACTGCACCTGGAAGACTGTATACAGTTTTGGTCTCCTTATTTGAGGTGGGATGTAGTTTTACTGGGGGCAGTCCAGAGGAGATTGGTTCCAGAGATGAACGGATTGATTTGATTTATTTATTGTCACATGTATCTTGTTACAAAATACAGCGAAAAGTGTTCTATGTGTAGCTACACTAAAACACAGAAATAAAACGTAGAATGTGAAGGCAGAAGGATGAAGGAATAAAGTTAAGGTGTTCAACTCTACAGTCTGTGCTGCTGGGCCCACTCCGGTCTGTGCTGCTGGGCCCAATCTAGCCCATGCTGCTGGGCCCACTCCAGTCCATGCTGCTGGGCCCAATCCAATCTGTGCTGCTGGGCCCACTCCAGTCTATGCTGCTGGGCCCACTCCAGTCTGAGCTGCTGGGCCCACTCCAGTCTGAGCTGCTGGGCCCACTCCAGTCCATGCTGCTGGGCCCACTCCAGTCTGTGCTGCTGGGCCTACCCCAGTCCGTGCTGTTGGGCCCACTCCAGTCTGTGCTGCTGGGCCTACCCCAGTCCATGCTGTTGGGCCCACTCCAGTCTGTGCTGCTGGGCCTACCCCAGTCCGTGCTGTTGGGCCCCACTCCAGCCCATGCTGCTGGGCACACTCCAGCCCATGCTGCTGGGCCCACTCCAGCCCATGCTGCTGGGCCCACTCCAGTCCGTGCTGCTGGGCCCACTCCAGTCTGTGCTGCTGGGCCCACTCCAGTCCATGCTGCTGGGCCCACTCCAGTCTGTGCTGCTGGGCCCACTCCAGTCTGTGCTGCTGGGCCCACTCCAGCCCATGCTGCTGGGCCCACTCCAGTCTGTGCTGCTGGGCCCACTCCAGCCCATGCTGCTGGGCCCACTCCAGCCCATGCTGCTGGGCCCACTCCAGCCCATGCTGCTGGGCCCACTCCAGTCTGTGCTGCTGGGCCCACTCCAGTCTGTGCTGCTGGGCCCACTCCAGTCTGTGCTGCTGGGCCCACTCCAGTCTGTGCTGCTGGGCCCACTCCAGTCCGTGCTGCTGGGCCTACCCCAGTTCGTGCGGCTGGGTCCACTCCAGTCTGTGCTGCTGGGCCCACTCCAGTCTGTGCTGCTGGGCCCACTCCAGTCCATGCTGTTGGGCCCACTCCAGTCCGTGCTGCTGGGCCCACTCCAGTCCGTGCTGCTGGGCCTACTCACTGCTCTCACTGTCATCTTTGTGACTGAGCTCTTCGCCGAGAGGTAAGTGAGATAAAAATAAAACAAAAATTGAGACAAGAGAGAAATAAAAGAATTAAAAAGGGAAGCGGGCGTTGCGGGTTGAGCCCTGTGCTCAGAAGTCCTACTCCACTGCCATCGTACTGAACGGTTATCTGATAGAGCCAAGTTGCACAGTTTAGGCCTTTCGAGTCTGGAGTTTGGAGAATGAGGGGAGATCTAGTTAAAGGGGATTGATGAAGTAGACAGGAAGGGGATGTTTCCTCATGTGGGCCAATCTAGAATGAGAGTTCATAATTTTGGGATAAGGGACGGCAGATTTAAAACAGAAGTGGGGAGGAATTACTTCTCTCAAAGGGTCGTGAATCTGTGGAGCTCGCTCCCCCAGAGCGTGGGGATCACAGGGACATTGAATAAATTTAAGGAGGAGATAGACAAATCATTGATCAGTAATGGGTTGAAGGCTTATGGAGATGAGGAAAGTGGAGCTGGGTCTGAGCTGGGATCAGCCATGACCGTGTTAAATGGTGGTGAAGGCTTCAGGCCTACTCCTGCTCCTGCCTCTTCTGTTCTGGGATAAAAATAATAGACAAGGGTATGGGGAGAAAGGTGATTGGCTCCACGTAATGCTGCTCATTCAATGAGACAGAACAGGCACGATGGGCTGAATGGCCTACTTCCGTGTCATTACCATCAATAGAACACAATAGTTACTCAGATGCAATTATCTTGTTACTATGTGATGCAGGAGTAGAAGCAGGGCCATTCAGCCCATCGAGCTCGCCCTGCCATTCCTTGAGATCATGGCCGATTGGACAATCCTCAACATCATGTAAATCGATAAACGGCGAACCACGTGCTGATGTCAAATCCAGAAGCTAGAGGGTGCCGTAAATGGCCGTGAGCCTGACCTGGTTTGGACATGGCAACTTTCTGAGCTGCAGTCTGGCTCAGTGGTCGGCACTGCTGCCTCACAGCGCCAGGGAACCGGATTAGATTCCAGCCTCGGGTGACTGGGTGGAGTTTGCACATTCTCCCCGTGTCTGTGTGGGTTTCCTCCCACAGTCCAAAGATGTGGATTGGCCATGGGAAATTGCTCATAGTGTTCAGGGATGTGTAGGTTGGGTGGGATACTCTTTGGAGGGTCAGTGTGGACTTGTTGGACCGAAGGGCCTGTTCCCACACTATAGAGATTCTAGGTGTGCTGCCAATGGCTCTTTTACTGACATGTGTTCATGGTTCACCTTCCACCAAAAACAGCTAGGAAGCCAAGAGACCACCACAGGGAAATGCACTGGGTGCTAGCACTTTACTGAAAGAACCAGGCCTATCCTCACTAGAATAACAGTGGGTGCCTCATGACGCCATATGATTAAGGGAATTTATTGTCAAAGATGTGTAGCAATTGATTGGTGATATGGCAATGAAGCCATGTTCGTGATCGCTGTGGGTGGTGAATTTGATTTGAAGTGTGATTCAGAGTTTGTACCTTACCCCACACTCACCGAGAAATGACAGAGTTAATCATTAAGCTGACAGATAAACTGAAAGATGACGAACAAGCTCAGCGTTTGTCATCAATCAGACGCAGTGTGTCAAACGTCCCATTTCAATGGGATTCATTGCCCATCGAGTCCACACCGACCTCCCCCCACCCCGGAGAGCATCCCACCCTCTATCCTTGTAACCCATAGCTAACCCACCTAGCCTGCGCATTCCTGAACACAATGGGTAGTTTAGCACGGCCAATCCACCCTAACCTGCACATCTTTGGACTGTGGGAGGAAACCGGAGCACCCAGAGGAAACCCACGCAGACATGTGGAGCATGCACAAATTCACCCGAGGCTGGAATCAAACCTGGGTCCCTGGCACTGTGAGGCAGCAGTGCTAACCACTGAGGCACCGTGCCGCCCCCAAGTTGGAAAAAGGGTGATTGTCCACTCAACTGATGTAGGTCAGATTTGACATCTATTAAATCCACTTAGAAACTGTAGAATCCTGCATCACAGGTGATGGGCATTTAGCTCTCTGCACCTGTATTGGCTCTTTCTAAGTAGTGCCCAATTATTCAGAACGCCCAATTCCCCCTTCCTCCATTTTTGTTTGTTGACATCTTTTCCCTCTACAATTATCTATGCAGTTCCCTTTTGAAAGTTATTGTTGAACCTTCTTTGCTCATTTTTAAGAACGAGGTCAATTCCTGGAATGGCGGGACTACCTTTCGCTGATAGACTGGAGCGACTGGGCTTGCATACCCTTGAGTTTAGAAGACTGAGAGGGGATCTGATTGAGACATATAAGATCATTAAATGATTGGACACTCTGGACGCAGGAAACATGTTTCCGCTGATGGGTGAGTGCCGAACCAGAGGACACAGCTTAAAAATACAGGGTAGACCATTTAGGACAGAGATGAGGAGAAACTTCTTCACCCAGAGAGTGGTGGCTGTGTGAAATGCTCTGCCCCAGAGGGCAGTGGAGGCCCAGTCTTTGGATTCATTTAAGAAAGAGTTGGATGGAGCTCTCAAGGATAGTGGAATCAAGGGTTATGGAGATAAGGCAGGAACAGGATACTGATTAAGGATGATCAGCCATGATCATATTGAATGGTGGCGCAGGCTCAAAGGGCAGAATGGCCTACTCCTGCACCTATTGTCTATTGTCTACTTTTCAGGCAGGATTGTGCAGAGCATAAATGAATTCACTGTTGTTAACAAAACTTACTTTTTTTGTTTTGACAATGGCCTGACCTTCCAGTTACTGACCCTCCAGTCAGTTTATTTACTTCAGTCTCTGTCACCACTAGATCAGGAAGAGAGTGCTTTCTGGTCCCACCCCTCCACTGGTCCCAACAAAGTCTGAATTTAAAAAGGGAGGTGACAATGTCAATTCTTACTTACATAGAGAGAGATTAGCAGATTGCATGTCGCTCAGAAACAGGTTAGCCAGATTCTGTCAGTGACAATTAAAGAAGGTGTTTACCGCAGACAAATCTTACCGAAGCAAAACTGCAAGGGTTATTAACAGAAAGTTTTAATTGTGCAAATTATGCAACTACACTTTTCTTTTGAAAAACGCAAATGCTCACACAGACCCAGACAAACCATCCAAGTCTGCGAAAACGCTAAAAAGGCAGATGCTGGAGATTTGAGTCAAGATTAATGTGGTGCTGGAAAAGCGCAGCAGGTCAGGCAGGAGCAGGAAAACCCTTCAAAGGGTTTATGCCCAAAACGTCGATTCTCCTGCTTCTCGGATGCTGCCTGACCTACTGTGCTTTTCCAGCACCACTCTAAAAATGCTGCAAAGTCTACTTTAAAAGCGAATTGGCCAAATCATGGTTTAATTCAGAAAGGAAATCTCAGTCTGTAGTGACCGTCACAAAGTATTGGGACTGGATTCTCGTTCTGGATCAATTTTGGCTGACTGGGTCATTTTTGTCTGCAGACAGTGGGGTTAATTGAGCACTCTCCCCTACTGACTTGCTTTTTTGCGGTAACGTGACCTGCCAGTGGGTTTTCAAACGCACGCTTTGAGGCAAGAGCAAGACAGACAGAGGGCAAAGACTGTTGCTCCAGACACAAGCTATCTCTCTGACAGTCTGTACCCAAATCCACTAACTCTATTAAACCTACAAACAGAGGCATGCGTACTCCCTTTAAGATTGTTGTGAACAGTCTCCTTTGCTTTACCAAGAAATTCTTTCCCAAAACTCCTGATAAATGTGGTATTCTGAATTAATATTTCAGCTAATACGTCTTCATAAATTTGAAGAGCTGTATCAAATTCCTCCTGCTGTTTCTCTGCTCTAATGAGAACATTGCTAATCTCTCTCCAGCGCTGGAATTGCCCCACCTTGCCTTGCCTAGTGGATTACTTCCTCCAGAATGTCAAAGTGCCTGGCCGCTCAGAAGGAGGCCATTCGGCCCACCTTCTTTGGATGTGGACCTCACTGGCATTGATTGCTTGTGCTGTTGGGCTGGCTTGTAGCACGGCTGCAGTCCTTGAATGGTGTAAGTTATTCCTTCCCTGTGGTGAGAATTTTTTAAAGAATCCCTACAGTGCGGAAACAGGCCACTCGGCCCGACCAATCCACACCGACCCTTCGAAGAGTAACCAACCCAGACCCATTCTATCTGCGCTCAACATTTCCCCCTGACTAACTCATCTAACCAACATTTAGGGCAGGAGCCCTTCAGTCAGGAAGGAATGTACATTCCTGATGAAGGGCTTATGTCCGAAACATCAATTCCCCTGCTCCTCGGATGCTGCCTGACCTGCTGTGCTTTTCTAGCACCACACGCTGATCTCTGATCTCCAGCATCTGCAGTCCTCACTTTCTCCTAATCCACCTATCCCTGAACACTATGGGCAATTTAGCATGGCAAATCCACCCTAACCTACACATCCCTGAACACTATGGGCAATTTAACATGGCAAATCCACCCTAACCTACACATCCCTGAACACTATGGGCAATTTAACATGGCCAATCCACCCTAACCTACACATCCCTGAACACTATGGGCAATTTAACATGGCAAATCCACCCTAACCTACACATCCCTGAACACTATGGGTAATTTAGCATGGCCAATCCACCCTAACCTACACATCCCTGAACACTATGGGGCAATTTAGCATGGCCAATCCACCCTAACCTGCACATCCCTGAACACTATGGGGCAATTTAGCCTGGCCAATCCACCCTAACCTGCACATCCCTGGACAGTATTGTCAATTTAGCATGGCCAATCCACCCTAACCTACACATCCCTGAACACTATGGGGCAATTTAGCCTGGCCAATCCACCCTAACCTGCACATCCCTGGACAGTATTGTCAATTTAGCATGGCCAATCCACCCTAACCTACACATCCCTGAACACTATGGGTAATTCAGTATGGCCAGTCCACCCTGACCTGCACATCTTTGGACTGTGGGAGGAAACTGGAGCACCCGGAGGAAACCCACCCAGACACAGGGGAGAATGTGCAAACTCCACACAGACAGTCGCCCGAGGCTGGAATCGAACCCAGGTCCCTGGTGCTGTGAGGCAGCAGTGCTAACCACTGAGCCACCATGCCACCCCCATGAGCAAGTGAAGCTGGGTTGCTCATCAATCCCATGTTAACAAACAGTTTGAAGTCAATGTTCTGAGGAAGGGTCACCAGACCCGAAACGTGAACTCTGATTTCTCTTCACAGAGGCTGCCGGGTTTTTCTAGAAAGGTCCATTTTTGGTTTTGAAGTCAATGGCACCATTTTGGTTCTGGATTCTGAATATAGGTCAGAGCAGGCCTATATCCCGAATCCCTAGTGGCCTACCCCCTGCTCCTCTCTTCTGTGTAACTACAAGTATTAAAATTACAGATCTTTTTAGCTAAAAGTAAGCTTTTAAAATGCTGTGGTGGGGATTTGGATATATGTCTCCAGATGACTCATCCATTATCAGGCATAGCAATGTCCAACTGCATGAGATGGGTTTCTACTCAGACCTAACTTGTTTTTACTCATTCACGGGATGAGGGTGTCACGGGCCAGGCCAGCATTTATTGACCATCCCTAATTGCCCAGAGAGTAATTGAGAGTCAATCCCACATTGCTGTGGGTCTGGAGTCACGTGTAGGCCAGACCAGGTAACATAGAACATTCCAGCGCAGTACAGCCCCTTCGGCCCTCGATGTTGCACCGACCTGTGGAACCAATCTGAAGCCCATCTAACCGACACTATTCCATTCTCATCCTTATGCCTATCCAATGACCATTTAAATGTCCTTAAATTTGGCGAGTCTGCTACTGTTGCAGGCAGTGTGTTCCACACCCCTGCTACTCTTTGAATAAAGAACATACGTCTGACGTCTGTCCTATATCTATCACCCCTCAATTTAAAGCTATATCCCCTTGTGCTAACCATCACCATCCTAGGAAAATAGCTCTAAATGTCCACCCTATCTAATCCTCTGATTATCTTATATGTCTTCATTAAATCACCTCTCAACCTTCTTCTCTGTAACAAAAACAACCTCAGTTCCCTCAGCCTTTCCTCATAAGACCTTCCCTCCATACCAGGCAACACCCTGGTAAATCTCCTCTGAACCCTTTCCAAAGCTTCTACGTCCTTCCTATAATGCGTTGACCAGAACTGCACGTAATACTCCAAGTGCGGCCGCACCAGAGTTTTGTATAGCTGCAGCATGACCTTGTCGCTCCGAAACTCAATCCCACTACCAATAAAATCGAACACACCATATGCCTTGGTAAGGATGGCAAATTCTGAGGCAGGGTCACTGGACCTGAAACATTAACTCTGATTTCTCTCCATAGATGCCGCCAGACCTGATGAGCTTTTTCAACAATTTCTGGTTTTTGTTTCTGCTTTATAGTATCCGCAGTTCTTTCGGTTTTCATTAAGGAGGGCAGATTTCCTTCACTGAAGATCATTGGGTTTTTCCTGACAATCGTTTCATGGTCGTCGTTAGGCTCTTAACTCTGGAGTTTTATTGAAATCAAACTCCTATCATCTGCCGTGGTGGGATTTGAACCTGGGTCCCCTGGCATTATCTGGGGATAATAGTCCAACGATAATTCCACTCGGTCACCGCCTCCCCTAACTACGGAATTCACGGCCCACAGGAAGTGTTTGAGTCAAAATGGATGTCACAGTCAGTCAGTCAGTCTTGAGACACTGGAACAACTTTAAATAAAACTCAGAAATTCCTGAGATGATGGAGAGACCCTTGAGAGTAGTGGGGGAGTGATGCTCGAACAATGTGTTCAGGCGGCACAGAATTCGATCTTGAGAAGTTTTAGAATTATTCTCCTTCCTTGTTTTCCCTCATTTTCCCTTGAGGCCTGTGCGATGGAGATTCAGGGACACCAGGCAGGGAGAGTGGCTCGGCTCCCAGGTTCCTGAGATCCCCGCGGCAATTTGAACATCTTCCCACCGGTTCACATGCCCACAAACGCGCCGGTCAAACCGGGAGATACAGAGCTCCTCTGAGACATTCCTAAACCTTTTATTTCCTCCCCCCCGCCGTTTTGTGCTGGGGAATTATCAGCAACCTCGCAATGAGATCTGGGAGTGGGCAGAGTGGCAGAGGAGGGATCAGAGTTGTAGGAGTGAGAGTGAGGGGGGAGGGGAGTGTGAGGTGTAGGAGTGAGGGTTAGGGGAGGGGAGTGTGAGGTGTAGGAGTGAGAGTGAGGGGGGAGGGGAGTGTGAGGTGTAGGAATGAGGGTTAGGGGAGGGGAGTGTGAGGTGTAGGAGTGAGAGTTAGGGGGAGGGGAGTGTGAGGTGTAGGAGTGAGAGTGAGGGGGGAGGGGAGTGTGAGGTGTAGGAATGAGGGTTAGGGGAGGGGAGTGTGAGGTGTAGGAGTGAGAGTGAGGGGGAGGGGAGTGTGAGGTGTAGGAGTGAGAGTTAGGGGAGGGGAGTGTGAGGTGTAGGAGTGAGAGTGAGGGGGGAGGGGAGTGTGAGGTGTAGGAGTGAGAGTGAGGGGGGAGGGGAGTGTGAGGTGTAGGAATGAGGGTTAGGGGAGGGGAGTGTGAGGTGTAGGAGTGAGAGTGAGGGGGGAGGGGAGTGTGAGGTGTAGGAATGAGAGTGAGGGGGGAGGGGAGTGTGAGGTGTAGGAATGAGCGTTAGGGGAGGGGAGTGTGAGGTGTAGGAGTGAGAGTGAGGGGGGAGGGGAGTGTGAGGTGTAGGAATGAGCGTTAGGGGAGGGGAGTGTGAGGTGTAGGAGTGAGAGTTAGTGGGGAGGGGAGTGTGAGGTGTAGGACTGAGAGGGGGGAGGGGAGTGTGAGGTGTAGCAATGAGGGTTAGGGGAGGAGAGTGTGAGGTGTAGGAGTGAGAGTTAAGGGGGAGGGGAATGTGAGGTGTAGGAGTGAGAGTTAGGGGGAGGGGGTGTGAGGTGTAGGAGTGAGAGTTAGGGGGGAGGGGAGTGTGAGGTGCAGGAGTGAGAGTTGGGGGGAGGGGAGTGTGAGGTGTAGGAGTGATGGCGGAGGGGGTGTGAGGTGTAGGAGTAAGAGTTAGGGGGGAGGAGGGTGTGAGGTGTAGGAGTAAGAGTTAGGGGGGAGGAGGGTGTGAGGTGTAGGAGTGAGAGTTAGGGGGGGAGGAGGGTGTGAGGTGTAGGAGTGAGAGTTAGGGGGGAGGGGAGTGTGAGGTGTAGGAGTGAGAGTTGGGGGGAGGGGAGTGTGAGGTGTAGGGGTGAGGGTTGGGAGTGAGGGTGGTGTGAGTGTGGTGTGAAGTGTAGGGGTGAGGGTTGAGGGGGAGTGGGGTGTGAGGTGTAGGGGTGAGGGTTGGGGTGAGGGTGGTGTGAGGTGTAGGGGTGAGTGTTGGGGGGTGAGGGTGGTGTGAGGTGTAGGGGTGAGCGTTGAGGGGGAGTGGTGTGTGAGGTGTAGGGGTGAGGGTTGACGGGGAGTGGGGTGTGAGGTGTAGGGGTGAGCGTTGAGGGGGAGTGGTGTGTGAGGTGTAGGGGTGAGGGTTGGGGGTGAGGGTGGTGTGAGGTGTAGGGGTGAGGGTTGGGGGTGAGGATGGTGTGGTGTAGGGTGAGGGTTGGGGGTGAGGGTGGTGTGAGGTGTAGGGGTGAGGGTTGAGGGAGTGTGAGGGTGGTGTGAGGTGTAGGGGTGAGGGTTGAGGGGGAGTGGGGTGTGAGGTGAAGGGGTGAGGGTGGTGTGAGGTGTAGGGGTGAGTGTTGGGGATGAGGGTGGTGTGAGGTGTAGGGGAGAGGGTGGTGTGAGGTGTAGGGGTGAGGGTTGAGGGGAAGGGGGCGTGAGGTGTAGGGGTTAGGGTTTAGGGGGAATGGGGTGTGAGGTGTAGGGTTGAGGGGGAATGGGTTGTGAGGTGTAGGGGTGAGGGTTGAGGGGGAATGGGGTGTGAGGTGTAGGGGTGACGGTTGGAGGTGAGGGTGGTGTGAGGTGTAGGGATGAGGGTTGGTGGGTGAGTGTGGTGTGAGGTATAGGGGTGAGGGTTGAGGGGGAGTGGGGTGTGAGGTGTAGGGGTAAGGGTTGAGGGGGAGTCGGGTGTGAGGTGTAGGGGTGAGGGTTGAGGGGGAATGGGGTGTGAGATGTAGGGGTGAGGGTTGGGGGTGAGGGTGGTGTGAGGTGTAGGGGTGAGGGTTGGGGTGTGAGGGTGGTGTGAGGTGTAGGGGTGAGGGGTGAGGGTGGTGTGAGGTGTTGGGGTGAGGGTTGAGGGGGATTGGGGTGTAAAGTGTAGCGGTGAGGGTTGAGGGGGAGTGGGGTGTGAGGTTTAGGGGTGAGGGTTGGGGGTGAGGGTGGTGTGAGGTGTAGGGGTGAGGGTTGGGGTGAGTGGGGTGTAAGGTGTAGGGGAGGGGGATTGTGAGGTGTAGGGGTGAGGGTTGAGGGGGAGTGGAGTATGAGGTGTAGGGGAGAAGGTTGAGGGGAAATGGGTTGTGAGGTGTAGGGGCGAGGGTTGAGGGGGGAGGGTGGTGTGAGGTGTAGGGGTGAAGGTTGGGGGGAGTGGGATGTAAGGTGTAGGTGTGAGGGTTGGGGGGGAGTGGGGTGTGAGGTGTTGGGGTGAGGGTTGGGGGGAGTGGGGTGAGAGGTTTAGGGGTGAGGGTTGGGGGGAGTGGGGAGAGAGGTTTAGGGGTGAGGGTTGGGGGGGAGGGTGATGTGAGGTGTAGGGGTGAGAGTTGATGGAGTGGGGTGTGAGGTGTTGGGGTGAGGGTTGGCGAGAGTGGGGTGTGAGGTGTAGGGATGAGGGTTGGGGGGAGTGGGGTGTGATGTGTAGGGGTGATGGTTGGGGGGTGAGGGTGGTGTGAGGTGTAGGGGTGAGGGTTGAGGGGGTGTGAGGGTGGTGTGAGGTGTAGGGGTGAGGGTTGAGGGGGAGTGGGGTGTGGTGTAGGGGTGAGGGTTGAGGGGGAGTGGGGTGCGGGGGGTTGGGGTGAGGGTTTGGGGTTGAGGGTGATGTGAGGTGTACGGGTGAGGGTTGATGGGGAGTGGGGTGTGAGGGTGATGTGAGGTTTAGGGGTGAGGGTGGTGTGAGGTGTAGGGGTGAGGGTGGTGTGAGGTGTAGGGGTGAGGGTTGGGGGTGAGGGTGGTGTGAGGTGTAGGGGTGAGGGTTGGGGGTGAGGGTGGTGTGAGGTGAAGGGGTGAGGGTGGTGTGAGGTGTAGGGGTGAGTGTTGGGGGTGAAGGTAGTGTGAGGTGTAGGGGAGAGGGTGGTGTGAGGTGTAGGGGTGAGGGTTGAGGGGAAGGGGGTGTGAGGTGTAGGGGTGATGGTTGAAGGGGAGTAGGGTGTGAGGTGTAGGGGAGAGGGTTGAGGGAGAGTGAGGTGTGAGGTGTAGGGGAGGGTTGAGGGGGAGTGGGATGTGAGGTGTAGGGGTGAGGGTTGAGGGGGAGTG
The DNA here is from genome assembly GCF_037043375.1 of Chiloscyllium plagiosum. NCBI lineage: Eukaryota > Metazoa > Chordata > Chondrichthyes > Orectolobiformes > Hemiscylliidae > Chiloscyllium > Chiloscyllium plagiosum. Next base: position 12,032,097 of record NW_028270183.1, read on the forward strand.
GGGTGTGAGGTGTAGGGGTAAGGGTTGAGGGGGAGTCGGGTGTGAGGTGTAGGGGTGAGGGTTGGGGGGAGTGGGGTGTAAGGTGTAGGGGTGAGGGTTGGGGGGAGTGGGGTGTAAGGTGTAGGGGTGAGGGTTGGGGGTGAGGGTGGTGTGAGGTGTAAGGTTGAGGGATGGGTGAGTGGGGTGTGAGGTGTAGGGGTGAGGGTTTGGGGGAGTGGGGTGTAAGGTGTAGGGGTGAGGGTTGTGGGGAGTGGGGTGTAAGGTGTAGGGGTGAGGGTTGAGGGGGAGTGGGGTGTGAGGGGTAGCGGTGAGGGTTGGGGGAAGTGGGATGTGAGGTGTAGGGGTGAGGGTTGGGGGGGAGTGGGGTGTGAGTTGTAGGGGTGAGGGTTGGGGGTGAGGGTGGTGTGAGGTGTAGGGTTGAGGGTTGGGTGAGTGGGGTGTGAGGTGTAGGGGTGAGGAGTGGGGGGGAGTGGGGTGTGAGGTGTAGGGGTGATGGTTAGGGGGGTGTGAGGTGTAGGGGTGAGGGTTGAGGGGGAGTGGGGTGTGAGGGGTAGGGGTGAGTGTTGTGGGGAGTGGGGTGTGAGGTGTAGGGGTGAGGGTTGGGGCGGGGGGAGTGAGGTGTAGGTCTGAGGGTTGGGGGTGAGGGTGGTGTGAGGTGTAGGGTTGAGGGTTGGTGGTTGAGTGTGGTGTGAGGTATAGGGGTGAGCGGGAGTGGGGTGTGAGGTGTAGGGGTGAGGGTTGTGGGGGAGTGGGGTGTGAGGTGTAAGGGTGAGGGTTGAGCGGGAGTGGGGTGTGAGGTGTAGGGATGAGGGTTGGGGGGGAGTGGGGTGTGATGTGTAGGGGTGATGTTTGGGGGGTGAGGGTGGTGTGAGGTGTAGGGGTGAGGGTTGAGGGGGTGTGAGGGTGGTGTGAGGTGTAGGGGTGAGGGTTGAGGGGGAGTGGGGTGTGGTGTAGGGGTGAGGGTTGAGGGGGAGTGGGGTGCGGGGGGTTGGGGTGAGGGTTTGGGGTTGAGGGTGATGTGAGGTGTACGGGTGAGGGTTGATGGGGGGTGGGGTGTGAGGGTGGTGTGAGGTTTAGGGGTGAGGGTGGTGTGAGGTGTAGGGGTGAGGGTGGTGTGAGGTGTAGGGGTGAGGGTTGGGGGTGAGGGTGGTGTGAGGTGTAGGGGTGAGGGTTGGGGGTGAGGGTGGTGTGAGGTGAAGGGGTGAGGGTGGTGTGAGGTGTAGGGGTGAGTGTTGGGGGTGAAGGTAGTGTGAGGTGTAGGGGAGAGGGTGGTGTGAGGTGTAGGGGTGAGGGTTGAGGGGAAGGGGGTGTGAGGTGTAGGGGTGATGGTTGAAGGGGAGTAGGGTGTGAGGTGTAGGGGAGAGGGTTGAGGGAGAGTGAGGTGTGAGGTGTAGGGGAGGGTTGAGGGGGCGTGGGATGTGAGGTGTAGGGGTGAGGGTTGGGGGTGAGGGTGTTGTGAGGTGTAGGGGTGAGGGTTGGTGGGTGAGTGTGTTGTGAGGTATAGGGGTGAGGGTTGAGGGGGAGTGGGGTGTGAGGTGTAGGGGTGAGGGTTGAGGGTGAGGGTGGTGTGAGGTGTAGGGGTGAGGGTTGGGGGGTGAGGGTGGTGTGAGGTGTAGGGGTGAGGGTTGTGGGGTGTGAGGTGTAGGGGTGAGGGTTGAGGGGGAGTGGGGTGTGAGGTGTAGGGGTGAGGGTTGGGGGTGAGGGTGGTGTGAGGTGTAGGGGTGAGGGTTGGGGGGTGAGGGTGGTGTGAGGTGTAGGGGTGAGGGTTGAGGGGGTGTGAGGTGTAGGGGTGAGGGTTGTGGGGGAGTGGGGTGTGAGGTGTAGGGGTGAGGGTTTTGGGGTATGAGGTGTAGGGGTGAGGGTTGCGGGGGAGTGGGGTGTGAGGTGTAGGGGTGACGGTTGGAGGTGAGGGTGGTGTGAGGTGTAGGGGTGAGGGTTGGTGGGTGAGTGTGGTGTGAGGTGTAGGGGTGAGGGTTGGGGGGAGTGGGGTGTAAGGTGTAGGGGTGAGGGTTGGGGGGAGTGGGGTGTAAGGTGTAGGGGTGAGGGTTGGGGGTGAGGGTGGTGTGAGGTGTAGGGTTGAGGGATGGGTGAGTGGGGTGTGAGGTGTAGGGGTGAGGGTTTGGGGGAGTGGGGTGTAAGGTGTAGGGGTGAGGGTTGTGGGGAGTGGGGTGTAAGGTGTAGGGGTGAGGGTTGAGGGGGAGTGGGGTGTGAGGGGTAGGGGTGAGGGTTGGGGGAAGTGGGATGTGAGGTGTAGGGGTGAGGGTTGGGGGGGAGTGGGGTGTGAGTTGTAGGGGTGAGGGTTGGGGGAAGTGGGATGTGAGGTGTACGGGTGAGGGTTGGGGGGGAGTGGGGTGTGAGTTGTAGGGGTGAGGGTTGGGGGTGAGGTTGGTGTGAGGTGTAGGGTTGAGGGTTGGGTGAGTGGGGTGTGAGGTGTAGGGGTGAGGAGTGGGGGGGAGTGGGGTGTGAGGTGTAGGGGTGATGGTTAGGGGGGTGTGAGGTGTAGGGGTGAGGGTTGAGGGGGAGTGGGGTGTGAGGGGTAGGGGTGAGTGTTGTGGGGAGTGGGGTGTGAGGTGTAGGGGTGAGGGTTGGGGCGGGGGGAGTGAGGTGTAGGTCTGAGGGTTGGGGGTGAGGGTGGTGTGAGGTGTAGGGTTGAGGGTTGGTGGTTGAGTGTGGTGTGAGGTATAGGGGTGAGCGGGAGTGGGGTGTGAGGTGTAGGGGTGAGGGTTGTGGGGGAGTGGGGTGTGAGGTGTAAGGGTGAGGGTTGAGCGGGAGTGGGGTGTGAGGTGTAGGGGTGAGGGTTGGGGGTGAGGGTGGTGCGAGGTGTAGGGGTGTGGGTTGGGGGGTGAGGGTGGTGTGAGATGTAGGGGTGAGGGTTGAGGGTGAGGGTGGTGTGAGGTGTAGGGGTGAGGGTTGAGGGGGATTGGGGTGTAAAGTGTAGCGGTGAGAGTTGGGGGGAGTGGGGTGTGAGGTGTAGTGGTGAGGGTTGGGGGTGTGGGTGGTGTGAGGTGTAGGGGTGAGGGTTGAGGGGGAATGGGGTGTAAGGTGTAGGGGTGAGGGGGTGAGTGGGGTGTAAGGTGTAGGGGCGGGGGGGTGTGAGGTGTAGGGGTGAGGGTTGAGGGAGTGTGAGGGTGGTGTGAGGTGTAGGGGTGAGGGTTGAGGGGGAGTGGGGTGTTAGGTGTTGGGGTGAGGGTTTGGGGTTGAGGGTGATGTGAGGTGTACGGGTGAGGGTTGGGGGTGAGGGTGGTGTGAGGTGTAGGGGTGAGGGTGGTGTGAGGTGAAGGGGTGAGGGTGGTGTGAGGTGTAGGGGTGAGGGTTGGGGGTGAGGGTGGTGTGAGGTGTAGGGGTGAGGGTTGGGGGTGAGGGTGGTGTGAGGTGAAGGGGTGAGGGTGGTGTGAGGTGTAGGGGTGAGGGTTGAGGGGGAGTGGGGTGTGAGGTGTAGGGGTGAGGGTTGGGGGGGAGTGTGGTGTGAGGTGTAGGGGTGAGGGTTGAGGGGGAGTGCGGTGTGAGGTGTAGGGTTGAGAGTTGGGGGAGTGGGGTGTGAGGTGTAGGGGTGAGGGTTGAGGGGTAGTGGGGTGTAAGGTGGAGGGGTGAGGGTTGGGGTGAGTTTGGTGTAAGGTGTAGGGGTGAGGGTAGTGTGAGGTGTAGGTGTGAGGGTTGAGGGGGTGTGTGGTGTGAGGTGTAGGGGTAGGGTTGAGGGGAAATGGGGTATGAGGTGTAGGGGTGAGGGTTGGGGGTAGTGGGGTGTGAGGTGTAGGGGTGAGGGTTGAGGGGGAGTGGGGTGTGAGGTGTTGGGGTGAGGGTTTGGGGTTGTGGGTGATGTGAGGTGTACGGGTGAGGGTTGATGGGGAGTGGGGTGTGAGGTGTAGGGGTGAGGGTGGTGTGAGGTGTAGGGGTGAGGGTTGGGGGTGAGGGTGGTGTGAGGTGTAGGGGTGAGGGTGGTGTGAGGTGAAGGGGTGAGGGTGGTGTGAGGTGTAGGGGTGAGGGTTGAGGGGGGGTGGGGTGTGAGGTGTAGGGGTGAGGGTTGGGGGGAGTGTGGTGTGAGGTGTAGGGGTGAGGGTTGAGGGGGAGTGGGGTGTGAGGTGTAGGGGTGAGGGTTGGGGTGTGAGGGTGGTGTGAGGTGTAGGGGTGAGGGTTGGGGTGTGAGGGTGGTGTGAGGTGTAGGGGTGAGGGGTGAGGATGGTGTGAGATGTTGGGGTGAGGGTTGGGGGGAGTGGGGTGTGAGGTTTAGGGGTGAGGGTTGGGGGGGAGGGTGGTGTGAGGTGTAGGGGTGAGGGTTGGGGTGAGTAGGGTGTAAGGTGTAGGGGAGGGGGATTGTGAGGTGTAGGGGTGAGGGTTGAGGGGGAGTGGAGTATGAGGTGTAGGGGAGAAGGTTGAGGGGAAATGGGTTGTGAGGTGTAGGGTTGAGGGGGGAGGGTGGTGTGAGGTGTAGGGGTGAAGGTTGGGGGGGAGTGGGATGTAAGGTGTAGGTGTGAGGGTTGGGGGGGAGTGGGGTGTGAGGTGTTGGGGTGAGGGTTGGGGGGAGTGGGGTGTGAGGTTTAGGGGTGAGGGTTGGGGGGGAGGGAGATGTGAGGTGTAGGGTTGAGAGTTGGGGGAGTGGGGTGTGAGGTGTAGGGGTGAGGGTTGTGGGGGAGTGGGGTGTGAGGTGTAGGGTTGAGAGTTGGGGGAGTGGGGTGTGAGGTGTAGGGGTGAGGGTTGGCGAGAGTGGGGTGTGAGGTGTAGGGATGAGGGTGGGGGGGAGTGGGGTGTGAAGTTAGGGGTGAGGATTGGGGGTGAGGGTGGTGTGGTGTAGGGGTGATGGTTGGGGGGTGAGGGTGGTGTGAGGTGTAGGGGTGAGGGTTGAGGGGGTGTGAGGGTGGTGTGAGGTGTAGGGGTGAGGGTTGAGGGGGAGTGGGGTGTGAGGTGTAGGCGTGAGGGTTGAGGTGGAGTGGAGTGCGGGGGGTTGGGGTGAGGGTTTGGGGTTGAGGGTGATGTGAGGTGTACGGGTGAGGGTTGATGGGGAGTGGGGTGTGAGGGTGGTGTGAGGTTTAGGGGTGAGGGTGGTGTGAGGTGTAGTGGTGAGGATTGGGGGTGAGGGTGGTGTGAGGTGTAGGGGTGAGGGTTGGGGGTCAGGGTGGTGTGAGGTGTAGGGGTGAGGGTTGGGGGTGAGGGTGGTGTGAGGTGAAGGGGTGAGGGTGGTGTGAGGTGTAGGGGTGAGTGTTGGGGGTGAGGGTAGTGTGAGGTGTAGGGGAGAGGGTGGTGTGAGGTGTAGGGGTGAGGGTTGAGGGGAAGGGGGTGTGAGGTGTAGGGGTGAGGGTTGAAGGGGAGTAGGGTGTGAGGTGTAGGGGAGAGGGTTGAGGGAGAGTGAGGTGTGAGGTGTAGGGGAGGGTTGAGGGGGAGTGGGATGTGAGGTGTAGGGGTGAGGGTTGGGGGTGAGGGTGGTGTGAGGTGTAGGGGTGAGGGTTGGGGGTGAGGGTGGTGTGAGGTGTAGGGGTGAGGGTTGGTGGGTGAGTGTGTTGTGAGGTATAGGGGTGAGGGTTGAGGGGGAGTGGGGTGTGAGGTGTAGGGGTGAGGGTTGGTGGTGAGGGTGGTGTGAGGTATAGGGGTGAGGGTTGGGGGGTGAGGGTGGTGTGAGGTGTAGGGGTGAGGGTTGAGGGGGAGTGGGGTGTGAGGTGTAGGGGTGAGGGTTGTGGGGGAGTGGGGTGTGAGGTGTAGGGGTGAGGGTTTTGGGGTGTGAGGTGTAGGGGTGAGGGTTGTGGGGGAGTGGGGTGTGAGGTGTAGGGGTGACGGTTGGAGGTGAGGGTGGTGTGAGGTGTAGGGGTGAGGGTTGGTGGGTGAGTGTGGTGTGAGGTATAGGGGTGAGGGTTGAGGGGGAGTGGGGTGTGAGGTGTAGGGGTAAGGGTTGAGGGGGAGTCGGTTGTGAGGTGTAGGGGTGAGGGTTGGAGGGAGTGGGGTGTAAGGTGTAGGGGTGAGGGTTGTGGGGAGTGGGGTGTAAGGTTTAGGGGTGAGGGTTGAGGGGGAGTGAGGTGTGAGGGGTAGGGGTGAGGGTTGGGGGGAGTGGGATGTGAGGTGTAGGGGTGAGGGTTGGGGGGATTGGGGTGTGAGTTGTAGGGGTGTGGGTTGGGGGGGAATGGGGTGTGAGTTGTAGGGGTGAGGGTTGGGGGTGAGGGTGGTGTGAGGTGTAGGGTTGAGGGTTGGGTGAGTCGGGTGTGAGGTGTAGGGGTGAGGGTTGAGGGGGAATAGGGTGTAAGGTGTAGGGGTGAGGGTTGAGGTGAGTGGAGTGTAACGTGTAGGCGTGAGGATTGAGGGGGAGTGGGGTGTGAGGTGTAGGGGTGAGGGTTGGCCGTGAGGGTGGTGTAAGGTGTAGGGGTGAGGGTAGTGTGAGGTGTAGGGGTGAGGGTTGAGAGGAAATGGGGTGTGAGGTGTAGGGGCAAGGGTTGAGAGGGGAGGGTGGTGTGAGGTGTAGGGGTGAGGGTTGGGGGGAGTGGGGTGTAAGGTGTAGGGGTGAGGGTTGTGGAGAGTGGGGTGTAAGGTGTAGGGGTGAGGGTTGAGGGGGAGTGGGGTGTGAGGGGTAGGGGTGAGGGTTGGGGGAAGTGGGATGTGAGGTGTAGGGGTGAGGGTTGGGGGGAGTGGGGTGTGAGGAGTAGGGGTGAGGGTTGGGGGAAGTGGGATGTGAGGTGTAGGGTTGAGGGTTGGGTGAGTGGGGTGTGAGGTGTAGGGGTGAGGGTTGGGTGGGAGTGGGGTGTGAGGTGTAGGGGTGATGGTTAGGGGGGGTGTGAGGTGTAGGGGTGAGGTTTGAGGGGGAGTGGGGTGTGAGGTGTAGGGGTGAGTGTTGGGGGGAGTGGGGTGTGAGGTGTAGGGGTGAGGGTTGGGGCGGGGGGGTGAGGTGTAGGTCTGAGGGTTGGGGGTGAGGGTGGTGTGAGGTGTAGGGGTGAGGGTTGGGGGTGAGGGTGGTGTGAGGTGTAGGGGTGAGGGTTGAGGGGGAGTGCGGTGTGAGGTGTAGGGGTGAGGGTTGGGGGCGAGTGTGGTGTGAGGTGTAGGGGTGAGGGTTGAGGGGGAGTGCGGTGTGAGGTGTAGGGTTGAGGGTTGGGGGTGAGGGTAGTGTGAGGTGTTGTGGTGAGGGTTGAGGGGTAGTGGGGTGTAAGGTGGAGGGGTGAGGGTAGTGTGAGGTGTAGGTGTGAGGGTTGAGGGGGTGTGTGGTGTGAGGTGTAGGGGTAGGGTTGAGGGGAAATGGGGTGTGAGGTGTAGGGGTGAGGGTTGGGGGTAGTGGGGTGTGAGGTGTAGGGGCAAGGGGTGAGGGGGGAGGTGGTGTGAGGTGAAGGGGTGAGGGTTGGGGGGAGTGGGGTGTGAGGTGTAGGGGTGAGGGTTGGGGGGAGTGGGGTGTAAGGTGTAGGGGTGAGGGTTGGGGGGGAGTGGGATGTGAGGTGTAAGGTTGAGGGATGGGTGAGTGGGGTGTGAGGTGTAGGGGTGAGGGTTTGGGGGGAGTGGGGTGTAAGGTGTAGGGGTGAGGGTTGTGGGGAGTGGGGTGTAAGGTGTAGGGGTGAGGGTTGAGGGGGAGTGAGGTGTGAGGGGTAGGGGTGAGGGTTGGGGGAAGTGGAATGTGAGGTGTAGGGTTGAGGGTTGGGGGGAGTGGGGTGTGAGTTGTAGGGGTGAGGGTTGGGGGTGAGGGTGGTGTGAGGTGTAGGGTTGAGGGTTGGGTGAGTGGGGTGTGAGGTGTAGGGGTGAGGAGTGGGGGGGAGTGGGGTGTGAGGTGTAGGGGTGATGGTTAGGGGTGTGTGAGGTGTAAGGGTGAGGTTTGAGGGGGAGTGGGGTGTGAGGGGTAGGGGTGAGTGTTGTGGGGAGTGGGGTGTGAGGTGTAGGGGTGAGGGTTGGGGCGGGGGGAGTGAGGTGTCGGTTTGAGGGTTGGGGGTGAGGGTGGTGTGAGGTGTAGGGGTGAGGGTTGGTGGTTGAGTGTGGTGTGAGGTGTAGGGGTGAGCGGGAGTGGGGTGTGAGGTGTAGGGGTGAGGGTTGTGGGGGAGTGGGGTGTGAGGTTTAAGGGTGAGGGTTGGGGGTGAGGGTGGTGCGAGGTGTAGGGGTGTGGGTTGGGGGGTGAGGGTGGTGTGAGATGTAGGGGTGAGGGTTGAGGGTGAGGGTGGTGTGAGGTGTTGGGGTGAGGGTTGAGGGGGATTGGGGTGTAAAGTGTAGCGGTGAGAGTTGGGGGAAGTGGGGTGTGAGGTGTAGTGGTGAGGGTTGGGGGTGTGGGTGGTGTGAGGTGTAGGGGTGAGGGTTGAGGGGGAATGGGGTGTAAGGTGTAGGGGTGAGGGTTGGGGTGAGTGGGGTGTAAGGTGTAGGGGCGGGGGGTGTGAGGTGTAGGGGTGAGGGTTGAGGGAGTGTGAGGGTGGTGTGAGGTGTAGGGGTGAGGGTTGAGGGGGAGTGGGGTGTGAGGTGTTGGGGTGAGGGTTTGGGGTTGAGGGTGATGTGAGGTGTAGGGGGGAGGGTTGAGGGGGAGTGCGGTGTGAGGTGTAGGGTTGAGGGTAGGGGGTGAGGGTAGTGTGAGGTGTAGGGGTGAGGGTTGAGGGAGTGTGAGGGTGGTGTGAGGTGTAGGGGTGAGGGTTGATGGGGAGTGGGGTGTGAGGTGTAGGGGTGAGGGTGGTGTGAGGTGTAGGGGTGAGGGTTGGGGGTGAGGGTTGTGTGAGGTGTAGGGGTGAGGGTTGGGGGTGAGGGTGGTGTGAGGTGAAGGGGTGAGGGTGGTGTGAGGTGTAGGGGTGAGGGTTGAGGGGGAGTGGGGTGTGAGGTGTAGGGGTGAGGGTTGGGGGGGAGTGTGGTGTGAGGTGTAGGGGTGAGGGTTGAGGGGGAGTGCGGTGTGAGGTGTAGGGTTGAGGGTAGGGGGTGAGGGTAGTGTGAGGTGTAGTGGTGAGGGTTGAGGGGTAGTGGGGTGTAAGGTGGAGGGGTGAGGGTTGGGGTGAGTTTGGTGTAAGGTGTAGGGGTTGAGGGTAGTGTGAGGTGTAGGTGTGAGGGTTGAGGGGGTGTGTGGTGTGAGGTGTAGGGGTAGGGTTGAGGGGAAATGGGGTATGAGGTGTAGGGGTGAGGGTTGGGGGTAGTGGGGTGTGAGGTGTAGGGGTGAGGGTTGAGGGGGAGTGGGGTGTTAGATGTAGGGGTGAGGGTTGAGGGGGAGTGGGGTGTGAGGTGTTGGGGTGAGGGTTTGGGGTTGAGGGTGATGTGAGGTGTACGGGTGAGGGTTGATGGGGAGTGGGGTGTGAGGTGTAGGGGTGAGGGTGGTGTGAGGTGTAGGGGTGAGGGTTGGGGGTGAGGGTGGTGTGAGGTGAAGGGGTGAGGGTGGTGTGAGGTGTAGGGGTGAGGGTTGAGGGGGAGTGGGGTGTGAGGTGTAGGGGTGAGGGTTGGGGGGAGTGTGGTGTGAGGTGTAGGGGTGACTGTTGAGGGGGAGTGGGGTGTGAGGTGTAGGGGTGAGGGTTGGGGGTGAGGGTAGTGTGAGGTGTAGTGGTGAGGGTTGAGGGGTAGCGGGGTGTAAGGTGGAGGGGTGAGGGTTGGGGTGAGTGTGGTGTAAGGTGTAGGGGTGAGGATAGTGTGAGGTGTAGGTGTGAGGGTTGAGGGGGTGTGTGGTGTGAGGTGTTGGGGTAGGGTTGAGGGGAAATGGGGTGTGAGGTGTAGGGGTGAGGGTTGGGGTAGTGGGGTGTGAGGTGTAGGGGCAAGGGGTGAGCGGGGAGGTGGTGTGAGGTGTAGGGGTGAGGGTTGGGGGGAGTGGGGTGTAAGGTGTAGGGGTGAGGGTTGGGGGGGAGTGGGATGTGAGGTGTAGGGGTGAGGGTTGGGGGTGAGGGTGGTGTGAGGTGTAAGGTTGAGGGTTGGGGTGAGTGTGGTGTGAAGTGTAGGGGTGAGGGTTGTGGGGAGTGGGGTGTGAGGTGTAGGGTTGAGGGTTGGGGGGAGTGGGGTGTGAGGTGTAGGGGTGAGGGTTGGGGGTGAGGGTGGTGTGAGGTGTAAGGTTGAGGGTTGGGGTGAGTGTGGTGTGAAGTGTAGGGGTGAGGGTTGTGGGGAGTGGGGTGTGAGGTGTAGGGGTGAGGGTTGGGGGTGAGGGTGGTGTGAGGTGTAAGGTTGAGGGATGGGTGAGTGGGGTGTGAAGTGTAGGGGTGAGGGTTGTGGGGAGTGGGGTGTAAGGTGTAGGGGTGAGGGTTGTGGGGAGTGGGGTGTAAGGTGTAGGGGTGAGGGTTGAGGGGGAGTGGGGTGTGAGGGGTAGGGGTGAGGGTTGTGGGGAGTGGGGTGTAAGGTGTAGGGGTGAGGGTTGAGGGGGAGTGGGGTGTGAGGGGTAGGGATGAGGGTTTGGGGGGAGTGGGGTGTAAGGTGTAGGGGTGAGGGTTGTGGGGAGTGGGGTGTAAGGTGTAGGGGTGAGGGTTGAGGGGGAGTGGGGTGTGAGGGGTAGGGGTGAGGGTTGGGGCAAGTGGGATGTGAGGTGTAGGGGTGAGGGTTGGGGGGGGAGTGGGGTGTGAGTTGTAGGGGTGAGGGTTGGGGGTGAGGGTGGTGTGAGGTGTAGGGGTGAGGGTTAGGGGGGTGTGAGGTGTAGGGGTGAGGTTTGAGGGGGAGTGGGGTGTGAGGGGTAGGGGTGAGTGTTGGGGGGAGTGGGGTGTGAGGTGTAGGGGTGAGGGTTGGGGGTGAGGGTGGTGTGAGGTGTAGGGGTGAGGGTTGGTGGTTGAGTGTGGTGTGAGGTATAGGGGTGAGCGGGAGTGGGGTGTGAGGTGTAGGGGTGAGGGTTGTGGGGGAGTGGGGTGTGAGGTGTAAGGGTGAGGGTTGAGCGGGAGTGGGGTGTGAGGTGTAGTGGTGAGGGTTGGGGGTGTGGGTGGTGTGAGGTGTAGGGGTGAGGGTTGAGGGGGAATGGGGTGTAAGGTGTAGGGGTGAGGGTTGGGGTGAGTGGGGTGTAAGGTGTAGGGGCGGGGGGGTGTGAGGTGTAGGGGTGAGGGTTGAGGGAGTGTGAGGGTGGTGTGAGGTGTAGGGGTGAGGGTTGAGGGGGAGTGGGGTGTTAGGTGTAGGGGTGAGGGTTGAGGGGGAGTGGGGTGTGAGGTGTTGGGGTGAGGGTTTGGGGGTGAGGGTGATGTGAGGTGCACGGGTGAGGGTTGATGGGGAGTGGGGTGTGAGGTGTAGGGGTGAGGGTTGGGGGTGAGGGTGGTGTGAGGTGTAAGGTTGAGGGATGGGTGAGTGGGGTGTGAAGTGTAGGGGTGAGGGTTGTGGGGAGTGGGGTGTAAGGTGTAGGGGTGAGGGTTGTGGGGAGTGGGGTGTAAGGTGTAGGGGTGAGGGTTGAGGGGGAATGGGGTGTGAGGGGTAGGGGTGAGGGTTGTGGGGAGTGGGGTGTAAGGTGTAGGGGTGAGGGTTGAGGGGGAGTGGGGTGTGAGGGGTAGGGGTGAGGGTTTGGGGGGAGTGGGGTGTAAGGTGTAGGGGTGAGGGTTGTGGGGAGTGGGGTGTAAGGTGTAGGGGTGAGGGTTGAGGGGGAATGGGGTGTGAGGGGTAGGGGTGAGGGTTGGGGGAAGTGGGATGTGAGGTGTAGGGGTGAGGGTTGGGGGGGAGTGGGGTGTGAGTTGTAGGGGTGAGGGTTGGGGGTGAGGGTGGTGTGAGGTGTAGGGGTGAGGGTTAGGGGGGTGTGAGGTGTAGGGGTGAGGTTTGAGGGGGAGTGGGGTGTGAGGGGTAGGGGTGAGTGTTGGGGGAAGTGGGGTGTGAGGTGTAGGGGTGAGGGTTGGGGCGGGGGGGTGAGGTGTAGGTCTGAGGGTTGGGGGTGAGGGTGGTGTGAGGTGTAGGGGTGAGGGTTGGTGGTTGAGTGTGGTGTGAGGTATAGGGGTGAGCGGGAGTGGGGTGTGAGGTGTAGGGGTGAGGGTTGTGGGGGATTGGGGTGTGAGGTGTAAGGGTGAGGGTTGAGCGGGAGTGGGGTGTGAGGTGTAGGGGTGAGGGTTGGGGGTGAGGGTGGTGCGAGGTGTAGGGGTGTGGGTTGGGGGTGAGGGTGGTGTGAGATGTAGGGGTGAGGGTGAGGGTGGTGTGAGGTGTTGGGGTGAGGGTTGAGGGGGATTGGGGTGTAAAGTGTAGCGGTGAGAGTTGGGGGGAGTGGGGTGTGAGGTGTAGGGGCGGGGGGTGTGAGGTGTAGGGGTGAGGGTTGAGGGAGTGTGAGGGTGGTGTGAGGTGTAGGGGTGAGGGTTGAGGGGGAGTGGGGTGTTAGGTGTAGGGGTGAGGGTTGAGGGGGAGTGGGGTGTGAGGTGTTGGGGTGAGGGTTTGGGGTTGAGGGTGATGTGAGGTGTACGGGTGAGGGTTGATGGGGAGTGGGGTGTGAGGTGTAGGGGTGAGGGTGGTGTGAGGTGTAGGGGTGAGGGTTGGGGGGGAGTGGGGTGTGAGGTGAAGGGGTGAGGGTGGTGTGAGGTGTGAGGTGTACGGGTGAGGGTTGATGGGGAGTGGGGTGTGAGGTGTAGGGGTGAGGGTGGTGTGAGGTGTAGGGGTGAGGGTTGGGGGTGAGGGTAGTGTAAGGTGTAGGTGTTAGGGTTGAGGGGGTGTGTGGTGTGAGGTGTAGGGGTAGGGTTGAGGGGAAATGGGGTATGAGGTGTAGGGGTGAGGGTTGGGGGTAGTGGGGTGTGAGGTGTAGGGGTGAGGGTTGAGGGGGAGTGGGGTGTTAAGTGTAGGGGTGAGGGTTGAGGGTGAGTGGGGTGTGAGGTGTTGGGGTGAGGGTTTGGGGTTGAGGGTGTTGTGAGGTGTACGGGTGAGGGTTGATGGGGAGTGGGGTGTGAGGTGTAGGGGTGAGGGTGGTGTGAGGTGTAGGGGTGAGGGTTGGGGGTGAGGGTGGTGTGAGGTGAAGGGGTGAGGGTGGTGTGAGGTGTAGGGGTGAGGGTTGAGGGGGAGTGGGGTGTGAGGTGTAGGGGTGAGGGTTGGGGGGGAGTGTGGTGTGAGGTGTAGGGGTGAGGGTTGAGGGGGAGTGCGCTGTGAGGTGTAGTGTTGAGGGTTGGGGGTGAGGGTAGTGTGAGGTGTCGTGGTGAGGTTTGAGGGGTAGTGGGGTGTAAGGTGGAGGGGTGAGGGTTGGGGTGAGTGTGGTGTAAGGTGTAGGGGTGAGGGTAGTGTGAGGTGTAGGTGTGAGGGTTGAGGGGGTGTGTGGTGTGATGTGTAGGGGTAGGGTTGAAGGGAAATGGGGGTGTGAGGTGTAGGGGTGAGGGTTGGGGGTAGTGGGGTGTGAGGTGTAGGGGCAAGGGGTGAGGGGGGAGGTGGTGTGAGGTGTAGGGGTGAGGGTTGGGGGGAGTGGGGTGTAAGGTGTAGGGGTGAGGGTTGGGGGGAGTGGGGTGTAAGGTGTAGGGGTGAGGGTTGGGGGGGAGTGGGATGTGAGGTGTAGGGGTGAGGGTTGGGGGTGAGGGTGGTGTGAGGTGTAGGGTTGAGGGATGGGTGAGTGGCGTGTGAGGTGTAGGGGTGAGGGTTTGGGTGGAGTGGGGTGTAAGGTGTAGGGGTGAGGGTTGTGGGGAGTGGGGTGTAAGGTGTAGGGGTGAGGGTTGAGGGGGAGTGGGGTGTGAGGGGTAGGGGTGAGGGTTGGGGGAAGTGGGATGTGAGGTGTAGGGGTGAGGGTTGGGGGGGAGTGGGGTGTGAGTTGTAGGGGTGAGGGTTGGGGGTGAGGGTGGTGTGAGGTGTAGTGTTGAGGGTTGGGTGAGTGGGGTGTGAGGTGTAGGGGTGAGGGTTGGGGCGGGGGGGTGAGGTGTAGGTCTGAGGGTTGGGGGTGAGGGTGGTTTGAGGTGTAGGGGTGAGGGTTGGGTTAAGGGTGGTGTGAGGTGTAGGGGTGAGCGGGAGTGGGGTGTGAGGTGTAGGGGTGAGGGTTGTGGGGGAGTGGGGTGTGAGGTGTTGCGGTGAAAGTTGATGGGGAGTGGGGTGTGAGGTGTAGGGGTGAGGGTTGGTGGTGAGGGTGGTGCGAGGTGTAGGGGTGAGGGTTGGGGGGTGAGGGTGGTGTGAGATGTAGGGGTGAGGGTTGAGGGTGAGGGTGGTGTGAGGTGTTGGGGTGAGGGTTGAGGGGGATTGGGGTGTAAAGTGTAGCGGTGAGAGTTGGGGGGAGTGGGGTGTGAGGTGTAGTGGTGAGGGTTGGGGGTGTGGGTGGTGTGAGGTGTAGGGGTGAGGGTTGAGGGGGAATGGGGTGTAAGGTGTAGGGGTGAGGGTTGGGGTGTGTGGGGTGTAAGGTGTAGGGGCGGGGGGGTGTGAGGTGTAGGGGTGAGGGTTGAGGGAGTGTGAGGGTGGTGTGAGGTGTAGGGGTGAGGGTTGAGGGGGAGTGGGGTGTTAGGTGTAGGGGTGAGGGTTGAGGGGGAGTGGGGTGTGAGGTGTTGGGGTGAGGGTTTGGGGTTGAGGGTGATGTGAGGTGTACGGGCGAGGGTTGATGGGGAGTGGGGTGTGAGGTGTAGGGGTGAGGGTGGTGTGGGGTGTAGGGTGAGGGTTGGGGGGAGTGGGGTGTGAGGTGTAGGGGTGAGCGTTGGCGGCGAGGGGTGTGTGAGGTGTAGGAGTGAGAGGGGGAGGGGGTGTGAGGTGTAGGAGTGAGAGTTAGGGGGAGGGGAGTGTGAGGCGTAGGAGTGAGAGTTAGGGGGGAGAGGAGTGTGAGGTGTAGGAGTGAGAGTTAGGGGGGAGGGGGGTGTGAGGCGTAGGAATGAGAGTTAGGGGGGAGGGGAGTGTGAGATGTAGGAATGAGAGTGGTGTGAGCTGTAGGGGTGAGTGTTGAGGGGGAGTGGGGTGTGAGGTGTAGGGGTGAGGGTTGTGGGGGAATGGGTTGTGAGGTGTAGGGTTGAGGGGAAGTGGGGTGTAAGGTGTAGGGATGAGGGTTGAGGGGGAGTGAGGTGTGAGGTGTAGGGGTGAGGGCTGGGGGTGAGGGTGGTGTGAGGTGTAGGGGTGAGGGTTGAGGGGGAGTGGGGTGTGAGGTTTAGGGGTGAGGGTTGAGGGGAAATGAGGTGTGAGGTGTAGGGGTGAGGGTTGGGGGTGAGGGTGGTGTGAGGTGTAGGGGTGAGGGTTGAGGGGGAGTGCGGTGTGAGGTGTAGGGGTGAGGGTTGGGGGCGAGTGTGGTGTGAGGTGTAGGGGTGAGGGTTGAGGGGGAGTGCGGTGTGAGATGTAGGGTTGAGGGTTGGGGGTGAGGGTAGTGTGAGGTGTTGTGGTGAGGGTTGAGGGGTAGTGGGGTGTAAGGTGGAGGGGTGAGGGTAGTGTGAGGTGTAGGTGTGAGGGTTGAGGGGGTGTGTGGTGTGAGGTGTAGGGGTAGGGTTGAGGGGAAATGGGGTGTGAGGTGTAGGGGTGAGGGTTGGGGGTAGTGGGGTGTGAGGTGTAGGGGCAAGGGGTGAGGGGGGAGGTGGTGTGAGGTGAAGGGGTGAGGGTTGGGGGGAGTGGGGTGTGAGGTGTAGGGGTGAGGGTTGGGGGGAGTGGGGTGTAAGGTGTAGGGGTGAGGGTTGGGGGGGAGTGGGATGTGAGGTGTAAGGTTGAGGGATGGGTGAGTGGGGTGTGAGGTGTAGGGGTGAGGGTTTGGGGGGAGTGGGGTGTAAGGTGTAGGGGTGAGGGTTGTGGGGAGTGGGGTGTAAGGTGTAGGGGTGAGGGTTGAGGGGGAGTGAGGTGTGAGGGGTAGGGGTGAGGGTTGGGGGAAGTGGAATGTGAGGTGTAGGGTTGAGGGTTGGGGGGAGTGGGGTGTGAGTTGTAGGGGTGAGGGTTGGGGGTGAGGGTGGTGTGAGGTGTAGGGTTGAGGGTTGGGTGAGTGGGGTGTGAGGTGTAGGGGTGAGGAGTGGGGGGGAGTGGGGTGTGAGGTGTAGGGGTGATGGTTAGGGGTGTGTGAGGTGTAAGGGTGAGGTTTGAGGGGGAGTGGGGTGTGAGGGGTAGGGGTGAGTGTTGTGGGGAGTGGGGTGTGAGGTGTAGGGGTGAGGGTTGGGGCGGGGGGAGTGAGGTGTCGGTTTGAGGGTTGGGGGTGAGGGTGGTGTGAGGTGTAGGGGTGAGGGTTGGTGGTTGAGTGTGGTGTGAGGTGTAGGGGTGAGCGGGAGTGGGGTGTGAGGTGTAGGGGTGAGGGTTGTGGGGGAGTGGGGTGTGAGGTTTAAGGGTGAGGGTTGGGGGTGAGGGTGGTGCGAGGTGTAGGGGTGTGGGTTGGGGGGTGAGGGTGGTGTGAGATGTAGGGGTGAGGGTTGAGGGTGAGGGTGGTGTGAGGTGTTGGGGTGAGGGTTGAGGGGGATTGGGGTGTAAAGTGTAGCGGTGAGAGTTGGGGGAAGTGGGGTGTGAGGTGTAGTGGTGAGGGTTGGGGGTGTGGGTGGTGTGAGGTGTAGGGGTGAGGGTTGAGGGGGAATGGGGTGTAAGGTGTAGGGGTGAGGGTTGGGGTGAGTGGGGTGTAAGGTGTAGGGGCGGGGGGTGTGAGGTGTAGGGGTGAGGGTTGAGGGAGTGTGAGGGTGGTGTGAGGTGTAGGGGTGAGGGTTGAGGGGGAGTGGGGTGTGAGGTGTTGGGGTGAGGGTTTGGGGTTGAGGGTGATGTGAGGTGTAGGGGTGAGGGTTGAGGGGGAGTGCGGTGTGAGGTGTAGGGTTGAGGGTAGGGGGTGAGGGTAGTGTGAGGTGTAGGGGTGAGGGTTGAGGGAGTGTGAGGGTGGTGTGAGGTGTAGGGGTGAGGGTTGATGGGGAGTGGGGTGTGAGGTGTAGGGGTGAGGGTGGTGTGAGGTGTAGGGGTGAGGGTTGGGGGTGAGGGTTGTGTCAGGTGTAGGGGTGAGGGTTGGGGGTGAGGGTGGTGTGAGGTGAAGGGGTGAGGGTGGTGTGAGGTGTAGGGGTGAGGGTTGAGGGGGAGTGGGGTGTGAGGTGTAGGGGTGAGGGTTGGGGGGGAGTGTGGTGTGAGGTGTAGGGGTGAGGGTTGAGGGGGAGTGCGGTGTGAGGTGTAGGGTTGAGGGTAGGGGGTGAGGGTAGTGTGAGGTGTAGTGGTGAGGGTTGAGGGGTAGTGGGGTGTAAGGTGGAGGGGTGAGGGTTGGGGTGAGTTTGGTGTAAGGTGTAGGGGTTGAGGGTAGTGTGAGGTGTAGGTGTGAGGGTTGAGGGGGTGTGTGGTGTGAGGTGTAGGGGTAGGGTTGAGGGGAAATGGGGTATGAGGTGTAGGGGTGAGGGTTGGGGGTAGTGGGGTGTGAGGTGTAGGGGTGAGGGTTGAGGGGGAGTGGGGTGTTAGATGTAGGGGTGAGGGTTGAGGGGGAGTGGGGTGTGAGGTGTTGGGGTGAGGGTTTGGGGTTGAGGGTGATGTGAGGTGTACGGGTGAGGGTTGATGGGGAGTGGGGTGTGAGGTGTAGGGGTGAGGGTGGTGTGAGGTGTAGGGGTGAGGGTTGGGGGTGAGGGTGGTGTGAGGTGAAGGGTGAGGGTGGTGTGAGGTGTAGGGGTGAGGGTTGAGGGGGAGTGGGGTGTGAGGTGTAGGGGTGAGGGTTGGGGGGAGTGTGGTGTGAGGTGTAGGGGTGACTGTTGAGGGGGAGTGGGGTGTGAGGTGTAGGGGTGAGGGTTGGGGGTGAGGGTAGTGTGAGGTGTAGTGGTGAGGGTTGAGGGGTAGCGGGGTGTAAGGTGGAGGGGTGAGGGTTGGGGTGAGTGTGGTGTAAGGTGTAGGGGTGAGGATAGTGTGAGGTGTAGGTGTGAGGGTTGAGGGGGTGTGTGGTGTGAGGTGTTGGGGTAGGGTTGAGGGGAAATGGGGTGTGAGGTGTAGGGGTGAGGGTTGGGGTAGTGGGGTGTGAGGTGTAGGGGCAAGGGGTGAGCGGGGAGGTGGTGTGAGGTGTAGGGGTGAGGGTTGGGGGGAGTGGGGTGTAAGGTGTAGGGGTGAGGGTTGGGGGGGAGTGGGATGTGAGGTGTAGGGGTGAGGGTTGGGGGTGAGGGTGGTGTGAGGTGTAAGGTTGAGGGTTGGGGTGAGTGTGGTGTGAAGTGTAGGGGTGAGGGTTGTGGGGAGTGGGGTGTGAGGTGTAGGGTTGAGGGTTGGGGGGAGTGGGGTGTGAGGTGTAGGGGTGAGGGTTGGGGGTGAGGGTGGTGTGAGGTGTAAGGTTGAGGGTTGGGGTGAGTGTGGTGTGAAGTGTAGGGGTGAGGGTTGTGGGGAGTGGGGTGTGAGGTGTAGGGGTGAGGGTTGGGGGTGAGGGTGGTGTGAGGTGTAAGGTTGAGGGATGGGTGAGTGGGGTGTGAAGTGTAGGGGTGAGGGTTGTGGGGAGTGGGGTGTAAGGTGTAGGGGTGAGGGTTGTGGGGAGTGGGGTGTAAGGTGTAGGGGTGAGGGTTGAGGGGGAGTGGGGTGTGAGGGGTAGGGGTGAGGGTTGTGGGGAGTGGGGTGTAAGGTGTAGGGGTGAGGGTTGAGGGGGAGTGGGGTGTGAGGGGTAGGGATGAGGGTTTGGGGGGAGTGGGGTGTAAGGTGTAGGGGTGAGGGTTGTGGGGAGTGGGGTGTAAGGTGTAGGGGTGAGGGTTGAGGGGGAGTGGGGTGTGAGGGGTAGGGGTGAGGGTTGGGGCAAGTGGGATGTGAGGTGTAGGGGTGAGGGTTGGGGGGGGAGTGGGGTGTGAGTTGTAGGGGTGAGGGTTGGGGGTGAGGGTGGTGTGAGGTGTAGGGGTGAGGGTTAGGGGGGTGTGAGGTGTAGGGGTGAGGTTTGAGGGGGAGTGGGGTGTGAGGGGTAGGGGTGAGTGTTGGGGGGAGTGGGGTGTGAGGTGTAGGGGTGAGGGTTGGGGGTGAGGGTGGTGTGAGGTGTAGGGGTGAGGGTTGGTGGTTGAGTGTGGTGTGAGGTATAGGGGTGAGCGGGAGTGGGGTGTGAGGTGTAGGGGTGAGGGTTGTGGGGGAGTGGGGTGTGAGGTGTAAGGGTGAGGGTTGAGCGGGAGTGGGGTGTGAGGTGTAGTGGTGAGGGTTGGGGGTGTGGGTGGTGTGAGGTGTAGGGGTGAGGGTTGAGGGGGAATGGGGTGTAAGGTGTAGGGGTGAGGGTTGGGGTGAGTGGGGTGTAAGGTGTAGGGGCGGGGGGGTGTGAGGTGTAGGGGTGAGGGTTGAGGGAGTGTGAGGGTGGTGTGAGGTGTAGGGGTGAGGGTTGAGGGGGAGTGGGGTGTTAGGTGTAGGGGTGAGGGTTGAGGGGGAGTGGGGTGTGAGGTGTTGGGGTGAGGGTTTGGGGGTGAGGGTGATGTGGGGTGCACGGGTGAGGGTTGATGGGGAGTGGGGTGTGAGGTGTAGGGGTGAGGGTTGGGGGTGAGGGTGGTGTGAGGTGTAAGGTTGAGGGATGGGTGAGTGGGGTGTGAAGTGTAGGGGTGAGGGTTGTGGGGAGTGGGGTGTAAGGTGTAGGGGTGAGGGTTGTGGGGAGTGGGGTGTAAGGTGTAGGGGTGAGGGTTGAGGGGGAATGGGGTGTGAGGGGTAGGGGTGAGGGTTGTGGGGAGTGGGGTGTAAGGTGTAGGGGTGAGGGTTGAGGGGGAGTGGGGTGTGAGGGGTAGGGGTGAGGGTTTGGGGGGAGTGGGGTGTAAGGTGTAGGGGTGAGGGTTGTGGGGAGTGGGGTGTAAGGTGTAGGGGTGAGGGTTGAGGGGGAGTGGGGTGTGAGGGGTAGGGGTGAGGGTTGGGGGAAGTGGGATGTGAGGTGTAGGGGTGAGGGTTGGGGGGGAGTGGGGTGTGAGTTGTAGGGGTGAGGGTTGGGGGTGAGGGTGGTGTGAGGTGTAGGGGTGAGGGTTAGGGGGGTGTGCGGTGTAGGGGTGAGGTTTGAGGGGGAGTGGGGTGTGAGGGGTAGGGGTGAGTGTTGGGGGAAGTGGGGTGTGAGGTGTAGGGGTGAGGGTTGGGCGGGGGGGTGAGGTGTAGGTCTGAGGGTTGGGGGTGAGGGTGGTGTGAGGTGTAGGGGTGAGGGTTGGTGGTTGAGTGTGGTGTGAGGTATAGGGGTGAGCGGGAGTGGGGTGTGAGGTGTAGGGGTGAGGGTTGTGGGGGATTGGGGTGTGAGGTGTAAGGGTGAGGGTTGAGCGGGAGTGGGGTGTGAGGTGTAGGGGTGAGGGTTGGGGGTGAGGGTGGTGCGAGGTGTAGGGGTGTGGGTTGGGGTGAGGGTGGTGTGAGATGTAGGGGTGAGGGTTGAGGGTGAGGGTGGTGTGAGGTGTTGGGGTGAGGGTTGAGGGGGATTGGGGTGTAAAGTGTAGCGGTGAGAGTTGGGGGGAGTGGGGTGTGAGGTGTAGGGGCGGGGGGTGTGAGGTGTAGGGGTGAGGGTTGAGGGAGTGTGAGGGTGGTGTGAGGTGTAGGGGTGAGGGTTGAGGGGGAGTGGGGTGTTAGGTGTAGGGTGAGGGTTGAGGGGGAGTGGGGTGTGAGGTGTTGGGGTGAGGGTTTGGGGTTGAGGGTGATGTGAGGTGTACGGGTGAGGGTTGATGGGGAGTGGGGTGTGAGGTGTAGGGGTGAGGGTGGTGTGAGGTGTAGGGGTGAGGGTTGGGGGGGAGTGGGGTGTGAGGTGAAGGGGTGAGGGTGGTGTGAGGTGTGAGGTGTACGGGTGAGGGTTGATGGGGAGTGGGGTGTGAGGTGTAGGGGTGAGGGTGGTGTTGTGAGGTGTAGGGGTGAGGGTTGGGGGTGAGGGTAGTGTAAGGTGTAGGTGTTAGGGTTGAGGGGGTGTGTGGTGTGAGGTGTAGGGGTAGGGTTGAGGGGAAATGGGGTATGAGGTGTAGGGGTGAGGGTTGGGGGTAGTGGGGTGTGAGGTGTAGGGGTGAGGGTTGAGGGGGAGTGGGGTGTTAAGTGTAGGGGTGAGGGTTGAGGGTGAGTGGGGTGTGAGGTGTTGGGGTGAGGGTTTGGGGTTGAGGGTGTTGTGAGGTGTACGGGTGAGGGTTGATGGGGAGTGGGGTGTGAGGTGTAGGGGTGAGGGTGGTGTGAGGTGTAGGGGTGAGGGTTGGGGGTGAGGGTGGTGTGAGGTGAAGGGGTGAGGGTGGTGTGAGGTGTAGGGGTGAGGGTTGAGGGGGAGTGGGGTGTGAGGTGTAGGGGTGAGGGTTGGGGGGGAGTGTGGTGTGAGGTGTAGGGGTGAGGGTTGAGGGGGAGTGCGCTGTGAGGTGTAGTGTTGAGGGTTGGGGGTGAGGGTAGTGTGAGGTGTCGTGGTGAGGTTTGAGGGGTAGTGGGGTGTAAGGTGGAGGGGTGAGGGTTGGGGTGAGTGTGGTGTAAGGTGTAGGGGTGAGGGTAGTGTGAGGTGTAGGTGTGAGGGTTGAGGGGGTGTGTGGTGTGATGTGTAGGGGTAGGGTTGAAGGGAAATGGGGGTGTGAGGTGTAGGGGTGAGGGTTGGGGGTAGTGGGGTGTGAGGTGTAGGGGCAAGGGGTGAGGGGGGAGGTGGTGTGAGGTGTAGGGGTGAGGGTTGGGGGGAGTGGGGTGTAAGGTGTAGGGGTGAGGGTTGGGGGGAGTGGGGTGTAAGGTGTAGGGGTGAGGGTTGGGGGGGAGTGGGATGTGAGGTGTAGGGGTGAGGGTTGGGGGTGAGGGTGGTGTGAGGTGTAGGGTTGAGGGATGGGTGAGTGGCGTGTGAGGTGTAGGGGTGAGGGTTTGGGTGGAGTGGGGTGTAAGGTGTAGGGGTGAGGGTTGTGGGGAGTGGGGTGTAAGGTGTAGGGGTGAGGGTTGAGGGGGAGTGGGGTGTGAGGGGTAGGGGTGAGGGTTGGGGGAAGTGGGATGTGAGGTGTAGGGGTGAGGGTTGGGGGGGAGTGGGGTGTGAGTTGTAGGGGTGAGGGTTGGGGGTGAGGGTGGTGTGAGGTGTAGTGTTGAGGGTTGGGTGAGTGGGGTGTGAGGTGTAGGGGTGAGGGTTGGGGCGGGGGGGTGAGGTGTAGGTCTGAGGGTTGGGGGTGAGGGTGGTTTGAGGTGTAGGGGTGAGGGTTGGGTTAAGGGTGGTGTGAGGTGTAGGGGTGAGCGGGAGTGGGGTGTGAGGTGTAGGGGTGAGGGTTGTGGGGGAGTGGGGTGTGAGGTGTTGCGGTGAAAGTTGATGGGGAGTGGGGTGTGAGGTGTAGGGGTGAGGGTTGGTGGTGAGGGTGGTGCGAGGTGTAGGGGTGAGGGTTGGGGGGTGAGGGTGGTGTGAGATGTAGGGGTGAGGGTTGAGGGTGAGGGTGGTGTGAGGTGTTGGGGTGAGGGTTGAGGGGGATTGGGGTGTAAAGTGTAGCGGTGAGAGTTGGGGGGAGTGGGGTGTGAGGTGTAGTGGTGAGGGTTGGGGGTGTGGGTGGTGTGAGGTGTAGGGGTGAGGGTTGAGGGGGAATGGGGTGTAAGGTGTAGGGGTGAGGGTTGGGGTGAGTGGGGTGTAAGGTGTAGGGGCGGGGGGGTGTGAGGTGTAGGGGTGAGGGTTGAGGGAGTGTGAGGGTGGTGTGAGGTGTAGGGGTGAGGGTTGAGGGGGAGTGGGGTGTTAGGTGTAGGGGTGAGGGTTGAGGGGGAGTGGGGTGTGAGGTGTTGGGGTGAGGGTTTGGGGTTGAGGGTGATGTGAGGTGTACGGGCGAGGGTTGATGGGGAGTGGGGTGTGAGGTGTAGGGGTGAGGGTGGTGTGGGGTGTAGGGTGAGGGTTGGGGGGAGTGGGGTGTGAGGTGTAGGGGTGAGCGTTGGCGGCGAGGGGTGTGTGAGGTGTAGGAGTGAGAGGGGGAGGGGGTGTGAGGTGTAGGAGTGAGAGTTAGGGGGAGGGGAGTGTGAGGCGTAGGAGTGAGAGTTAGGGGGGAGAGGAGTGTGAGGTGTAGGAGTGAGAGTTAGGGGGGAGGGGGGTGTGAGGCGTAGGAATGAGAGTTAGGGGGGAGGGGAGTGTGAGATGTAGGAATGAGAGTGGTGTGAGCTGTAGGGGTGAGTGTTGAGGGGGAGTGGGGTGTGAGGTGTAGGGGTGAGGGTTGTGGGGGAATGGGTTGTGAGGTGTAGGGTTGAGGGGAAGTGGGGTGTAAGGTGTAGGGATGAGGGTTGAGGGGGAGTGAGGTGTGAGGTGTAGGGGTGAGGGCTGGGGGTGAGGGTGGTGTGAGGTGTAGGGGTGAGGGTTGAGGGGGAGTGGGGTGTGAGGTTTAGGGGTGAGGGTTGAGGGGAAATGAGGTGTGAGGTGTAGGGGTGAGGGTTGGGGGTGAGGGTGGTGTGAGGTGTAGGGGTGAGGGTTGGGGGTGAGGGTGGTGTGAGGTTTAGGGTTGTGGGTTGGGGAGGTGGGGTGTGAGGTGTAGGGGTGAGGGTTGGGGGGAGTGGGGTGTGAGGTGTAGGGGTGAGGGTTGGGGGGAGTGGGGTGTGAGGTGTAGGGGTGAGGGTTGGGGGGAGTGGGGTGTGAGGTGTAGGGGTGAGGGTTGGGGGGAGGTTGGTGTGAGGTGTAGGGGTGAGGGTTGTGGGGGAGTGGGGTGTGAGGTGTAGGGGTGAGGGTTGGGGGGAGTGGGGTGTGAGGTGTCGGGGTGAGGGTTGGGGGGAGTGGGGTGTGTGGTGTAGGGGTGAGGGTTGGGGGGAGTGGGGTGTGAGGTGTAGGGGTGAGGGTTGGGGGGAGTGCGGTGTGTGGTGTAGGGGTGAGGGTTGTGGGGGAGTGGGGTGTGTGGTGTCGGGGTGAGGGTTGGGGTGAGGGTGGTGTGAGGTATAAGGTTGAGGGTTGGGGCGTGTGGGGTGTGAGGTGTAGGGGTGAGGGTTGGGGGTGAGGGTGGTGCGAGGTGTAGGGGTGAGGGTTGAGGGTGAGGGTGGTGTGAGGTGTTGGGGTGAGGGTTGAGGGGGATTGGGGTGTAAAGTGTAGCGGTGAGAGTTGGGGGGAGTGGGGTGTAAGGTGTAGGGGCGGGGGGGTGTGAGGTGTAGGGGTGAGGGTTGAGGGAGTGTGAGGGTGGTGTGAGGTGTAGGGGTGAGGGTTGAGGGGGAATGGGGTGTAAGGTGTAGGGGTGAGGGTTGGGGTGAGTGGGGTGTAAGGTGTAGGGGCGGGGGGGTGTGAGGTGTAGGGGTGAGGGTTGAGGGAGTGTGAGGGTGGTGTGAGGTGTAGGGGTGAGGGTTGAGGGGGAATGGGGTGTAAGGTGTAGGGGTGAGGGTTGGGGTGAGTGGGGTGTAAGGTGTAGGGGCGGGGGGTGTGAGGTGTAGGGGTGAGGGTTGAGGGAGTGTGAGGGTGGTGTGAGGTGTAGGGGTGAGGGTTGAGGGGGAGTGGGGTGTTAGGTGTAGGGGTGAGGGTTGAGGGGGAGTGGGGTGTGAGGTGTTGGGTGAGGGTTTGGGGTTGAGGGTGATGTGAGGTGTACGGGTGAGGGTTGATGGGGAGTGGGGTGTGAGGTGTAGGGGTGAGGGTGGTGTGAGGTGTAGGGGTGAGGGTTGGGTGTGAGGGTGGTGTGAGGTGTAGGGGTGAGGGTTGGGGTTGAGGGTGGTGTGAGGTGAAGGGGTGAGGGTGGTGTGAGGTGTGAGGTGTACGGGTGAGGGTTGATGGGGAGTGGGGTGTGAGGTGTAGGGGTGAGGGTGGTGTGAGGTGTAGGGGTGAGGGTTGGGGGTGAGGGTAGTGTAAGGTGTAGGTGTGAGGGTTGAGGGGGTGTGTGGTGTGAGGTGTAGGGGTAGGGTTCAGGGGAAATGGGGTATGAGGTGTAGGGGTGAGGGTTGGGGGTAGTGGGGTGTGAGGTGTAGGGGTGAGGGTTGAGGGGGAGTGGGGTGTTAAGTGTAGGGGTGAGGGTTGAGGGTGAGTGGGGTGTGAGGTGTAGGGGTGAGGGTTGGGGGTGAGGGTGGTGTGAGGTGTAGGGGTGAGGGTTGGGGGTGAGGGTGGTGTGAGGTGAAGGGGTGAGGGTGGTGTGAGGTGTGAGGTGTAGGGGTGAGGGTTGATGGGGAGTGGGGTGTGAGGTGTAGGGGTGAGGGTGGTGTGAGGTGTAGGGGTGAGGGTTGGGGGTGAGGGTGGTGTGAGGTGAAGGGGTGAGGGTGGTGTGAGGTGTAGGGGTGAGGGTTGAGGGGGAGTGGGGTGTGAGGTGTAGGGGTGAGGGTTGGGGGGAGTGTGGTGTGAGGTGTAGGGGTGAGGGTTGAGGGGGAGTGCGGTGTGAGGTGTAGTGTTGAGGGTTGGGGGTGAGGGTAGTGTGAGGTGTAGGGGTGAGGGTTGGGTTAAGGGTGGTGTGAGGTGTAGGGGTGAGCGGGAGTGGGGTGTGAGGTGTAGGGGTGAGGGTTGTGGGGGAGTGGGGTGTGAGGTGTTGCGGTGAAAGTTGATGGGGAGTGGGGTGTGAGGTGTAGGGGTGAGGGTTGGTGGTGAGGGTGGTGCGAGGTGTAGGGGTGAGGGTTGGGGGGTGAGGGTGGTGTGAGATGTAGGGGTGAGGGTTGAGGGTGAGGGTGGTGTGAGGTGTTGGGGTGAGGGTTGAGGGGGATTGGGGTGTAAAGTGTAGCGGTGAGAGTTGGGGGGAGTGGGGTGTGAGGTGTAGTGGTGAGGGTTGGGGGTGTGGGTGGTGTGAGGTGTAGGGGTGAGGGTTGAGGGGGAATGGGGTGTAAGGTGTAGGGGTGAGGGTTGGGGTGAGTGGGGTGTAAGGTGTAGGGGCGGGGGGGTGTGAGGTGTAGGGGTGAGGGTTGAGGGAGTGTGAGGGTGGTGTGAGGTGTAGGGGTGAGGGTTGAGGGGGAGTGGGGTGTTAGGTGTAGGGGTGAGGGTTGAGGGGGAGTGGGGTGTGAGGTGTTGGGGTGAGGGTTTGGGGTTGAGGGTGATGTGAGGTGTACGGGCGAGGGTTGATGGGGAGTGGGGTGTGAGGTGTAGGGGTGAGGGTGGTGTGGGGTGTAGGGTGAGGGTTGGGGGGAGTGGGGTGTGAGGTGTAGGGGTGAGCGTTGGCGGCGAGGGGTGTGTGAGGTGTAGGAGTGAGAGGGGGAGGGGGTGTGAGGTGTAGGAGTGAGAGTTAGGGGGAGGGGAGTGTGAGGCGTAGGAGTGAGAGTTAGGGGGGAGAGGAGTGTGAGGTGTAGGAGTGAGAGTTAGGGGGGAGGGGGGTGTGAGGCGTAGGAATGAGAGTTAGGGGGGAGGGGAGTGTGAGATGTAGGAATGAGAGTGGTGTGAGCTGTAGGGGTGAGTGTTGAGGGGGAGTGGGGTGTGAGGTGTAGGGGTGAGGGTTGTGGGGGAATGGGTTGTGAGGTGTAGGGTTGAGGGGAAGTGGGGTGTAAGGTGTAGGGATGAGGGTTGAGGGGGAGTGAGGTGTGAGGTGTAGGGGTGAGGGCTGGGGGTGAGGGTGGTGTGAGGTGTAGGGGTGAGGGTTGAGGGGGAGTGGGGTGTGAGGTTTAGGGGTGAGGGTTGAGGGGAAATGAGGTGTGAGGTGTAGGGGTGAGGGTTGGGGGTGAGGGTGGTGTGAGGTGTAGGGGTGAGGGTTGGGGGTGAGGGTGGTGTGAGGTTTAGGGTTGTGGGTTGGGGAGGTGGGGTGTGAGGTGTAGGGGTGAGGGTTGGGGGGAGTGGGGTGTGAGGTGTAGGGGTGAGGGTTGGGGGGAGTGGGGTGTGAGGTGTAGGGGTGAGGGTTGGGGGGAGTGGGGTGTGAGGTGTAGGGGTGAGGGTTGGGGGGAGGTTGGTGTGAGGTGTAGGGGTGAGGGTTGTGGGGGAGTGGGGTGTGAGGTGTAGGGGTGAGGGTTGGGGGGAGTGGGGTGTGAGGTGTAGGGGTGAGGGTTGGGGGGAGTGGGGTGTGTGGTGTAGGGGTGAGGGTTGGGGGGAGTGGGGTGTGAGGTGTAGGGGTGAGGGTTGGGGGGAGTGCGGTGTGTGGTGTAGGGGTGAGGGTTGTGGGGGAGTGGGGTGTGTGGTGTCGGGGTGAGGGTTGGGGTGAGGGTGGTGTGAGGTATAAGGTTGAGGGTTGGGGCGTGTGGGGTGTGAGGTGTAGGGGTGAGGGTTGGGGGTGAGGGTGGTGCGAGGTGTAGGGGTGAGGGTTGAGGGTGAGGGTGGTGTGAGGTGTTGGGGTGAGGGTTGAGGGGGATTGGGGTGTAAAGTGTAGCGGTGAGAGTTGGGGCGAGTGGGGTGTAAGGTGTAGGGGCCGGGGGGTGTGAGGTGTAGGGGTGAGGGTTGAGGGAGTGTGAGGGTGGTGTGAGGTGTAGGGGTGAGGGTTGAGGGGGAATGGGGTGTAAGGTGTAGGGGTGAGGGTTGGGGTGAGTGGGGTGTAAGGTGTAGGGGCGGGGGGGTGTGAGGTGTAGGGGTGAGGGTTGAGGGAGTGTGAGGGTGGTGTGAGGTGTAGGGGTGAGGGTTGAGGGGGAATGGGGTGTAAGGTGTAGGGGTGAGGGTTGGGGTGAGTGGGGTGTAAGGTGTAGGGGCGGGGGGTGTGAGGTGTAGGGGTGAGGGTTGAGGGAGTGTGAGGGTGGTGTGAGGTGTAGGGGTGAGGGTTGAGGGGGAGTGGGGTGTTAGGTGTAGGGGTGAGGGTTGAGGGGGAGTGGGGTGTGAGGTGTTGGGGTGAGGGTTTGGGGTTGAGGGTGATGTGAGGTGTACGGGTGAGGGTTGATGGGGAGTGGGGTGTGAGGTGTAGGGGTGAGGGTGGTGTGGGGTGTAGGGTGAGGGTTGGGGGGAGTGGGGTGTGAGGTGTAGGGGTGAGCGTTGGCGGCGAGGGGTGTGTGAGGTGTAGGAGTGAGAGGGGGAGGGGGTGTGAGGTGTAGGAGTGAGAGTTAGGGGGAGGGGAGTGTGAGGCGTAGGAGTGAGAGTTAGGGGGGAGAGGAGTGTGAGGTGTAGGAGTGAGAGTTAGGGGGGAGGGGGGTGTGAGGCGTAGGAATGAGAGTTAGGGGGGAGGGAAGTGTGAGATGTAGGAATGAGAGTGGTGTGAGCTGTAGGGGTGAGTGTTGAGGGGGAGTGGGGTGTGAGGTGTAGGGGTGAGGGTTGTGGGGGAATGGGTTGTGAGGTGTAGGGTTGAGGGGAAGTGGGGTGTAAGGTGTAGGGATGAGGGTTGAGGGGGAGTGGGGTGTGAGGTGTAGGGGTGAGGGCTGGGGCTGAGGGTGGTGTGAGGTGTAGGGGTGAGGGTTGAGGGGGAGTGGGGTGTGAGGTTTAGGGGTGAGGGTTGAGGGGAAATGAGGTGTGAGGTGTAGGGGTGAGGGTTGGGGGTGAGGGTGGTGTGAGGTGTAGGGGTGAGGGTTGGGGGTGAGGGTGGTGTGAGGTTTAGGGTTGTGGGTTGGGGAGGTGGGGTGTGAGGTGTAGGGGTGAGGGTTGGGGGGAGTGGGGTGTGAGGTGTAGGGGTGAGGGTTGGGGGGAGTGGGGTGTGAGGTGTAGGGGTGAGGGTTGGGGGGAGGTTGGTGTGAGGTGTAGGGGTGAGGGTTGTGGGGGAGTGGGGTGTGAGGTGTAGGGGTGAGGGTTAGGGTGGAGTGGGGTGTGAGGTGTAGGGGTGAGGGTTGGGGGGAGTGGGGTGTGTGGTGTAGGGGTGAGGGTTGGGGGGAGTGGGGTGTGAGGTGTAGGGGTGAGGGTTGGGGGGAGTGGGGTGTGTGGTGTAGGGGTGAGGGTTGTGGGGGAGTGGGGTGTGTGGTGTCGGGGTGAGGGTTGTGGGGGAGTGGGGTGTGTGGTGTCGGGGTGAGGGTTGGGGGTGAGGGTGGTGTGAGGTGTAGGGGTGAGGGTTGTGGGGGAGTGGTGTGTGAGGTGTAGGGGTGAGTGTTGGGGGGAGTGGGGTGTGTGGTGTAGGGGTGAGTGTTGGGGGGAGTGGGGTGTGTGGTGTAGGGGTGAGGGTTGTGGGGGAGTGGGGTGTGTGGTGTCGGGGTGAGGGTTGGGGGTGAGGGTGGTGTGAGGTGTAGGGGTGAGGGTTGTGGGGGAGTGGTGTGTGAGGTGTAGGGGTGAGGGTTGAGGGGGAGTGGTGCGTGAAGTGTAGGGATGAGGGTTGGGGGAGTGGGGTGTGCATTGTAGGGGTGAGCGTTGGGGGGGTGTGGTGTGCGGTGTAGGGGTGAGGGTTGGGGGGTGTGGGGTGTGCGGTGTAGGGGTGAGGGTTGGGTGTGAGGGTGGTGTGAGGTGTAGGGTTGAATGTTGGTGGAGTGGGATGTGAGGTGGAGGGTTGAGGGTTGGGGGAGTGGGGTGTGAGGTGTAGAGTTGAGGGTTGGGGGAGTGGGGTGTGAGGTGTAGGGGTGAGGGTTGAGGGAGAGTGGTGTGTGAGGTGTAGGGGTGAGGGTTGTGGGGGAGTGGGGTGTGTGGTGTAGGGGTGAGGGTTGGTGGTGAGGGTGGTGTGAGGTGTAGGGGTGAGGTTTGGGGGGGAGTGGGGTGTGAGTTGTAGGGGTGAGGGGGGAGTGGGGTGTGAGGTGTAGGGTTGAGGGTTGGGAGTGAGGGTGGTGTGAGGTGTAGGGGTGAGGGTTGTGGGGGAGTGGTGTGTGAGGTGTAGGGGTGAGGGTTGAGGATTAGTGGGGTGTGAGGTGTAGGGGCGAGGGTTGGGGGTGAGGGTGGTGTGAGGTGTGGGGGTGAGGGTTGGGGGGAGTGGTGTGTGAGGTGTAAGCGTGAGGGTTGAGGGGGTGTGGGGTGTGCGGTGTAGGGGTGAGGGTTTTGGAGTGTGAGGTGTAGGGGTGAGGGTTGTGGGGGAGTGGGGTGTGAGGTGTAGGGGTGAGTGTTGTGGGGAGTGCGGTGTGAGGTATAGGGGTGAGGGTTGGGTGGGAGTGGGGTGGGAGGTGTAGGGGTGAGGGTTGTGGGGGAGTGGGGTGTGAGGTGTAGGGGTGAGGGTTGAGGGGGAGTGGGGTGTGCGGTGTACGGGTGTGGGTTTGGGGTGAGTGGGGTGTGATGTGTAGGGGTGAGGGTTGTGGGGTTGTGGGGTGTGAGGTGTAGAGGTGAAGGTTGGGGTTGAGGGTGGTGTGAGGTGTAGGTGTGAGGGTTGTGGCGGAGTGTCGTGTGAGGTGTAGGGGTGAGGGTTGTGGGGCAGTGGGGTGTGAGATGTAGGGGTGAGGGTTGTGGGGGAGTGGGGTGTGAGGTGTAGAGGTGAGGGTTGGGGGTGAGGGTGGTGTGAGGTGTAGGGGTGAGGGTTGTGGGGGAGTGGGGTGTGAGGTGTAGGGGTGAGGGTTGTGGGGGAGTGGGGTGTGAGGTGTAGGGGTGAGGGTTGTGGGGGAGTGGGGTGTGAGGTGTAGGGGTGAGGGTTGTGGGGGAGTGGGGTGTGAGGTGTAGGGGTGAGGGTTGAGGGGGAGTGGGGTGTGAGGTGTAGGGGTGAGGCTTGTGGGGGATTGGGGTGTGAGGTGTCGGGGTGAGGGTTGTGGGGGAGTGGGGTGTGAGGTGTAGGGGTGAGGGTTGGGGGGAGTGGGGTGTGAGGTGTAGGGGTGAGGGTTGGGGGTGAGGGTGGTGTGAGGTGTAGGGGTGAGGGTTGGGGGGGAGTGGGGTGTGAGGTGTAAGGTTGAGGGTTGGGGGAGTGGGGTGTGAGGTGTAGGGGTGAGGGTTGAGGGGGAGTGGGGTGTGAGGTGTAGGGGTGAGGGTTGTGGGGAGTGGGGTGTGAGGTGTAGAGTTGAGGGTTGGGGGAGTGGGGTGTGAGGTGTAGGGTTGAGGGTTGGGGGAGTGGGGTGTGAGGTGTAGAGTTGAGGGTTGGGGGAGTGGGGTGTGAGGTGTAGGGGTGAGGGTTGAGGGGGAGTGGGGTGTGAGGTGTAGAGTTGAGGGTTGGGGGAGTGGGGTGTGAGGTGTAGGGGTGAGGGTTGAGGGGGAGTGGGGTGTGAGGTGTAGGGGTGAGGGTTGGGGGGGAGTGGGGTGTGAGGTGTAGGGTTGAGGGTTGGGGGAGTGGGGTGTGAGGTGTAGAGTTGAGGGTTTTGGGAGTGGGGTGTGAGGTGTAGGGGTGAGGGTTGAGGGGGAGTGGGGTGTGAGGTGTAGGGGTGAGGGTTGTGGGGGAGTGGGGTGTGTGGTGTAGGGGTGAGGGTTGGTGGTGAGGGTGGTGTGAGGTGTAGGGATGAGGTTTGGGGGGAGTGGGGTGTGAGTTGTAGGGGTGAGGGGGGAGTGGGGTGTGAGGTGTAGGGTTGAGGGTTGGGAGTGAGGGTGGTGTGAGGTGTAGGGATGAGGGTTGTGGGGGAGTGGTGTGTGAGGTGTAGGGGTGAGGGTTGAAGGTTAGTGGGGTGTGAGGTGTAGGGGCGAGGGTTGGGGGTGAGGGTGGTGTGAGGTGTAGGGGTGAGGGTTGGGGGGAGTGGTGTGTGAGGTGTAGGGGTGAGGGTTGAGGGGGAGTGGGGTGTGCGGTGTAGGGGTGAGGGTTGGGGGTGAGGCTGGTGTGAGGTGTAGGGGTAAGGGTTGTGGGGGAGTGGGGTGTGAGGTGTAGGGGTGAGGGTTGGGGGTGAGGGTGGTGTGAGGTGTAGGGGTGAGGGTTGGGGTTGAGTGTGATGTGAGGTGTAGGGGTGAGGGTTGTGGGGGAGTGGGGTGTGAGGTGTAGTGGTGAGGGTTGTGGGGGAGTGGGGTGTGAGGTGTAGGGGTGAGGGTTTTGGGGTGTGAGGTGTAGGGGTGAGGGTTGTGGGGGAGTGGGGTGTGAGGTGTAGGGGTGAGTGTTGTGGGGAGTGCGGTGTGAGGTGTAGGGGTGAGGGTTGGGTGGGAGTGGGGTGTGAGGTGTAGGGGTGAGGGTTGTGGGGTGTGAGGTGTAGGGGTGAGGGTTGGGGTTGAGGGTGGTGCGAGGTGTAGGGGTGAGGGTTGTGGGGGAGTGTCGTGTGAGGTGTAGGGGTGAGGGTTGTAGGGGAGTGGGTGTGAGGTGTAGGGGTGAGGGTTGTGGGGTGTGAGGTGTAGGGGTGAGGGTTGTGGGGGAGTGGGGTGTGAGGTGTAGGGGTGAGGGTTGAGGGGGAGTGGGGTGTGAGGTGTAGGGGTGAGGGTTGTGGGGGAGTGGGTTGTGAGGTGTAGGGGTGAGGGTTGTGGGGGAGTGGGGTGTGAGGTGTAGGGGTGAGGGTTGTGGGGGAGTGGGGTGAGAGGTGTAGGGGTGAGGGTTGGGGTGAGGTTGGTGTGAGGTGTAGCGGTGAGGGTTGGGGGGAGTGGGGTGTGAGGTGTCGGGGTGAGGGTTGGGGGTGAGGGTGGTGTGAGGTGTAGGGGTGAGGGTTGGGGGGAGTTGGGTGTGAGGTGTAGGGGTGAGGATTGGGGGGAGTGGGGTGTGAGGTGTAGGGGTGTGGGTTGGGGGTGAGGGTGGTGTGAGGTGTAGGGGTGAGGGTTGGGGGGAGTTGGGTGTGAGGTGTAGGGGTGAGGGTTGAGGGGGAGTGGGGTTTGCGGTGTACGGGTGAGAGTTGGGGGGGAGTGGGGTGTGAGGTGTAGGGGTGAGGGTTGGGGTTGAGGGTAGTGTGAGGTGTAGGGGTGAGGGTTGGGGATGAGGGTGGTGTGAGGTATAGGGGTGAGGGTTGGGGGAGTTGGGTGTGAGGTGTAGGGGTGAGGGTTGGGGGTGAGGGTGGTGTGAGGTGTAGGGGTGAGGGTTGGGCGTGAGGGTGTGTGAGGTGTAGGGGTGAGGGTTGGGGGAGTTGGGTGTGAGGTGTAGGGGTGAGGGTTGGGGGTGAGGGTGGTGTGAGGTGTAGGGGTGAGGGTTGGGGGGAGTGGGGTGTGAGGTGTAGGAGTGAGGGTTGTGGGGGGAGTGGGGTGTGAGGTGTAGGGGTGAGGGTTGTGGGGGGAGTGGGGTGTGAGGTGTAGGGGTGAGGGTTGGGGGGAGTGGGGTGTGAGGTGTAGGGGTGAGGGTTGGGGGTGAGGGTAGTGTGAGGTGTCGGGGTGAGGGTTGGGGGTGAGGGTTGGGCGTGAGGGTGGTGTGAGGTGTAGGGGTGAGGTTTGGGGGTGAGGGTGGTGTGAGGTGTAGGGGTGAGGGTTGAGGGGGAATGGGGTGTAAGGTGTAGGGGTGAGGGTTGGGGTGAGTGGGGTGTAAGGTGTAGGGGCGGGGGGGTGTGAGGTGTAGGGGTGAGGGTTGAGGGAGTGTGAGGGTGGTGTGAGGTGTAGGGGTGAGGGTTGAGGGGGAGTGGGGTGTTAGGTGTAGGGGTGAGGGTTGAGGGGGAGTGGGGTGTGAGGTGTTGGGGTGAGGGTTTGGGGTTGAGGGTGATGTGAGGTGTACGGGCGAGGGTTGATGGGGAGTGGGGTGTGAGGTGTAGGGGTGAGGGTGGTGTGGGGTGTAGGGTGAGGGTTGGGGGGAGTGGGGTGTGAGGTGTAGGGGTGAGCGTTGGCGGCGAGGGGTGTGTGAGGTGTAGGAGTGAGAGGGGGAGGGGGTGTGAGGTGTAGGAGTGAGAGTTAGGGGGAGGGGAGTGTGAGGCGTAGGAGTGAGAGTTAGGGGGGAGAGGAGTGTGAGGTGTAGGAGTGAGAGTTAGGGGGGAGGGGGGTGTGAGGCGTAGGAGGAATGAGAGTTAGGGGGGAGGGGAGTGTGAGATGTAGGAATGAGAGTGGTGTGAGCTGTAGGGGTGAGTGTTGAGGGGGAGTGGGGTGTGAGGTGTAGGGGTGAGGGTTGTGGGGGAATGGGTTGTGAGGTGTAGGGTTGAGGGGAAGTGGGGTGTAAGGTGTAGGGATGAGGGTTGAGGGGGAGTGAGGTGTGAGGTGTAGGGGTGAGGGCTGGGGGTGAGGGTGGTGTGAGGTGTAGGGGTGAGGGTGAGGGGGAGTGGGGTGTGAGGTTTAGGGGTGAGGGTTGAGGGGAAATGAGGTGTGAGGTGTAGGGGTGAGGGTTGGGGGTGAGGGTGGTGTGAGGTGTAGGGGTGAGGGTTGGGGGTGAGGGTGGTGTGAGGTTTAGGGTTGTGGGTTGGGGAGGTGGGGTGTGAGGTGTAGGGGTGAGGGTTGGGGGGAGTGGGGTGTGAGGTGTAGGGGTGAGGGTTGGGGGGAGTGGGGTGTGAGGTGTAGGGGTGAGGGTTGGGGGGAGTGGGGTGTGAGGTGTAGGGGTGAGGGTTGGGGGGAGGTTGGTGTGAGGTGTAGGGGTGAGGGTTGTGGGGGAGTGGGGTGTGAGGTGTAGGGGTGAGGGTTGGGGGGGAGTGGGGTGTGAGGTGTAGGGGTGAGGGTTGGGGGGAGTGGGGTGTGTGGTGTAGGGGTGAGGGTTGGGGGGAGTGGGGTGTGAGGTGTAGGGGTGAGGGTTGGGGGGAGTGCGGTGTGTGGTGTAGGGGTGAGGGTTGTGGGGGAGTGGGGTGTGTGGTGTCGGGGTGAGGGTTGGGGTGAGGGTGGTGTGAGGTATAAGGTTGAGGGTTGGGGCGTGTGGGGTGTGAGGTGTAGGGGTGAGGGTTGGGGGTGAGGGTGGTGCGAGGTGTAGGGGTGAGGGTTGAGGGTGAGGGTGGTGTGAGGTGTTGGGGTGAGGGTTGAGGGGGATTGGGGTGTAAAGTGTAGCGGTGAGAGTTGGGGGGAGTGGGGTGTAAGGTGTAGGGGCGGGGGGGTGTGAGGTGTAGGGGTGAGGGTTGAGGGAGTGTGAGGGTGGTGTGAGGTGTAGGGGTGAGGGTTGAGGGGGAATGGGGTGTAAGGTGTAGGGGTGAGGGTTGGGGTGAGTGGGGTGTAAGGTGTAGGGGCGGGGGGGTGTGAGGTGTAGGGGTGAGGGTTGAGGGAGTGTGAGGGTGGTGTGAGGTGTAGGGGTGAGGGTTGAGGGGGAATGGGGTGTAAGGTGTAGGGGTGAGGGTTGGGGTGAGTGGGGTGTAAGGTGTAGGGGCGGGGGGGTGTGAGGTGTAGGGGTGAGGGTTGAGGGAGTGTGAGGGTGGTGTGAGGTGTAGGGGTGAGGGTTGAGGGGGAGTGGGGTGTTAGGTGTAGGGGTGAGGGTTGAGGGGGAGTGGGGTGTGAGGTGTTGGGGTGAGGGTTTGGGGTTGAGGGTGATGTGAGGTGTACGGGTGAGGGTTGATGGGGAGTGGGGTGTGAGGTGTAGGGGTGAGGGTGGTGTGGGGTGTAGGGTGAGGGTTGGGGGGAGTGGGGTGTGAGGTGTAGGGGTGAGCGTTGGCGGCGAGGGGTGTGTGAGGTGTAGGAGTGAGAGGGGGAGGGGGTGTGAGGTGTAGGAGTGAGAGTTAGGGGGAGGGGAGTGTGAGGCGTAGGAGTGAGAGTTAGGGGGGAGAGGAGTGTGAGGTGTAGGAGTGAGAGTTAGGGGGGAGGGGGGTGTGAGGCGTAGGAATGAGAGTTACGGGGGAGGGAAGTGTGAGATGTAGGAATGAGAGTGGTGTGAGCTGTAGGGGTGAGTGTTGAGGGGGAGTGGGGTGTGAGGTGTAGGGGTGAGGGTTGTGGGGGAATGGGTTGTGAGGTGTAGGGTTGAGGGGAAGTGGGGTGTAAGGTGTAGGGATGAGGGTTGAGGGGGAGTGGGGTGTGAGGTGTAGGGGTGAGGGCTGGGGCTGAGGGTGGTGTGAGGTGTAGGGGTGAGGGTTGAGGGGGAGTGGGGTGTGAGGTTTAGGGGTGAGGGTTGAGGGGAAATGAGGTGGGAGGTGTAGGGGTGAGGGTTGGGGGTGAGGGTGGTGTGAGGTGTAGGGGTGAGGGTTGGGGGTGAGGGTGGTGTGAGGTTTAGGGTTGTGGGTTGGGGAGGTGGGGTGTGAGGTGTAGGGGTGAGGGTTGGGGGGAGTGGGGTGTGAGGTGTAGGGGTGAGGGTTGGGGGGAGTGGGGTGTGAGGTGTAGGGGTGAGGGTTGGGGGGAGGTTGGTGTGAGGTGTAGGGGTGAGGGTTGTGGGGGAGTGGGGTGTGAGGTGTAGGGGTGAGGGTTAGGGTGGAGTGGGGTGTGAGGTGTAGGGGTGAGGGTTGGGGGGAGTGGGGTGTGTGGTGTAGGGGTGAGGGTTGGGGGGAGTGGGGTGTGAGGTGTAGGGGTGAGGGTTGGGGGGAGTGGGGTGTGTGGTGTAGGGGTGAGGGTTGGGGGGAGTGGGGTGTGAGGTGTAGGGGTGAGTGTTGGGGGGAGTGGGGTGTGTGGTGTAGGGGTGAGGGTTGTGGGGGAGTGGGGTGTGTGGTGTCGGGGTGAGGGTTGGGGGTGAGGGTGGTGTGAGGTGTAGGGGTGAGGGTTGTGGGGGAGTGGTGTGTGAGGTGTAGGGGTGAGGGTTGAGGGGGAGTGGTGCGTGAAGTGTAGGGATGAGGGTTGGGGGAGTGGGGTGTGCATTGTAGGGGTGAGCGTTGGGGGGGTGTGGTGTGCGGTGTAGGGGTGAGGGTTGGGGGGTGTGGGGTGTGCGGTGTAGGGGTGAGGGTTGGGTGTGAGGGTGGTGTGAGGTGTAGGGTTGAATGTTGGTGGAGTGGGATGTGAGGTGGAGGGTTGAGGGTTGGGGGAGTGGGGTGTGAGGTGTAGAGTTGAGGGTTGGGGGAGTGGGGTGTGAGGTGTAGGGGTGAGGGTTGAGGGAGAGTGGTGTGTGAGGTGTAGGGGTGAGGGTTGTGGGGGAGTGGGGTGTGTGGTGTAGGGGTGAGGGTTGGTGGTGAGGGTGGTGTGAGGTGTAGGGGTGAGGTTTGGGGGGGAGTGGGGTGTGAGTTGTAGGGGTGAGGGGGGAGTGGGGTGTGAGGTGTAGGGTTGAGGGTTGGGAGTGAGGGTGGTGTGAGGTGTAGGGGTGAGGGTTGTGGGGGAGTGGTGTGTGAGGTGTAGGGGTGAGGGTTGAGGATTAGTGGGGTGTGAGGTGTAGGGGCGAGGGTTGGGGGTGAGGGTGGTGTGAGGTGTGGGGGTGAGGGTTGGGGGGAGTGGTGTGTGAGGTGTAAGCGTGAGGGTTGAGGGGGTGTGGGGTGTGCGGTGTAGGGGTGAGGGTTTTGGAGTGTGAGGTGTAGGGGTGAGGGTTGTGGGGGAGTGGGGTGTGAGGTGTAGGGGTGAGTGTTGTGGGGAGTGCGGTGTGAGGTATAGGGGTGAGGGTTGGGTGGGAGTGGGGTGGGAGGTGTAGGGGTGAGGGTTGTGGGGGAGTGGGGTGTGAGGTGTAGGGGTGAGGGTTGAGGGGGAGTGGGGTGTGCGGTGTACGGGTGTGGGTTTGGGGTGAGTGGGGTGTGATGTGTAGGGGTGAGGGTTGTGGGGTTGTGGGGTGTGAGGTGTAGAGGTGAAGGTTGGGGTTGAGGGTGGTGTGAGGTGTAGGTGTGAGGGTTGTGGCGGAGTGTCGTGTGAGGTGTAGGGGTGAGGGTTGTGGGGCAGTGGGGTGTGAGATGTAGGGGTGAGGGTTGTGGGGGAGTGGGGTGTGAGGTGTAGAGGTGAGGGTTGGGGGTGAGGGTGGTGTGAGGTGTAGGGGTGAGGGTTGTGGGGGAGTGGGGTGTGAGGTGTAGGGGTGAGGGTTGTGGGGGAGTGGGGTGTGAGGTGTAGGGGTGAGGGTTGTGGGGGAGTGGGGTGTGAGGTGTAGGGGTGAGGGTTGTGGGGGAGTGGGGTGTGAGGTGTAGGGGTGAGGGTTGAGGGGGAGTGGGGTGTGAGGTGTAGGGGTGAGGCTTGTGGGGGATTGGGGTGTGAGGTGTCGGGGTGAGGGTTGTGGGGGAGTGGGGTGTGAGGTGTAGGGGTGAGGGTTGGGGGGAGTGGGGTGTGAGGTGTAGGGGTGAGGGTTGGGGGTGAGGGTGGTGTGAGGTGTAGGGGTGAGGGTTGGGGGGGAGTGGGGTGTGAGGTGTAAGGTTGAGGGTTGGGGGAGTGGGGTGTGAGGTGTAGGGGTGAGGGTTGAGGGGGAGTGGGGTGTGAGGTGTAGGGGTGAGGGTTGTGGGGAGTGGGGTGTGAGGTGTAGAGTTGAGGGTTGGGGGAGTGGGGTGTGAGGTGTAGGGTTGAGGGTTGGGGGAGTGGGGTGTGAGGTGTAGAGTTGAGGGTTGGGGGAGTGGGGTGTGAGGTGTAGGGGTGAGGGTTGAGGGGGAGTGGGGTGTGAGGTGTAGAGTTGAGGGTTGGGGGAGTGGGGTGTGAGGTGTAGGGGTGAGGGTTGAGGGGGAGTGGGGTGTGAGGTGTAGGGGTGAGGGTTGGGGGGGAGTGGGGTGTGAGGTGTAGGGTTGAGGGTTGGGGGAGTGGGGTGTGAGGTGTAGAGTTGAGGGTTTTGGGAGTGGGGTGTGAGGTGTAGGGGTGAGGGTTGAGGGGGAGTGGGGTGTGAGGTGTAGGGGTGAGGGTTGTGGGGGAGTGGGGTGTGTGGTGTAGGGGTGAGGGTTGGTGGTGAGGGTGGTGTGAGGTGTAGGGATGAGGTTTGGGGGGAGTGGGGTGTGAGTTGTAGGGGTGAGGGGGGAGTGGGGTGTGAGGTGTAGGGTTGAGGGTTGGGAGTGAGGGTGGTGTGAGGTGTAGGGATGAGGGTTGTGGGGGAGTGGTGTGTGAGGTGTAGGGGTGAGGGTTGAAGGTTAGTGGGGTGTGAGGTGTAGGGGCGAGGGTTGGGGGTGAGGGTGGTGTGAGGTGTAGGGGTGAGGGTTGGGGGGAGTGGTGTGTGAGGTGTAGGGGTGAGGGTTGAGGGGGAGTGGGGTGTGCGGTGTAGGGGTGAGGGTTGGGGGTGAGGCTGGTGTGAGGTGTAGGGGTAAGGGTTGTGGGGGAGTGGGGTGTGAGGTGTAGGGGTGAGGGTTGGGGGTGAGGGTGGTGTGAGGTGTAGGGGTGAGGGTTGGGGTTGAGTGTGATGTGAGGTGTAGGGGTGAGGGTTGTGGGGGAGTGGGGTGTGAGGTGTAGTGGTGAGGGTTGTGGGGGAGTGGGGTGTGAGGTGTAGGGGTGAGGGTTTTGGGGTGTGAGGTGTAGGGGTGAGGGTTGTGGGGGAGTGGGGTGTGAGGTGTAGGGGTGAGTGTTGTGGGGAGTGCGGTGTGAGGTGTAGGGGTGAGGGTTGGGTGGGAGTGGGGTGTGAGGTGTAGGGGTGAGGGTTGTGGGGTGTGAGGTGTAGGGGTGAGGGTTGGGGTTGAGGGTGGTGCGAGGTGTAGGGGTGAGGGTTGTGGGGGAGTGTCGTGTGAGGTGTAGGGGTGAGGGTTGTAGGGGAGTGGGTGTGAGGTGTAGGGGTGAGGGTTGTGGGGTGTGAGGTGTAGGGGTGAGGGTTGTGGGGGAGTGGGGTGTGAGGTGTAGGGGTGAGGGTTGAGGGGGAGTGGGGTGTGAGGTGTAGGGGTGAGGGTTGTGGGGGAGTGGGTTGTGAGGTGTAGGGGTGAGGGTTGTGGGGGAGTGGGGTGTGAGGTGTAGGGGTGAGGGTTGTGGGGGAGTGGGGTGTGAGGTGTAGGGGTGAGGGTTGGGGGTGAGGTTGGTGTGAGGTGTAGCGGTGAGGGTTGGGGGGGAGTGGGGTGTGAGGTGTCGGGGTGAGGGTTGGGGGTGAGGGTGGTGTGAGGTGTAGGGGTGAGGGTTGGGGGGAGTTGGGTGTGAGGTGTAGGGGTGAGGATTGGGGGGAGTGGGGTGTGAGGTGTAGGGGTGTGGGTTGGGGGTGAGGGTGGTGTGAGGTGTAGGGGTGAGGGTTGGGGGGAGTTGGGTGTGAGGTGTAGGGGTGAGGGTTGAGGGGGAGTGGGGTTTGCGGTGTACGGGTGAGAGTTGGGGGGGAGTGGGGTGTGAGGTGTAGGGGTGAGGGTTGGGGTTGAGGGTAGTGTGAGGTGTAGGGGTGAGGGTTGGGGATGAGGGTGGTGTGAGGTATAGGGGTGAGGGTTGGGGGAGTTGGGTGTGAGGTGTAGGGGTGAGGGTTGGGGGTGAGGGTGGTGTGAGGTGTAGGGGTGAGGGTTGGGCGTGAGGGTGGTGTGAGGTGTAGGGGTGAGGGTTGGGGGAGTTGGGTGTGAGGTGTAGGGGTGAGGGTTGGGGGTGAGGGTGGTGTGAGGTGTAGGGGTGAGGGTTGGGGGGAGTGGGGTGTGAGGTGTAGGAGTGAGGGTTGTGGGGGGAGTGGGGTGTGAGGTGTAGGGGTGAGGGTTGTGGGGGGAGTGGGGTGTGAGGTGTAGGGGTGAGGGTTGGGGGGAGTGGGGTGTGAGGTGTAGGGGTGAGGGTTGGGGGTGAGGGTAGAGTGAGGTGTCGGGGTGAGGGTTGGGGGTGAGGGTTGGGCGTGAGGGTGGTGTGAGGTGTAGGGGTGAGGTTTGGGGGTGAGGGTGGTGTGAGGTGTAGGGGTGAGGTTTGGGGGTGAGGGTGGTGTGAGGTGTAGGGGTGAGGGTTGTGGGGGGAGTGGGGTGTGAGGTGTAGGGGTGAGGGTTGTGGGGGAGTGGGGTGTGAGGTGTAGGGGTGAGGGTTGTGGGGGGAGTGGGGTGTGAGGTGTAGGGGTGAGGGTTGGGGGTGTGTGGTGTGAGGTGTAGGGGTGAGGGTTGGGGGTGAGGGTGGTGTGAGGTGTAGGGGTGAGGGTTGGGGGGAGTGGGGTGTGAGGTGTAGGGGTGAGGGTTGTGGGGGTGTGAGGTGTAGGGGTGAGGGTTGGGGGTGAGGGTGGTGTGAGGTGTAGGGGTGAGGGTTGGGGGGAGTGGGGTGTGAGGTGTAGGGGTGAGGGTTGTGGGGGTGTGAGGTGTAGGGGTGAGGGTTGGGGGTGAGGGTGGTGTGAGGTGTAGGAGTGAGGGTTGGGGGGGTGTGAGGTGTAGGGGTGAGGGTTGGGGGTGAGGGTGGTGTGAGGTGTAGGGGTGAGGGTTGGGGGGAGTGGGGTGTGAGGTGTAGGGGTGAGGGTTGGCGGGGAGTGTGGTGTGAGGTGTAGGGGTGAGGGTTGGGGGGAGTGGGGTGTGAGGTGTAGGGGTGAGGGTTGGGGGGAGTGGGGTGTGAGGTGTAGGGGTGAGGGTTGGGGGGAGTGGGGTGTGAGGTGTAGGGGTGAGGGTTGTGGGGTGAGGGTGGTGTGAGGTGTAGGGGTGAGTGTTGGGGGAAGTGGTGTGTGAGGTGTAGGGGTGAGGGTTGAGGGGGAGTGGGGTGTGCGGTGTAGGGGTGAGGGTTGTGGGGGAGTGGGGTGTGAGGTGTAGGGGTGAGGGTTGTGGGGGAGTGGGGTGTGAGGTGTAGGGGTGAGGCTTGTGGGGGATTGGGGTGTGAGGTGTCGGGGTGAGGGTTGTGGGGGAGTGGGGTGTGAGGTGTAGGGGTGAGGGTTGGGGGGAGTGGGGTGTGAGGTGTAGGGGTGAGGGTTGGGGGTGAGGGTGGTGTGAGGTGTAGGGGTGAGGGTTGGGGGGGAGTGGGGTGTGAGGTGTAGGGTTGAGGGTTGGGGGAGTGGGGTGTGAGGTGTAGAGTTGAGGGTTGGGGGAGTGGGGTGTGAGGTGTAGGGGTGAGGGTTGAGGGGGAGTGGGGTGTGAGGTGTAGGGGTGAGGGTTGTGGGGAGTGGGGTGTGAGGTGTAGAGTTGAGGGTTGGGGGAGTGGGGTGTGAGGTGTAGGGTTGAGGGTTGGGGGAGTGGGGTGTGAGGTGTAGAGTTGAGGGTTGGGGGAGTGGGGTGTGAGGTGTAGGGGTGAGGGTTGAGGGGGAGTGGGGTGTGAGGTGTAGGGTTGAGGGTTGGGGGAGTGGGGTGTGAGGTGTAGAGTTGAGGGTTGGGGGAGTGGGGTGTGAGGTGTAGGGGTGAGGGTTGAGGGGGAGTGGGGTGTGAGGTGTAGGGGTGAGGGTTGGGGGGGAGTGGGGTGTGAGGTGTAGGCTTGAGGGTTGGGGGAGTGGGGTGTGAGGTGTAGAGTTGAGGGTTGGGGGTGAGGGTGGTGTGAGGTGTAGGGGTGAGGGTTGAGGGGGAGTGGGGTGTGAGGTGTAGGGGTGAGGGTTGTGGGGGAGTGGGGTGTGTGGTGTAGGGGTGAGGGTTGGTGGTGAGGGTGGTGTGAGGTGTAGGGATGAGGTTTGGGGGGAGTGGGGTGTGAGTTGTAGGGTTGAGGGTTGGGAGTGAGGGTGGTGTGAGGTGTAGGGATGAGGGTTGT
This sequence comes from Chiloscyllium plagiosum, assembly GCF_037043375.1. Classification (NCBI taxonomy): domain Eukaryota; kingdom Metazoa; phylum Chordata; class Chondrichthyes; order Orectolobiformes; family Hemiscylliidae; genus Chiloscyllium; species Chiloscyllium plagiosum. The sequence continues at coordinate 12,073,369 of NW_028270183.1, forward strand.
GGGGGAGTGGTGTGTGAGGTGTAGGGGTGAGGGTTGAGGGTTAGTGGGGTGTGAGGTGTAGGGGCGAGGGTTGGGGGTGAGGGTGGTGTGAGGTGTAGGGGTGAGGGTTGGGGGGAGTGGTGTGTGAGGTGTAGGGGTGAGGGTTGAGGGGGAGTGGGGTGTGCGGTGTAGGGGTGAGGGTTGGAGGTGAGGCTGGTGTGAGGTGTAGGGGTAAGGGTTGTGGGGGAGTGGGGTGTGAGGTGTAGGGGTGAGGGTTGGGGGTGAGGTAGGTGTGAGGTGTAGGGGTGAGGGTTGGGGTTGAGTGTGATGTGAGGTGTAGGGGTGAGGGTTGTGGGGGAGTGGGGTGTGAGGTGTAGTGGTGAGGGTTGTGGGGGAGTGGGGTGTGAGGTGTAGGGGTGAGGGTTTTGGGGTGTGAGGTGTAGGGGTGAGGGTTGTGGGGGAGTGGGGTGTGAGGTGTAGGGGTGAGTGTTGTGGGGAGTGCGGTGTGAGGTGTAGGGGTGAGGGTTGGGTGGGAGTGGGGTGTGAGGTGTAGGGGTGAGGGTTGTGGGGTGTGAGGTGTAGGGGTGAGGGTTGGGGTTGAGGGTGGTGCGAGGTGTAGGGGTGAGGGTTGTGGGGGAGTGTCGTGTGAGGTGTAGGGGTGAGGGTTGTAGGGGAGTGGGTGTGAGGTGTAGGGGTGAGGGTTGTGGGGTGTGAGGTGTTGGGGTGAGGGTTGTGGGGGAGTGGGGTGTGAGGTGTAGGGGTGAGGGTTCAGGGGGAGTGGGGTGTGAGGTGTAGGGGTGAGGGTTGTGGGGGAGTGGGTTGTGAGGTGTAGGGGTGAGGGTTGTGGGGGAGTGGGGTGTGAGGTGTAGGGGTGAGGGTTGTGGGGGAGTGGGGTGTGAGGTGTAGGGGTGAGGGTTGGGGGTGAGGTTGGTGTGAGGTGTAGCGGTGAGGGTTGGGGGGGAGTGGGGTGTGAGGTGTCGGGGTGAGGGTTGGGGGTGAGGGTGGTGTGAGGTGTAGGGGTGAGGGTTGGGGGGAGTTGGGTGTGAGGTGTAGGGGTGAGGATTGGGGGGAGTGGGGTGTGAGGTGTAGGGGTGTGGGTTGGGGGTGAGGGTGGTGTGAGGTGTAGGGGTGAGGGTTGGGGGGAGTTGGGTGTGAGGTGTAGGGGTGAGGGTTGAGGGGGAGTGGGGTTTGCGGTGTACGGGTGAGAGTTGGGGGGGAGTGGGGTGTGAGGTGTAGGGGTGAGGGTTGGGGTTGAGGGTAGTGTGAGGTGTAGGGGTGAGGGTTGGGGATGAGGGTGGTGTGAGGTGTAGGGGTGAGGGTTGGGGGAGTTGGGTGTGAGGTGTAGGGGTGAGGGTTGGGGGTGAGGGTGGTGTGAGGTGTAGGGGTGAGGGTTGGGCGTGAGGGTGGTGTGAGGTGTAGGGGTGAGGGTTGGGGGAGTTGGGTGTGAGGTGTAGGGGTGAGGGTTGGGGGTGAGGGTGGTGTGAGGTGTAGGGGTGAGGGTTGGGGGGAGTGGGGTGTGAGGTGTAGGAGTGAGGGTTGTGGGGGGAGTGGGGTGTGAGGTGTAGGGGTGAGGGTTGTGGGGGGAGTGGGGTGTGAGGTGTAGGGGTGAGGGTTGGGGGGAGTGGGGTGTGAGGTGTAGGGGTGAGGGTTGGGGGTGAGGGTAGTGTGAGGTGTCGGGGTGAGGGTTGGGGGTGAGGGTTGGGCGTGAGGGTGGTGTGAGGTGTAGGGGTGAGGTTTGGGGGTGAGGGTGGTGTGAGGTGTAGGGGTGAGGTTTGGGGGTGAGGGTGGTGTGAGGTGTAGGGGTGAGGGTTGTGGGGGGAGTGGGGTGTGAGGTGTAGGGGTGAGGGTTGTGGGGGAGTGGGGTGTGAGGTGTAGGGGTGAGGGTTGTGGGGGGAGTGGGGTGTGAGGTGTAGGGGTGAGGGTTGGGGGTGTGTGGTGTGAGGTGTAGGGGTGAGGGTTGGGGGTGAGGGTGGTGTGAGGTGTAGGGGTGAGGGTTGGGGGGAGTGGGGTGTGAGGTGTAGGGGTGAGGGTTGTGGGGGTGTGAGGTGTAGGGGTGAGGGTTGGGGGTGAGGGTGGTGTGAGGTGTAGGGGTGAGGGTTGGGGGGAGTGGGGTGTGAGGTGTAGGGGTGAGGGTTGTGGGGGTGTGAGGTGTAGGGGTGAGGGTTGGGGGTGAGGGTGGTGTGAGGTGTAGGAGTGAGGGTTGGGGGGGTGTGAGGTGTAGGGGTGAGGGTTGGGGGTGAGGGTGGTGTGAGGTGTAGGGGTGAGGGTTGGGGGGAGTGGGGTGTGAGGTGTAGGGGTGAGGGTTGGCGGGGAGTGTGGTGTGAGGTGTAGGGGTGAGGGTTGGGGGGAGTGGGGTGTGAGGTGTAGGGGTGAGGGTTGGGGGGAGTGGGGTGTGAGGTGTAGGGGTGAGGGTTGGGGGGAGTGGGGTGTGAGGTGTAGGGGTGAGGGTTGTGGGGTGAGGGTGGTGTGAGGTGTAGGGGTGAGTGTTGGGGGAAGTGGTGTGTGAGGTGTAGGGGTGAGGGTTGAGGGGGAGTGGGGTGTGCGGTGTAGGGGTGAGGGTTGTGGGGGAGTGGGGTGTGAGGTGTAGGGGTGAGGGTTGTGGGGGAGTGGGGTGTGAGGTGTAGGGGTGAGGCTTGTGGGGGATTGGGGTGTGAGGTGTCGGGGTGAGGGTTGTGGGGGAGTGGGGTGTGAGGTGTAGGGGTGAGGGTTGGGGGGAGTGGGGTGTGAGGTGTAGGGGTGAGGGTTGGGGGTGAGGGTGGTGTGAGGTGTAGGGGTGAGGGTTGGGGGGGAGTGGGGTGTGAGGTGTAGGGTTGAGGGTTGGGGGAGTGGGGTGTGAGGTGTAGAGTTGAGGGTTGGGGGAGTGGGGTGTGAGGTGTAGGGGTGAGGGTTGAGGGGGAGTGGGGTGTGAGGTGTAGGGGTGAGGGTTGTGGGGAGTGGGGTGTGAGGTGTAGAGTTGAGGGTTGGGGGAGTGGGGTGTGAGGTGTAGGGTTGAGGGTTGGGGGAGTGGGGTGTGAGGTGTAGAGTTGAGGGTTGGGGGAGTGGGGTGTGAGGTGTAGGGGTGAGGGTTGAGGGGGAGTGGGGTGTGAGGTGTAGGGTTGAGGGTTGGGGGAGTGGGGTGTGAGGTGTAGAGTTGAGGGTTGGGGGAGTGGGGTGTGAGGTGTAGGGGTGAGGGTTGAGGGGGAGTGGGGTGTGAGGTGTAGGGGTGAGGGTTGGGGGGGAGTGGGGTGTGAGGTGTAGGCTTGAGGGTTGGGGGAGTGGGGTGTGAGGTGTAGAGTTGAGGGTTGGGGGTGAGGGTGGTGTGAGGTGTAGGGGTGAGGGTTGAGGGGGAGTGGGGTGTGAGGTGTAGGGGTGAGGGTTGTGGGGGAGTGGGGTGTGTGGTGTAGGGGTGAGGGTTGGTGGTGAGGGTGGTGTGAGGTGTAGGGATGAGGTTTGGGGGGAGTGGGGTGTGAGTTGTAGGGTTGAGGGTTGGGAGTGAGGGTGGTGTGAGGTGTAGGGATGAGGGTTGTGGGGGAGTGGTGTGTGAGGTGTAGGGGTGAGGGTTGAGGGTTAGTGGGGTGTGAGGTGTAGGGGCGAGGGTTGGGGGTGAGGGTGGTGTGAGGTGTAGGGGTGAGGGTTGGGGGGAGTGGTGTGTGAGGTGTAGGGGTGAGGGTTGAGGGGGAGTGGGGTGTGCGGTGTAGGGGTGAGGGTTGGAGGTGAGGCTGGTGTGAGGTGTAGGGGTAAGGGTTGTGGGGGAGTGGGGTGTGAGGTGTAGGGGTGAGGGTTGGGGGTGAGGTAGGTGTGAGGTGTAGGGGTGAGGGTTGGGGTTGAGTGTGATGTGAGGTGTAGGGGTGAGGGTTGTGGGGGAGTGGGGTGTGAGGTGTAGTGGTGAGGGTTGTGGGGGAGTGGGGTGTGAGGTGTAGGGGTGAGGGTTTTGGGGTGTGAGGTGTAGGGGTGAGGGTTGTGGGGGAGTGGGGTGTGAGGTGTAGGGGTGAGTGTTGTGGGGAGTGCGGTGTGAGGTGTAGGGGTGAGGGTTGGGTGGGAGTGGGGTGTGAGGTGTAGGGGTGAGGGTTGTGGGGTGTGAGGTGTAGGGGTGAGGGTTGGGGTTGAGGGTGGTGCGAGGTGTAGGGGTGAGGGTTGTGGGGGAGTGTCGTGTGAGGTGTAGGGGTGAGGGTTGTAGGGGAGTGGGTGTGAGGTGTAGGGGTGAGGGTTGTGGGGTGTGAGGTGTTGGGGTGAGGGTTGTGGGGGAGTGGGGTGTGAGGTGTAGGGGTGAGGGTTCAGGGGGAGTGGGGTGTGAGGTGTAGGGGTGAGGGTTGTGGGGGAGTGGGTTGTGAGGTGTAGGGGTGAGGGTTGTGGGGGAGTGGGGTGTGAGGTGTAGGGGTGAGGGTTGTGGGGGAGTGGGGTGTGAGGTGTAGGGGTGAGGGTTGGGGGTGAGGTTGGTGTGAGGTGTAGCGGTGAGGGTTGGGGGGGAGTGGGGTGTGAGGTGTCGGGGTGAGGGTTGGGGGTGAGGGTGGTGTGAGGTGTAGGGGTGAGGGTTGGGGGGAGTTGGGTGTGAGGTGTAGGGGTGAGGATTGGGGGGAGTGGGGTGTGAGGTGTAGGGGTGTGGGTTGGGGGTGAGGGTGGTGTGAGGTGTAGGGGTGAGGGTTGGGGGGAGTTGGGTGTGAGGTGTAGGGGTGAGGGTTGAGGGGGAGTGGGGTTTGCGGTGTACGGGTGAGAGTTGGGGGGGAGTGGGGTGTGAGGTGTAGGGGTGAGGGTTGGGGTTGAGGGTAGTGTGAGGTGTAGGGGTGAGGGTTGGGGATGAGGGTGGTGTGAGGTGTAGGGGTGAGGGTTGGGGGAGTTGGGTGTGAGGTGTAGGGGTGAGGGTTGGGGGTGAGGGTGGTGTGAGGTGTAGGGGTGAGGGTTGGGCGTGAGGGTGGTGTGAGGTGTAGGGGTGAGGGTTGGGGGAGTTGGGTGTGAGGTGTAGGGGTGAGGGTTGGGGGTGAGGGTGGTGTGAGGTGTAGGGGTGAGGGTTGGGGGGAGTGGGGTGTGAGGTGTAGGAGTGAGGGTTGTGGGGGGAGTGGGGTGTGAGGTGTAGGGGTGAGGGTTGTGGGGGGAGTGGGGTGTGAGGTGTAGGGGTGAGGGTTGGGGGGAGTGGGGTGTGAGGTGTAGGGGTGAGGGTTGGGGGTGAGGGTAGTGTGAGGTGTCGGGGTGAGGGTTGGGGGTGAGGGTTGGGCGTGAGGGTGGTGTGAGGTGTAGGGGTGAGGTTTGGGGGTGAGGGTGGTGTGAGGTGTAGGGGTGAGGTTTGGGGGTGAGGGTGGTGTGAGGTGTAGGGGTGAGGGTTGTGGGGGGAGTGGGGTGTGAGGTGTAGGGGTGAGGGTTGTGGGGGAGTGGGGTGTGAGGTGTAGGGGTGAGGGTTGTGGGGGGAGTGGGGTGTGAGGTGTAGGGGTGAGGGTTGGGGGTGTGTGGTGTGAGGTGTAGGGGTGAGGGTTGGGGGTGAGGGTGGTGTGAGGTGTAGGGGTGAGGGTTGGGGGGAGTGGGGTGTGAGGTGTAGGGGTGAGGGTTGTGGGGGTGTGAGGTGTAGGGGTGAGGGTTGGGGGTGAGGGTGGTGTGAGGTGTAGGGGTGAGGGTTGGGGGGAGTGGGGTGTGAGGTGTAGGGGTGAGGGTTGTGGGGGTGTGAGGTGTAGGGGTGAGGGTTGGGGGTGAGGGTGGTGTGAGGTGTAGGAGTGAGGGTTGGGGGGGTGTGAGGTGTAGGGGTGAGGGTTGGGGGTGAGGGTGGTGTGAGGTGTAGGGGTGAGGGTTGGGGGGAGTGGGGTGTGAGGTGTAGGGGTGAGGGTTGGCGGGGAGTGTGGTGTGAGGTGTAGGGGTGAGGGTTGGGGGGAGTGGGGTGTGAGGTGTAGGGGTGAGGGTTGGGGGGAGTGGGGTGTGAGGTGTAGGGGTGAGGGTTGGGGGGAGTGGGGTGTGAGGTGTAGGGGTGAGGGTTGTGGGGTGAGGGTGGTGTGAGGTGTAGGGGTGAGGGTTGGGGGGGAGTGGGGTGTGAGGTGTAGGGTTGAGGGTTGGGGGAGTGGGGTGTGAGGTGTAGAGTTGAGGGTTGGGGGAGTGGGGTGTGAGGTGTAGGGGTGAGGGTTGAGGGGGAGTGGGGTGTGAGGTGTAGGGGTGAGGGTTGTGGGGAGTGGGGTGTGAGGTGTAGAGTTGAGGGTTGGGGGAGTGGGGTGTGAGGTGTAGGGTTGAGGGTTGGGGGAGTGGGGTGTGAGGTGTAGAGTTGAGGGTTGGGGGAGTGGGGTGTGAGGTGTAGGGGTGAGGGTTGAGGGGGAGTGGGGTGTGAGGTGTAGGGTTGAGGGTTGGGGGAGTGGGGTGTGAGGTGTAGAGTTGAGGGTTGGGGGAGTGGGGTGTGAGGTGTAGGGGTGAGGGTTGAGGGGGAGTCGGGTGTGAGGTGTAGGGGTGAGGGTTGGGGGGAGTGGGGTGTGAGGTGTAGGGTTGAGGGTTGGGGGAGTGGGGTGTGAGGTGTAGAGTTGAGGGTTGGGGGAGTGGGGTGTGAGGTGTAGGGGTGAGGGTTGAGGGGGAGTGGGGTGTGAGGTGTAGGGGTGAGGGTTGTGGGGGAGTGGGGTGTGTGGTGTAGGGGTGAGGGTTGGTGGTGAGGGTGGTGTGAGGTGTAGGGATGAGGTTTGGGGGGAATGTGGTGTGAGTTGTAGGGGTGAGGGGGGAGTGGGGTGTGAGGTGTAGGGTTGAGGGTTGGGAGTGAGGGTGGTGTGAGGTGTAGGGATGAGGGTTGTGGGGGAGTGGTGTGTGAGGTGTAGGGGTGAGGGTTGAGGGTTAGTGGGGTGTGAGGTGTAGGGGCGAGGGTTGGGGGTGAGGGTGGTGTGAGGTGTAGGGGTGAGGGTTGGGGGAAGTGGTGTGTGAGGTGTAGGGGTGAGGGTTGAGGGGGAGTGGGGTGTGCGGTGTAGGGGTGAGGGTTGGGGGTGAGGCTGGTGTGAGGTGTAGGGGTAAGGGTTGTGGGGGAGTGGGGTGTGAGGTGTAGGGGTGAGGGTTGGGGGTGAGGGTGGTGTGAGGTGTAGGGGTGAGGGTTGGGGTTGAGTGTGATGTGAGGTGTAGGGGTGAGGGTTGTGGGGGAGTGGGGTGTGAGGTGTAGTGGTGAGGGTTGTGGGGGAGTGGGGTGTGAGGTGTAGGGGTGAGGGTTTTGGGGTGTGAGGTGTAGGGGTGAGGTTTGTGGGGGAGTGGGGTGTGAGGTGTAGGGGTGAGTGTTGTGGGGGAGTGGGGTGTGAGGTGTAGGGGTGAGTGTTGTGGGGAGTGCGGTGTGAGGTGTAGGGGTGAGGGTTGGGTGGGAGTGGGGTGTGAGGTGTAGGGGTGAGGGTTGTGGGGTGTGAGGTGTAGGGGTGAGGGTTGGGGTTGAGGGTGGTGCGAGGTGTAGGGGTGAGGGTTGTGGGGGAGTGTCGTGTGAGGTGTAGGGGTGAGGGTTGTAGGGGAGTGGGTGTGAGGTGTAGGGGTGAGGGTTGTGGGGTGTGAGGTGTAGGGGTGAGGGTTGTGGGGGAGTGGGGTGTGAGGTGTAGGGGTGAGGGTTGAGGGGGAGTGGGGTGTGAGGTGTAGGGGTGAGGGTTGTGGGGGAGTGGGTTGTGAGGTGTAGGGATGAGGGTTGTGGGGGAGTGGGGTGTGAGGTGTAGGGGTGAGGGTTGTGGGGGAGTGGGGTGTGAGGTGTAGGGGTGAGGGTTGGGGGTGAGGTTGGTGTGAGGTGTAGCGGTGAGGGTTGGGGGGGAGTGGGGTGTGAGGTGTCGGGGTGAGGGTTGGGGGTGAGGGTGGTGTGAGGTGTAGGGGTGAGGGTTGGGGGGAGTTGGGTGTGAGGTGTAGGGGTGAGGATTGCGGGGAGTGGGGTGTGAGGTGTAGGGGTGTGGGTTGGGGGTGAGGGTGGTGTGAGGTGTAGGGGTGAGGGTTGGGGGGAGTTGGGTGTGAGGTGTAGGGGTGAGGGTTGAGGGGGAGTGGGGTTTGCGGTGTAGGGGTGAGAGTTGGGGGGAGTGGGGTGTGAGGTGTAGGGGTGAGGGTTGGGGTTGAGGGTAGTGTGAGGTGTAGGGGTGAGGGTTGGGGATGAGGGTGGTGTGAGGTGTAGGGGTGAGGGTTGGGGGAGTTGGGTGTGAGGTGTAGGGGTGAGGGTTGGGGTGAGGGTGGTGTGAGGTGTAGGGGTGAGGGTTGGGCGTGAGGGTGGTGTGAGGTGTAGGGGTGAGGGTTGGGGGAGTTGGGTGTGAGGTGTAGGGGTGAGGGTTGGGGGTGAGGGTGGTGTGAGGTGTAGGGGTGAGGGTTGGGGGGAGTGGGGTGTGAGGTGTAGGAGTGAGGGTTGTGGGGGGAGTGGGGTGTGAGGTGCAGGGGTGAGGGTTGTGGGGGGAGTGGGGTGTGAGGTGTAGGGGTGAGGGTTGGGGGGAGTGGGGTGTGAGGTGTAGGGGTGAGGGTTGGGGGTGAGGGTAGTGTGAGGTGTCGGGGTGAGGGTTGGGGGTGAGGGTTGGGCGTGAGGGTGGTGTGAGGTGTAGGGGTGAGGTTTGGGGGTGAGGGTGGTGTGAGGTGTAGGGGTGAGGTTTGGGGGTGAGGGTGGTGTGAGGTGTAGGGGTGAGGGTTGTGGGGGGAGTGGGGTGTGAGGTGTAGGGGTGAGGGTTGTGGGGGAGTGGGGTGTGAGGTGTAGGGGTGAGGGTTGTGGGGGGAGTGGGGTGTGAGGTGTAGGGGTGAGGGTTGGGGGTGTGTGGTGTGAGGTGTAGGGGTGAGGGTTGGGGGTGAGGGTGGTGTGAGGTGTAGGGGTGAGGGTTGGGGGGAGTGGGGTGTGAGGTGTAGGGGTGAGGGTTGTGGGGGTGTGAGGTGTAGGGGTGAGGGTTGGGGGTGAGGGTGGTGTGAGGTGTAGGGGTGAGGGTTGGGGGGAGTGGGGTGTGAGGTGTAGGGGTGAGGGTTGTGGGGGTGTGAGGTGTAGGGGTGAGGGTTGGGGGTGAGGGTGGTGTGAGGTGTAGGAGTGAGGGTTGGGGGTGTGTGAGGTGTAGGGGTGAGGGTTGGGGGTGAGGGTGGTGTGAGGTGTAGGGGTGAGGGTTGGGGGGAGTGGGGTGTGAGGTGTAGGGGTGAGGGTTGGGGGGAGTGGGGTGTGAGGTGTAGGGGTGAGGGTTGGGGGGAGTGGGGTGTGAGGTGTAGGGGTGAGGGTTGGGGGGAGTGGGGTGTGAGGTGTAGGGGTGAGGGTTGGGGGGAGTGGGGTGTGAGGTGTAGGGGTGAGGGTTGTGGGGGGAGTGGGGTGTGAGGTGTAGGGGTGAGGGTTGGGGTGTGTGGGGGAGTGGAGGTGTGAGGTGTAAGGGTGAGGGTTGGGGGGAGTGGGGTGTGAGGTGTAGGGGTGAGGGTTGTGGGGGAGTGGGGTGTGAGGTGTAGGAGTGAGGGTTGGGGAGGCAGTGGGGTGTGAGGTGTATGGGTGAGGGTTTTGGGGGAGTGGGGTGTGAGGTGTAGGGGTGAGGGTTGTGGGGGAGTGGGGTGTGAGGTGTATGGGTGAGGGTTGTGGGGGAGTGGGGTGTGAGGTGTAGGGGTGAGGGTTGTGGGGGAGTGGGGTGTGAGGTGTAGGAGTGAGGGTTGTGGGGGGAGTGAGGTGTGAGGTGTAGGGGTGAGGGTTGGGGGGAGTGGGGTGTGAGGTGGTGGGGTGAGGGTTGAGGGTGAGGGTGGTGTGAGGTGTAGGGATGAGGGTTGGGGGAGTGGGGTGTGAGGTGTAGGGGTGAGGGTTGGGGTATGTGGAGGAGTGGAGGTGTAGGGGTGAGGGTTGGGGGTGAGGGTGGTGTGAGGTGTAGGGGTGAGGGTTGGGGATGAGGGTGGTGTGAGGTGTAGGGGTGAGGGTTGTGGGTGAGGGTGGTGTGAGGTGTAGGGGTGAGGGTTGGGGGGAGTGGGGTGTGAGGTGTAGGGGTTAGGGTTGTGAGGTGTGAGGTGTATGGGTGAGGGTTGTGGGGGAGTGGGGTGTGAGGTGTAGGGGTGAGGGTTGGGGGTGAGGGTGGTGTGAGGTGTAGGGGTGAGGGTTGGGGGTGAGGGTGGTGTGAGGTGTAGGGGTGAGGGTTGGGGGGAGTGGGGTGTGAGGTGTAGGGGTGAGGGTTGTGGGGGTGTGAGGTGTAGGGGTGAGGGTTGGGGGTGAGGGTGGTGTGAGGTGTAGGGGTGAGGGTTGGCGGGAGTGGGGTGTGAGGTGGTGGGGTGAGGGTTGAGGGTGAGGGTGGTGTGAGGTGTAGGGATGAGGGTTGGGGGAGTGGGGTGTGAGGTGTAGGGGTGAGGGTTGGGGTGTGTGGCGGAGTGGAGGTGTAGGGGTGAGGGTTGGGGGTGAGGGTGGTGTGAGGTGTAGGGGTGAGGGTTGTGGGTGAGGGTGGTGTGAGGTGTAGGGGTGAGGGTTGGGGGGAGTGGGGTGTGAGGTGTAGGGGTTAGGGTTGTGAGGTGTGCGGTGTATGGGTGAGGGTTGTGGGGGAGTGGGGTGTGAGGTGTAGGGGTGAGGGTTGGGGGTGAGGGTGGTGTGAGGTGTAGGGGTGAGGGTTGGGGGTGAAGGTGGTGTGTGGTGTAGGGGTGAGGGTTGGGGGGAGTGGGGTGTGAGGTGTAGGGGTGAGGGTTGTGGGGGTGTGAGGTGTAGGGGTGAGGGTTGGGGGTGAGGGTGGTGTGAGGTGTAGGGGTGAGGGTTGTGGGGGAGTGGGGTGTGAGGTGTAGGGGTGAGGGTTGGGGTGTGTGGGGGAGTGGAGGTGTGCGAGGGAGCGATGTAAACCCGTTATTAAGGTGGTATTATCACTGCTGGCCTGATGCTCGGTCAAGGGGCAGTGTGAACCCGTGACAATGATCACTGTTGCTGAACCTAATGGGGGCGCCCAGCAGTTGCTGAGCCCACCTTTCAATGCCACATCGTAATGGCTGAAGTGAAATTCCGCCAGCGACCACAATGGGATTGGAAGAGGGGAGTCTTAGCATTAGCTTGTGCTTCATGGTTAACTCTTGTCTACTTTCAGCAGTGGCCTAGTCGGCTCTTTGGGATCGGAATGGTCAACACATATTGGCCTTGCCAAAGACACCCATGTCCCAACAAAGCGGAAAAGAAATGACCAGCCCACTGTCTCCTTTGTGAGTTTATGTTCGATTGGTTAGTGATTGTCAGCCATAGATATATAGGCATGTTATATAATATATTATATTTTATATAACGGCATATGGCACCATCTGCACAAAAATGGGAGCAGTTTCTGTACATCCACCGTCTGCATTCACAAACCAGGAGGAGGCCATTTGGACCATCCAATCCATGCTGGCTCTAAAGCTCCACATTAGGCCCTTGCCATTTATCATTTTAAAGACTCTATGATGGAGTGCTTGCGTTGTAGATCTCGGTTGCTTCCCCGATCTTATCCTTTCTGGGATTGTGGGGGTCTCTCATAACTGTTCTTCCACACCAATTTTACACGACCTGACCGCTCCCTGTGCTGTAATAGAACATAGACCATTACAGTCCAGTGAAGGCCCTTCGGCCCTCAATGTTGTGCCGACCAATCTGAAGCCCATCTAATCTACGCTTTCCATTCTCGTCCATATGCCTATCCAATGACCATTTAAATGCCCTTAAAGTTGGTGAGCCTACTACTGTTGCAGGCAGTGTGTTCCATAGCCCTACTACTCTCTGAGTAAAGAAACTACCTCTAACATCTGTCCTGTATCTACTACCCCTCAATTTAAAGCTATGTCCCCTTGTGCTAGCCATCACCATCCAAGGAAAATGGCTCTCACTGTCCACCCTATCTAACCCTCTGATTATCTTGTATGTTTCAATTAAGTCACCTCTCAACCTTCTTCTCTCTAATGAAAGCAGCCTCAAGTCTCTCAACCCTTACTGGTAAGACATTCCCTCCTTACCAGGCAATATCCCAGTAAATCCCCTCTGAACCATTTCCAATGCTTCCACATCCTTCCTATAATGTGGTGACCAGAGCTGTACGCAATACTCCAAATGTGGCCGCACCAGAGTTTTGTACAGCTGCAGCATGACCTCATGGCTCCGAAACTCAATCCCTCTACCAATAAAAGCGAACATACCGTATGCCTTCTTAACAACCCTATCAACCCGGGTGGCAACTTTGAGGGATCTATGGATATGGACCCCGAGATCTTTCTGCTCATCTACACTACCAAGACCCTTACTATGTTAGCTCAGTACTCTGCATTCCGGTTACTCCTTCCAAAGTGAACCACCTCACACTTTTCCCAGCTCTGCACCCCCCCAAACAGCAGCAATGGAGTGCAGCACAGCGGTAATGTCACTGGGTTAGTAATGGTGAACGCCTCACCCCACCCATGCCAGAGTTTATGGGTTCGAATCCCAGATGGTGAAATCTGAATGCAATAGAATTCTGAGGCTTATAAAACCAGCTTAAACTACAATAGAATCCCCACAGTGTGGAAACAGGCCATTCGAGAATCTTCGTCAGGAATGCATTCAGCCCGTCGGGTCCACCCTGATGTGAGGCAACATTGACCCACACCTAAACCTACCCCCCCCTCCCCCTAGGTTTAAGGAAGGAAATCTGCCAACCTCACCTGGTCTGGCCTACACATGACCCACAGCTAATGTGATTGACTCTTAAATGCCCTCAGGGCAATTAGGGATAGACAGTGAATGCTGGCCTAGCAAGTATATCCTGGAAAACAAACGTTACGTAAGCCTCAGGGTGACCTGTAAACTGCACCCAACCCCTAACTGCAGGGCGGGAAATCCAGGAATTCTCTGCCAGGGAAGGGGAAAGCAGAAAATGCTGTAGCAATTCCCAGAAGGGTTGGAAAGACGCGAGAATCATTTGCAGCAGATAAGGCTGACTGTTGCTTCCTCATTTAGCATTCCTCGCTGCAGTGTGAGATCTAAATGCCTGAATCTTTGCTATGCTGTTCACGTTAGGTCCTGCATGGAAACACAGTCGGAATTAAGCAGGTAGTGTAACCTTTGTCGAAGGGAATCAAGCGTGAATAATTAGTGTGCTCTAACTGTTCTGGGAAAGAGGAGATTTTACAAAAAAAAAACATGGAAATTCTGCTCCAGCTCTCATACACGCTTGAAAGATTCTGCACATACTAAGGGGACGTGTCACTACTGTTTCAGCTGCATTTTACCAGTGTTTTGTACAAGGACCTAATGTAGCGACTAGGTAGAATTACAGCAGTGTCTTCAAAACATGCCTCACTGAAACGAATCTACTAAAGGATCTTCTATTTTAAAGCGAACGCTCCAGTCAATATTTATCCCTCAGTCAAGACCAGTTGGAGGATACAGCAGGTTCAAAAGGCGTGGTGCTGGAAAAGCACAGCTGGTCAGGCAGCATCCGAGGAGCAGGAGAGTCTCAAGCATAAGCTCACATTCCTGAAGAAGGGCTTATGCCCGAAACGTCGACCCTCCTGCTGTGCGTTTCCAGTGCCACACTTTTTGACTCTGATCTGCAGTCCTCACTTTCTCCCAGTAAAACAGGATGTCTAGTCCTCTCTGCTGTGAGCCAGCTCCCAGCCCATGGTGTTGGAGTCAGCCCAAGGTGGATGTTCGGACCCCACGAGGTTGCGAGTGGCCACAATGGATCTCTTGCTTGAGCAGAGGGTTGGTCATGGCCCATTCACCAATGGTTGCCCTCACTGCGAAGAGCACCCTTGAGTTTGGCAGAGGGGCCAACAGGGAGGCTGGAGATACTCACCATGTCAAAAGGGTATGAGGAGCCGTCGGAGTTTGCTTCATCAGTAACGCGCCCTTAGGGGACATGTCAAAGGGGCCTCATCGTCCATCCTGTGCTTCCCAGGAATGTTTAACTTAAAAAAGTTAAAAAAAAAACGATTTGCTGGGATTGGAGGATTTGAGCCATAGGGAAAGGCCGGGGCTGTATTCCCTGGAATGTTGGAGGCTGAGGGGTGACCTTATAACAGTTTATAAAATCATGAGGAGCATGGATAGGGTAAATAGACAAGGTCTTTTCCCTGGGGTCGGGGAGTCCAGAACTAGAGGGCATAGTTTGAGGGTGAGAGGGGAAAGCTGTAAAAGGGACCTCATGCAGAGGGTGGTACGTGTATGGAATGAGCTGCCAGAGGAAGTGATGGAGGCTGGAACAATTGCAGCATTTAAAAGGCACCTGGATGGGTATATGAATAGGAAGGGTTTAGGGATATGGGTCGGGTGCTGGCCAATTGGACTAGATTAGGTTGAGATATCTGGTCGGTGAGTTGGACCAAAGGGTCTGTTTCCATGCTCTACAGCTCAATGCTGTAAAAAAGACAGTGGGCAGCATTCATAGACCCCAATTGTATGGGACACAGCCCAATTCCACGATGTCTAACAGCATCAAGTCGTTGCTGAACCTTTGAGTATATTGCTCAGCATCCTCAGAGAGCATCAGCAGTCAACCAGGTAGCAGTGGACTGGAGTTACGTGTAGGCCCGACACAGGGTCAGGGAGCAATAGGTTCCTTGTTGTTTAAGGACTTTGGTGAAGTGGTGGGTTTTCGCAACAATTGTTGAGAGCAATTGCTACGATTTACCATTCCCACTGCTGTTTATTTGTATCAGTTTGTCATTTTCTACAGTCAGAGTTGAACTTACAATTCATTCAGTTCTGTCTCGCAATCGCTGTATTGTCCATGCACTCTCAGAATTCACTTCCTTTGTGGTATCAACATCAGAGGGGAGCATCTCTTTCCTACCCTCTCTCCTTTTATTTTCCCCCTTTTTTTAACTCCTCTATCCATATATCTATCTTGCTCCATCCCTATTTCTTTCTAACACTATCTGTAAAAATAATTCTCTTTCTCTGGCTGCGTTCACCATAAATGTGTCTCTTTCTCCAAATCCAACTCTCTAATCATCTCCATTCTTTTATTGTTCTTTTATTTTCTATGTATCTTCTCTCTAATTCTCTATTTGTAATGTATCTCCATTTTTCTATGCTTCATTCCTATCTTTTTCTCTTTCTCCCTCATGCACCCTGTCAAACTCATGTCGAATGGCAATTTCTTAGAATTTCGTTTACAAAAGAAATTGATTGTTTTCCTTCAAGGTCCTTTTTACCCTGAAATAAATACTGCGTCCTGTAATTGATGGATCCAAATGGAACTCAATCTGCTTTGTTCGGCAGCAATTAAGAGAAATTAAGCCACTATAAATTCCAAACATTAAGTGGCTGTGATGCCTCCTGTAGTCCACCAACCCTGAGTGAAGTGGGGCTGGGAGGTGTGTGTTGTTGACAGACCTTGATCATGCCAACCCCCAAATTTACATCCCGTGAACTGAGAATGAGGTAGAGGAGGAGGTTTAGTGCCAGGCACACCTGGTTGGGGTAAGCCGGGAGCAGGGGTTCCTGGTTAATCGGTGAGGCAGCAGTGGAACTAGGGACCCCCCGGTTACAGGGTGAGTGTGGGGCCAGTATGGAACCTGGAATTAGCAGCGTCGGCCCAGTGACAAAGAGATGAAGACTGGCTACTCCTATGTTGGTTGGTCTGGCACAGGCAGCAGTGAGGTGATGGAGGAAGGGTAGCAGTGCGGGTGTCATTGGTGAGCCGACTCAGCGATCATGGAGGAACAAAGGTCTGTCAGCTCCATCACAGTGACTGAGTGATTGGCACTGCTGCCTCAGACACCAGGGACCTGGGTTCCATCCCAGCTTTGGGTAATTGTGTGGCGTTTGCACGTTCTCCCCATATCTGCGTGGGATTCCTCTAGGTGCTCCAGTTTTCTCCCACAGTCCAAAGATGTGCAGGTCAGGGTGGATTGGCCATGCTAATTGCCCCACAGTGCTCAGGGATGTGTAGGTTAGGGTGGATTGGCCATGCTAAATTACCCATAGTGTTCAGGGATGTGCAGGTTAGGGTGGATTGGTCAGGCTAAATTGCCCATAGTGTCCAGGGATGTGCAGGTTAGGGTGGATTGGCCATGCTAAGTTGTCCCATAGCATTCAGGGATATGAGGTTAGGGTGGATTGGCCATGCTAAATTGCCCATAGTGTTCAGGGATGTGTAGGTTAGGGTGGATTGACCATGCTAAATTACCCATAGTGTTCAGGGATGTGCAGGTTAGGGTGGATTGGCCATGCTAAATTGTCCCATAGCATTCACGGATATGCAGGTTAGGGTGGATTGGCCATGCTAAATTGCCCCATAGTGTTCAGGGAAGTATAGATTAGGGTGGATTGGCCATGCTAAATTGTCCATTGTGTTCAGGGATGTGTGCATCAGTCAGGGGTAAATGTAGAGTAATAAGGGTGGGGAATGGGTCTGGATGGGTTACTATTAGAAGGGTCAGTGTGGACTTGTTGGGCCTAATGGCCTGTTTCTGCACTGTAGGGATCCCCATGATTCTATGGGGCTGGATTATGGCAACAGTTGAAGCTTTGCACTATACCTTACTGTGTTGTTCATTGCAGAGCACAAATGGCAATAAATCATCATTCAACCATGATGTGTTATTTAAGAAAACAGCCTGGAGATGCCACCTCACTGGGTGAAACCAGTGTTACTACCCCACTGCCAGCAACCAAAACTGTGAGGTGCCCCGAACCCTGAGTTCCCTGGCCCAGCTGCCTCACCATTGCTACCGCCTAAGGAACTGTGTGTGGGCTGGGGGGTGCGGGCTGTGATTTCTAATCTAACTGTTTTCTTTTCCCCTATTAGCGAGTTGTTTGTTTCTCCAGCAGAGCTTCTTATCTCTGGCTCTGCAGCCCTGTCTTCCCTGAGCGAGGTAGGATTAACTGTCAGCGCTGGGATACTATCTGTAAATTGCTTTTCTTCTGTGAAAATGCCCTAATGGAATGAAACACTGTTTTCCTCTGCCATTAATTATGCATTGATACAGAAACGCCTGTCCTCCCCGCGCTGCAGACAGAGAATTAAAAATCTTTAAGGCTGACGGACTGTTTATACTTTAAAAATGTGTTGCTGGAAAAGCGCAGCAGGTCAGGCAGCATCAAAGGAGCAGGAGAATCGACGTTTCGGGCATGAGCCTGAAGAAGGGCTTATGCCCGAAACGTCGATTCTCCTGTTCCCTTTGATGCTGCTTGACCTGCTGCGCTTTTCCAGCAACACATTTTTAAGCTCTGATCTCCAGCATCTGCAGTCCTCACTTTCTCCCGGACTGTTTATACTCCTTTTCAAATATGTATTTTCTTCTCTTGCCTGTCAAAGTTTGGATTTCAGCCTTTACCCTTTCTATTCTGGTGTCTGTTTGTGCCCTGGACTGGAGACTGCGTTGGGTAGGGCTGGGGCGGAGGCTGGAACGGAGGCTGCTTTCTGGAAGGAGTCCCCTGGGTTGATTCTGGAGTTGAGAGGGTTGGGATGTACGAGGAGAGATTGAGTAGGCTGGGATTATACTCATTGGAATTCAGAAGGATGGGAGTGGGGGCTAGATCTTATAGAAACATATAAAATTAGGAAGGTAATAGATAAGGTGGAAGCAGGGAGGTTGTTTTCACTGGGGGATGAAACTACAACTGGGGGCATAGCCTCAAAATAGCAGGGAGTAGATTTAGGACTGAGTTGAGGAGGAAGGGTTGTGAATCCGTGGAATTCCCTGCCCAGTGAAGCAGTTGAGGCTTCCTCGTTGAATGTTTTTAAGGCAAAGTTAGATTTTTGAACAGAAAATGAATTAAGGATTATAGTGAACGGGCAGGTAAGTGGAGCTGAGTCCATGAAAAGAACAGCCATGATCTTATTGAATGACGGAGCAGGCTGGAGTAAGGCTACATGGCCTACTCCTAGTTCTTATGATCTCCACTCGCTGCTGCCCCCCACAGGTCTGTCCCAGGAGAAAGGTGGGAGCAGACGAGGGAGTTGCTGGAGGCGTCTCTATCCCATTGCTACTGGGATAAGGCCTGGCATGTCAGGCAGCGGGGAGAGTGGCAGTAAGACTACAGACAGGTCACTGTAACAGGGTCACTACTCTGCCACCCCTCCAACCCGCTGTCGCAATCCATCTTTTTGTGATAGAACGCTCAAAAGAAAAGATTATTTTTACATCCACCATCTCCCCTGCTGCCAATCCCACTTGGACTCGGATGGCGAGATTTTTCTGTTGACGGGGAGCTGGATTGGCGGGTTTGAAATGTGAAGTGATACCAACGTCGTGGGTTCAATTCCCACGCCAGCTGATATAACCGTGGAAATCCAACCTTCTTGATCTCAACCCCTTGTCTGAGGTGCTGTGACCTTCAGGTTACGGTCTCTCTCTCTCTCTCTCCCCCCCTCCCCCACTTTCTAATGCCCCACTGGGACTATAGCAGCATTACCATACAAACGCAGGAGACTCTTCCCAAACATTTTCTCATCCAACACCTGAAAAATGCATCAGAAAACCAGCAGACCAGTTGTGAACAGCCCTTTCGTAAGTGTTTTCAAGATGGTGGGCACTGAATTTGGAGCGTTAAGTTTCACATAGCTTGATCAATGAACAACCAACCAGAGGACTGTATGTATGTCTGTTCAAATCTCATCTGGGGATAATTGTGGACTCAACATTTAAGCAAATACTTTTTTCCAAAAATAGTGCTAAATCCCTTCAGGGCAAGTAACCTCCTGTCCTTATCCTCGCCTGACCTATGTTACGCCCATAACTGACTCAGACTGCCTTCAGGGTAATTACAGATTGTCACAGTGTCATCAAGTATAGTTAGATATATTCCTGAAGACTTCAGAGCAGTGCACACACAGACATACGTACACATACTCACACATGCTCTCACATATGCACAGACAGACACATACACGTACACACTTTCTCTCACATACACACACTCACACACTCTCTCACATACACACACTCTCACATATGCACAGACACAGCCACATATACACTTGCACACTCTCTCTCACATACACAGACTCTCTCACATTCCACATACAGTACACACATGCACTCTCAAGCACACGCACACTCTCAGGCACATGAACAGACTCACACAGACACACATGCACACATAGATATACATATATACTCTCAGACACATGCACAGAAGCATACACACACACACTCAGACACACACTGACACATACATACACTCTCAGACACATACACACTCAGGCACATGCACAGACATCAGCACATACTCTCAGACACACACACAGACACACAGTCTCACACACACACACATATACCCACACTCTCACACAGACATACACACACCTTCACACACACACACATACCCACACACACACACACTCTCAGATGCACACCTACACTCTCTCTCACACACACACACATACTCAGACACCCCCCCCCCCACTCTCTCATACACACAAACACACATTGGCTGTTCATTGACTGAGATGTGTGATTTCTAACTCTCCAGCACCAGTATAAAAAAGAAATACATTTCTCATTAAATAATTGGATCATTCAGTCACCTCCAACCACCAACACCCCGAGTAAATCTATTATGTATGTAATGCATAAGCAAAATTCCTCAAAAAATGACTATTGTATTGTTAAATACTTTCTCAGGTGATTGATTGGTAACCCTTGCAGTCTCCAGGATAAACCAGAAAGAGTTGGGCAACCCGCAGATGGCCAATAAAAGCAGCTGTTGACAAAGATGGCTTGTCCCCACCTTCTCAAGGAGCATTAGGGATGGACAATAAATGCTGACTAACTCAGCGATGATCCCATAAGTGAATGTTGAGAGAAGGGTCCCTGTCAATGGTATGTTATGTCACATAACATATACCTTATAACTTAAAGAGACAAGCTGGGAATATGTTCATTATATCATACCTGAGATCTCTGACTCCGTCTTACCCATGGAGATCACTTGAAGCGTGACATGCTTTTAGGGATATTCTCCAGCTGCAATCTTGTAGGTTAATGTCAGCCTGAAGAGTGTACCCGAGGAATATAAATATGTACTTAATAGTAAGGTGTAATAAAAGTCTTTTGGATCTTCAATAGCCGAATATCCACACCCAGTTTCTCATTTTCCAGGAGATAATGTAAGCATTGCAGCATCGTCTAAAACAGCTTGTTGGAAGCCAAACTCATATCGGGGCATCCTCAGAAAACACACACATAAAGATATATGTTCTCCCCTGCACTCATATATGTGTCCTGCAAGCTCACTGCATGTCGCTAGTCTGTAATGCTACAAGAGCATGTCAGAGACTAGGAATACTGCAGTGAGTAACTCACCTCCTGACTCCCCAAAGCCTACAAGGCCCAAGTCAGGAGTGTGATGGAATACTCCCCACTTGCCTGGATGGGGGCAGCTCCAACAACACTCAAGAAGCTCAACACCATCCAGGACAAAGCAGCCCCCACTTAATGGGCACCACATTGACAAACATCCATTCCCTCCACCACCAGCGCTCAGAAGCAGCAGTGTGTACTATCTACAAGATGCACTGCAGAAATTCACCAAATATGCTCAGACAGCACCTTCAAAACCCATGACCACTTCCATCTAGAAGGTCAAGGGCAGCAGATACATGGGATCATCACCCCCTGCAAGTTCCCCTCCAGGCCACTCCCCATCCTGACTTGGAAATATATCGCCGTTCCTTCAGGGTCACTGGGTCAAAATCCTGGAATTCCCTCCCTAAGGGCATTGTGGGTCAACCCACAGCAGGTGGACTGCAGCGGGTCAAGAAGGCAGCTCACCCCCACCTTCTCAAGGGGCAACTAGGGACGGGCAATAAATACTGGGCTCAACCAGCGACATCCCACAAAGTGAATACATTTTTAAAAAGCAAAGAACAAGAACAAATAACAACGAACATTACAGCACAGGAACAGACCCTTCAGCCCATCAAGCCTGGACTGACACCATGATACCTTTCTACATAAAAGCCCCTTGCCTCTGTGCAGTCCATAAAGATCTATGCCCTGCCTGTTCATGTATCTGTAGAGATCCATCTTCAATGTTGCTGTTATATCTGCTCCACCACTTCCTCTGGCAGCACATTTCAGGCATTACCACCCTCTGTGTAAAAGCCCTGCCTCACATCTCCTTTCAACTTTCCCCCAGTTTCCTGAAACCTGTGTGCCCCCAGTAATTGACATTTCTATGCTGGGACAAAGATTCCGACTCTCCATTCTATCCACGCCTCTCATTATCTGTCAAGTCCCCCCCCCCCCCCCCCCCCCCCCCTCTGCCTCGGATGTTCTCATGAAAACAAATCAAGTTTGTCCAATTTCTCCTCATAGCGAATACCTTCCAAATGAGGCAACATCCTGGTCGACCATTCCTGTCCCCTCTCCAAAGCCTCCACATCCTTCTGGTTTGGAGCCACTACCACCTGATGAAGGAGCGATGCTCCGAAAGCTAGTGTGCTTCCAATTAAACCTGTTGGACTATAACCTGGTGTTGTGTGATTTTTAACTTCGCATCCTACTGGTAGTGTGGTGATCAGAACTGTACACAATATTCCAAATTCGGCCTAAAGTTCTATACAGCTGCAATGTAACTTGCCAATTTTTATACTCTGTGCCCCAGAAAGGGAAGCATGTCATCTGCCTTCCTGAACTTGTGTTACCCCTTGGAGGGAACTGTGGACCGGTACACCTAGATCCCCTCTGTATGTTGATGCTACTAAGGGTTCTGCTGTTCACTGTACACTTCCCTCTTGCATTACATCTTCCAGATATTTGTCCAGATTAAGTTCCTTCTGCCATTTCTCCGCCCAAATATCCAGCCCCTCTATATACTGCTATATCCTTTGGCAATCCTCCTCATCACCCCCAATCTTCTGCCTTTCACAAACTTAGTACCTATATTCTCCTCCGGATCATTTATACAAACAATTATCCCAGCACCGATCCCTGCAGAACATCTGTAGTCACTGATCTCCAATCGGAAAAACACCCTTCCGCCACGACTGTCTCTCTGCTACCCTTCTTACCAGCTCACCATGGATCCCATGTAACTGCACCTTCTGTATCAGCCTGCCATAAGGGATGTTGCCAAAGGCTTTGCTAAAGTCCATGGAGACACCAACTACCGCCCTGCCCTCACCAATCATCTTTGTCAATCAAAGAAACTCCATCAAGTTTGTGAAAGATAACCTCTCCTGTACAGAGCCATGCTGCCTATTGTTAATAAGCCCATAGTATCCCAAACGTGAGGAATGCTTTCCCGAAGCGACACGTCCAATAATTTCTCTATGATTTAAGGAAGACTGCTATAGTTTCCTGGATTATCCCTGATACCTTTCTTAAATAAAGGAATGACGTTGGCTATTCTCCAGTCCTCTGGGATCTCTCCTGTGACTAAAGAGGATGCAAAGGTTTTGTGTAAGACCCAAGCAAGTTTCCTCCCTTGAAACTCTGGGATAGATCCCATCAGGTCCTGGCCATTTGTTAACCTTAATGCTTTTTAAAACACCAACACCTTTCTTTATCGGAAGGATGTTGTGAAACTTGAAAGGGTTCAGAAAAGATTTACAAGGATGTTGCCAGGGTTGGAGGGTTTGAGCTACAGGGAGAGGCTGAACAGGCTGGGACTGTTTTCCCTGGAGCGTCGGAGGCTGAGGGGTGACCTTATCGAGGCTTATAAAATTATGAGAGACATGGATAGGGTAAGCCTTTTCCCTGGGGTCGGGGAGTCCAGAGCTAGAGGGCATAGGTTTAGGGTGAGGGGGGAAAGATTTCAAAGAGACCTAAGGGGCAACTTTTTCACGCAGAGGGTAGTGCGTGTATGGAATGAGCTGCCAGAGGAAGTGGCGGAGGCTGGTACAATTACAACATTTAAGAGGCATTTGGATGGGTATATGAATAGGAAGGGTTTGGAGGGATATGGGCCGGGTGCTGGCAGGTGGGACTAGATTGGGTTGGGATATCTGGTCGGCATGGACGGGTTGGACTGAAGGGTCTTATTCTGTGCGGTACGTCTTTATGATTTGACCTTGTAACAGGAGCCATTGGCACTCCTGTTGACTGGCAGTCGGTGGCAAGCGAAGAAGGTTGGAAGTGCTTCGAGGATGGTGTGTTGGCGCTTGTATGGATGAAATCTATAGGATCACAAGATCCCAGTTTCTGATGAATGCATTCGATGCCAGGCTGCGGCTTAGCAGTTGCGGGGGAGGGTGGAGGAGATGCAGCCCTTGATGTTTTCCAATCCGAACTTCGGATTTTGGATTTCACTCCCATCTTGGGATGCGACACGAGGTACCTCAGGTCCTCTCCGATGGATGACTCTGTTTTCAAGAAGGCGTTCGATACAGTTATCAGACTGAAGGGATCAAGGAGTTTGTGGAGATATTGGGAACAGGGGACTGAGTTGGATACGGAGCCATGATCCTATTGAATAACAGAGCAAGCTCAAAGGGCCGAATGGCCTCTTCCTGCTCCTATTTGACTCAGCTCCTTCTCGTAGAATCATGCAATCCCTACAGTGTGGAAGCAGACCATTCGGCCCATTGGGTCCACACTGGCCCACTGAATAACTTCCCATCCAGTCCCAACCACCTACCTCCGCCCGGCATTTCCCATGGTTAACCCACCTAGGCTGCCCAGGGAGACATGTGGGAAAAGGATGGACATTTGGAGAAGGGGATAGAGTTGGAAGTGAAAATGACCTTGATACCTGAGCCTCTGCTGCCCTTCTACCATTAGCCTCCCTGTGAGAGATGTACAGACATCCCCCCCCCCCCCAACTCAGCACAATGCCAAGGTTCTCCATCATTAAGTGTAGGGAGGGTCAACCTTCACTCCACTCCCTGTTCACGCAGACAGACCCCAACATTGTCGATCTTGCTCACAGTAATTGGATGAGCTAGACCTGCCAAGTCTGATAGTGGCAGCAGTCCATATCCCCCAATGACAAAACCCCCTTCCCATTCATGTAGGCACCATGTGAGTCACAGAGAATCTGACCAGGACAAGGTGGTTAAGGAACGGGGGTGGGGAGGGAACAGAAATTCCAGCCAAGCAGCACACCTTGGAGCTCAGAGAGAAAGGCATACACTTGGATTCCACAGCAGCCTTTGAGGATTCTGGGTCTACTCGATGGGAGTTTAGAAGAATGAGCGGGGTATCTAATTGAAACTTAAAGAATACTGATTAGCCTGGACAGAGTAGACATTGGGAAGATGTTTCCATTGGTAGGAGAGACTAAGACCTTAGAGTAAAGGGAAGTCCTTTTAGAATGGAGATAAGGAGAAATTCCTTCAGCCAGAGAGTGGGAATCTATGGAATCACTGTCACAGAAGGCCGTGGAGGCCTGGTCATTGAGTATATTTAAGACAGAGATAGATAGGAGCCTTCCACATCCATCAAAGTTTCACCTGCACATCCACCAATGTCATTTATTGTATCCTTTGCTCCCTCAACGCCTTCTCGCAGAGCGCTTCAGGGAACATATCCGGGACACCCGCACCAATCAACCCCACCGCCTCGTGTCCCAACATTTCAACTCCCCCTCCCACTCTGCCGAGGACATGCAGGTCCTGGGCCTCCTCCACCGCCGCTCCCTCACCACCAGACGCCTGGAGGAAGAACGCCTCACCTTCTGCCTCGGAACACTTCAACCCCAGGGCATCAATGTGGACTTCACCAGTTTCCTCATTTCCCCTCCCCCCACCTCACCCCAATTCCAACCTTCCAGCTCAGCACCGTCCTCATGACCTGTCCTACCTGCCAATCACCCTTCCCACCTATCCACTCCACCCTCCCCTCTGACCTATCACTTTTACCCCCACCTCCATCCACCTATTGTACTCTTAGCCAGAGTATGTGCAGGACGCTCCCTGCCTCATTCCTGATGAGGGGCTTTTGCCCGAAATGTCGATTTTCCTGCTCCTCGGATGCTGCCTGACCTGCTGTGCTTTTCCAGCACCACTCTAATCTTGACTCTTAATGCCATATCTTTATTGGATTCAAATTCCACCTCTCGGCCATGGCAGGAATCAAACCCAGGTCCTCCAAACATTACCTGGATCTCTGGATTAGGAGTGATGTTATCACGAGGCTATTGTCTTCTTGCAATAGCAATGAATGTAGAGGCAGGAGAAAGCCATTCAGTCCCTCAAGGCTCATTTACATAGAATCCCTACAGTGTGGAAACAGGCCCTTCAGCCCAACAAGTCCATACCGACCCTTGGAAGAGTCTCCCACCCAGAGCCATTCCCCTATTACTCTACATTTACCCCTGACTAATGCACCTAACCTACACATCCCTGAACATTATGGGTAATTTCCCATGGCCAATCCACCCTGACCTGCACATCTTTGTGATTGTGGGAGGAAACCCACGCAGACACGGGGAGAATGTGCAAACTCCACACAGACAGTCGCCCGAGGCTGGAATCGAACCGGGGTCCCTGGCTTTGTGAGGCAACAGTGCTAACCACTGAGTCATCGTGCCACCATAACTCCCTCTGCCAACATCGCTTTGTCTGCGACTCCACAACATTATGTATTGGATTGGAGAGACACTGAAAGTTAAAAAAAAACAAAAGTTGAAAACAAACCGTGAGTGAAATTATACATTATTTCACAGTCTTAATTGGTTAATGATGATGCTCCTTTCACAGCTTGTTGTGAAGCTGGGGACAAAGCCAATAGAACACAACACCATTGCATGTGTTTCCGGTTCAGGGCGTCTTAATCACAAAATGGCTGCTTTAAGCATTGAATGCCATTTGCTTGTGGGGGAGGTGTGCGAAGCATTGTTTTACTTTTTGTAAGTATATTGGTGGGATTCCTGTTGAGTTGCTGAAACGTAGGTTTATGTAGGACATGCTTATTATACCATATAAAGCACGGATCATTTGCCACTCGTCACCCTTGAGAGCTCAGAGCTTCATCTCTGTCAAGGGCAAAAAAACTTCATGCTAGACCTCACTAACTAGGGATACTCAGAGATTGAGGTATTCTAACTCGGCTTATTCGGCAGTGCTATTACACACCCCTGGAGCCAACAGGACTTACACGACCCGAAGACATAGGAGCAGAACTTAGGCCATTCAGCCCATCGAGTATGCTCCGCCAATGAAGTTTCTCAATCCCATTCTCCCACTTTCTCGCTGTAACCCTTGACCCCCTTGATGCTCAAGAACCTATCTATCTCCATCTTAAATATACTCAATGACCAGGCCTCCACGGCCTTCTGCAGCAATGAATTCCATAGATTCCCCACTCTTTGGCTGAAGAAGTTTCTCCTTATCTCCGTTCTAAAAGGTCTTCCCTTTACTCTAAGTCTATGCCCTTGGGTCCTAGTCTCTTCTACCAATGGAAACATCTTCCCAACATCCACTCTGTCCAGGCCATTGATATTCTGTATTTTTCAATTAGATCCCTCCTCATCCTTCTAAACTCCATTGAGTATAGACCCAGAGTCCTCAAATGATCCGCATATGTTAAGCTTTTCATTCCTGGGACCATTCTCATGAACGTCCTCTGAACACACTCCAGGGTCGGTACATCCTTCCTAAGATGTGGGGCCCAAAACTGCACAATACTCCAAATGTGGCCTGACCAGAGCTTTCTAGAGCCTCAGAAATACATCCTTGCTTTTATATTCAAGTCCTCTCAAAATAAACGCCATTGCTGCATTTGCCTTCCTAACCTGCAGGTTTACCTTGAGAGAATCCTGGACTAGCACTCCCAAGTCTCTTTGCATTTCAGAATTGTCTCCAAGCTCAGAGGTAGTGACACTACCCCTAGATTGGATGGACTAGACTTGTTGCCCTTGGAGCTGAGAGGATTGAGGGGGGGACGTGATTGAGATGTAAAGAATTATGAGGGGCACAGGAAGGGTCATCCCGAAGGAACTTTACACCATGGCAGAGGAATCAATGAATGGGGAGGGACATCGATTTGAGGTAAGGATAGAAGGTTTAGAGGAAACCAGTTATCACTCAGAGGATGGTGGGAATCTGGAACTCTCTGCCTGTTAAGAGAGGTGGAGGCAGGAATTGTTATAACATTGAAGAAGAGTTTAGATATGCCAAGGCATTCCAGTCTATGGGCCAAGAGCTGGAAAACGGGATTAGAATAGTTAGGTGGCTGTTTCAGATAGGAGGAGACTAAATGGGCCGAAGGGCCTTGTTCCCTGTGTTGTAGGCCTGTATGACTGCACCACTTGAGTTGAAGATATGTTCCAAATCAACCAGGTCAGGGATGTTATGACACGCCCCTGAAGCAGATGGGAGCCAGGCCTCCTAACTCAGGGATAGGGACGCCACCACTGCTCCACACAGCCCCCCTCAATTAATTATTCGGTGAGGGCATTAGGTAGAGTGAGGCCAATAAGAGTTTAATTAATTGGAATTGTCCAGAGTGTGGCCCGTTGAGGCTTAATTGTTGTGGATGCAGGTTTGCTCGCTGAGCTGAAAGGTTCATTTCCAGACGTTTCGTTACCTTACTGGGTAACATCTTCAGAGGACCTCATGCGAAGCAATGCTGAATTCCTGCTTTCTATTTATATGCTTGGGTTTCTTTGGGTTGGTGATGTTATTTCCTGTGGTGAAGTCACTTCCTGTTCCTTTTCTCAGGGGGTGGTAGATGGGGTCTAACTCGATGTGTTCCAACCGGAACTCTATCAACAAACACATCAAGTTAGACCTCATCTACCACCCCCTGAGAAAAAGAACAGGAAGTGACTTCATCACAGGAAATAACATCACCACAGGAAATGGCATCACCAACCCAAAGAAACCCAAACATATAAATAGAAAGCAGGAATTTTCAGCATTGCTTCGCCTGAGGCCCACTGAAGATGTTACCTAGTAGGGTAACAAAACGTCTGGAAATGAACCTTTCAGCTCACTGAGCAAACCTACATCCAAAACCTCAACCTGAGCTACAAATCTTCTCAAAACTCGCTTAATTGTTAGTTGAGGAAAAAGTTGAATTTGAGGTGAATTCAAGTGGAACCGTTCGGTGGGGTAATTGAATGGAGTGGAGTCAGGGCTTAAACAAGGAACCAGTTTTCAGGGGAAGGGAAGGACGAGGGGTGGGGGGTGAAGGGGCTGAAGTGAGTGGTGCTTTGGGAGCAGAGTATCCACTTGTGCTTGGGTGTATGAGCGGAATCCATCCATCAGTGGTAAAGATTAAGTAGAAGGTGTTAGCCCAGCTCCATAGGCCTCAATCAGAGAACAGTGCCGCCAACTGGCTGGAGGAATAACCAGCAGGACCAAAGTTGGACTGGTACAACGAGGCGCTGTAAGAAATTTATTAAAGGTGGAGTGTTAGAAAAATGAAATCTGTAGGCATGACCAAAATAAAATCTTGTAGAAATAAAATCACAGGAAAGGGAGTCGCTTTGGTGAAAGCTATGGGTCAGATTTGCTCTGTATCCAGCTTACAATCCGATAGATATAATTTCATACTCATCTATGATAGTATTGCTGTGGAGTGAGATGTTGTGAAAACAAATGGATTGTTCCTCATCAGATGCCCTATTGGCGGCGTGAATGATTAATGTATGAAACGGCCTGTATTCGATTTGATTCCCCCTGTGCCGTATAGCTGTGCTTTTTGCTGCACACTCACGTAGGAACACACTGTGGAAATAAAGGTTTTTCTGCGACAGTTTGGTAAACAAAGATATGCAATCTGTCAGCAGGAGTGACTGTCAACATCAAACAATGGCTGGGGATTGACGGCTGTGATTGGAGAGGGTGGCATATAATGCGAGTTTATTTAAGCGTACAGAGCCTGCATATTTCCTAAGACTGGTGTGTTCTTAAATAAGTCACAGGCTCTGATCAAAGTGACTGACAGTCCCCTACTGATGGATACTGCTCGACAGGTTTGTATTGAGTCGGAACCAGGGATTTACATTTTGCCATGTTTTCGTCAAACAGTGCATCAAGCAAATTGTTTGTCACCTGCCTGGTGATCATCTTCCTCTGCCTCAACTTCCCTCTTTCTCTCTCTCTCTCTCTCTCTCTCTCTGTCTCTCTCAACTTTTGACAGCATCAGACCCAGAGGTTCTTTGGCAGTGTGAGACAAGCTATCCTCTTTCCTGTGTCTGCACCTCAAACCTGGTCACACTCTCAGTCCAGGGGTTCACTTGTCTCCAGGTTGTCAAACATTTGGTCTCCTTACCTCCTGAACCCTATATCCCATCCAGGCTTTCAGACTCCACCATTGGTAAGGCCGAACCACTTACCATCCTGATTTCTCTCACCTTCTCACCCTCTCTTACCAAGAATGACACTTAACTTACTTCTGTGAAACAAAATGTTAAATTGAAAATTGGCAGCCATTTTAATAGT
Organism: Chiloscyllium plagiosum; assembly: GCF_037043375.1. Lineage (NCBI taxonomy): Eukaryota > Metazoa > Chordata > Chondrichthyes > Orectolobiformes > Hemiscylliidae > Chiloscyllium > Chiloscyllium plagiosum. The sequence goes on from NW_028270183.1 coordinate 12,102,471, forward strand.
GATGCATTTGCTTGATGAGCCATTTTATGGATGAGCAGAAAAAAATTTAAGAATCACTCCACTCGATTTCCTCACTAAGAAATTCAACTCTGACCGACCACTGACTACACAATCACCTCATGAAGCAACTCAACTCAAATGGACCACTCACTACAGAATCGCCTCATGAAGCAATTCAACTCTGACCACTCACTACATAATTGCCTCATGAACCAACGCAACTCTGTTTGACCACTCACTACACAATTGCCTCATGAACCAACGCAATGCTGATTGACTACTCAATACACAATCACCTCATATAGCAACTCAATTTAAGTTGACCACTCACTACACAATCGCCTCATGGAGCAATTAAACTCTTTTTGACCACTCACTACACAATCGCCTCATGAAGCAACTCAACTCAGATTGACACAATCACCTCATGGAGCAATTAAACTCTTTTTGACCACTCACTACACAATTGCCTCACAAAGCAACTCAACTTAAGTTGACCACTCACTACACAATCACCTCATGAAACAATTCAACTCTGTTTGACCACTCAGTACACAATCACCTCATGAAGCAACTCAACTTAAGTTGACTTGACCTTGCTAAGTGGAGTTCTTCTAACCTCGAGGCTCTTTATACCAGGCAAGCAGGAAGCATAGAGAAGAACGACTTGAGTAAACTCCTGTGAGTTATAACTGAGGCCTTTTGAGAGGACAGATGGTGCAATAGGGAGTGAGAAAGCAAATGGTCACACTGGTGCGTTGATCAGTTTGACAATGTTTTCACAGGATTGGGTGTCACTGGCTGGGCCAGCATTGTTTGCCCATTCCCAATTGCCCTTGGGAAGACTTGTCGAATTCTGACCCAGTGGCACTGAAGGAATGCTGATCTATTTCCAAGTCAGGACAGTGAGTGGTTTGGAGGGGAACTTGCAGGGGGTGGTGTTCCTATGTGTCTGCTGCCCTTGTCCTTCTAGATACGTAGGGGATAAGGAAAGATATATGAAGATAGAATAATAATTACACTCTAAGGATTAGACCTAGAGGAGACATTAGACGAGGAAGGATGGTGCTCGCTTGGACTTTGGAAATTAAGGGATAATTTGATCAGCGTTTTCAAGAGACAGAGATGAGCTGATAGTTTCTGCCTGTATCTCATTTTAGGGGTCGGGAACTTGAGCACATGTAGATTAAAAATTAAAGGCAATAAGAAACAATTCCATGCCTAAGTCTGATTGAAGTTTGAACTTTACACTGCAAATGGAAGTAGATGATTGTTCAATTGTAAAGTACAAACATATCAGATTTGAAATAAAGAAAGCATGAAGGGATGTGCGTTAAAGTCAGGTCAATGGAGTCAACGCGCAGCTCCTCGATTTCACTGAATGTCAGATTCGGTCTGAACAGCACCCTCTTCTTTCCACATTTGTTAAATCTCTAACCACAATCTAATTTTCACTTCTCTTGCACACACCCCATCTCCCTCCTTTTGCCAAGGTCACGGTACAGTCAGAGCGAGAGAGACGAACAATAAGTTAGAATATTTAACAGCAGATGTTTAACACTGGCAAGAGCGACAGACTATTTCCCTGACATTAATCATGGGTTGTGACAGTTGGGAGTCTGGTGTTTTCCATTGGTGTTATCCGTCCTAATTAGTGCAGGAAGCTGGCTGTTCTTATCCTGGTCTCAGGGTAATGTACAGCTTAATACAACTGATGTGTTTGCATATTTCAGTTATGTTAAGTGTCAGATTTAACCTGGCTCTACAGTGGCATTCTGTAACCCCCAGTGATAGTGGAGTGACCGTCAAACAGGCAGTGCAGGGGATTTTGAAAATGAAGCCAAACTGAGTGTCTATGGGGGGGGATGGCGGTGGTGGGTGGGGAGTGAATTATAACAGCAATGGCACAGATATCAATGTAATGACAGAGTAATTGACGTGTAATTGTATTGTTAGTCACAGAAGTACAATGTGATAGCTTTTGATTTCCAAGGTATTGCAATTCTAATATCTGGTCATGGTTTGGAGGAGATGGTGCCACTGTAATTTGCAGTGTCTGTAACATTACTGAGGTGCGCACCATTCCCCACCGCACATGCCTTTGCAAGTCAGACCTTCCGAACTATAATAGTGACAAGGGAGAAGATGATGGTGTCATTGGACTGATATTTCAGAGGTCCAGGTTGCTGCGAGAGTGTTTTCAAATTAAATCATAAAACATCTATAACTTTTAAAGGTAAAAAACACCACCTCTAGCGATGGCGCGTCCATGGTAGTAAGGGGTCGGGGGGTTCCAGGGTGCAGAAGGGTGGGAAGGTGAGCGTGCTGTTGTTCCCCACTGTCTCTGATTTCTCACATCACCCACCCCCCACCCCCCCATCACCCTTCCCAAACTCAGACCGTCCTATCCTCACCACTTTGGTGATTGGCAGCGGGTAACTGGCCAAGCAGAGTCCTATCCGATGTTGACCAGGTCAGAGACATGGGGCAAGGGGGTGAAATGTAGGCAACACGACTGGGGCAGATCATGGGGGAAACTGAGAGAAACCCCAAATGAGCCAGATATGAGGTAGGAATCAATGTTTGCCCATTTCTTACTGTCCCCGTCACACCATTTTCCAAGTGATCTCAGGCTCTGATTTCACCTCTCAAACACAAGAGGATCATTGAGTGAAACCAGAACTAGGGGCAAATAAGGGGGAGGAGATTGAGGACTGAGCTGAGGAGGAACCTCTTCACCCAAAGGGTTGTGAGTCTGTGGAATTCCCCGCCCAGTGAAGCAGTTGAGGCCACCTCATTGAATGTTTTTAAGGCAAAGATAGATATTTGAACAGTAAAGGAATTAAGGGTTACGGTGAGAGGGCGGGTAAGTGGAGCTGAGTCCATGGAAATATCAGCCATGATCTTATTGAATGGTGGAGCAGGTCACATGACTTACTCCTTCTCCTGTTCCTTGTGTTCACAGCAGGACAGGGTAAACTGGACGTAGGTTCTGGGTCAATGTGAAGGTACGATGAAGAATTACTCAGCTGATGTTCGCCATAATGGTTCAGCAATCATTGCTGCAGATAAGGAGAGCTCCAACTCCCTCCTCGCACTACACACCGTCAACTAGATGGCACAATGGCTGCTGGTCACATGACCAACATCCTGACAACTTCCTCATTGGCATGCTCTCTCTCTTAGAATGATACGGCATCAAAATGGTGGGGACAGTAAGAAATGAGCTGAAAATGCGTTGCTGGAAAAGCGCAGCAGGTCAGGCAGCATCCAAGGAACAAATGAGCAGCTCAACTTGAAATCTCAGTCACAATAGAGACTAGCACTGCTGCCTCACGGCGCCTGGGACCCCGGTTCGATTCCAGCCTCGGGGCGACTGTCTGTGTGGAGTTTGCACGTTCTCCCCATGTCTGTGTGGGTTTCCTCCGGGTGCTCCGGTTTCCTCCCACAGTCCAAAGATGTGCAGGTCAGGTGCATTGGCTGCGCTAAATTGCCCACAGTGTTAGTCAGCGGTAAATATAGGGTAGGGGAATGGGTCTGGGTGGGTTACAGTTCGGAGGGTCGGTGTGGACTTGTTGGGCTGAAAGGCCTGTTTCCACACTGTCAGGAATCGAAACTAAAAAAAAATTACAGATCTCAACCTGAGAGCGTTTTGTCTAAATGGGGGGTGAAATCAATAAACTCCACTCCCCAGCGTTGTTCAGAAACATAGGGAATATCGTTCCAATTGCTCATTCAGAATAATGGGACTTCTTCCACCTCTGGAGCAGGAGACTTGTATTAATTAATGAAGGATAGTCAGTCTAAAGAGAATGACTGGATTCTATCTGCAATTAAGAGAACAGGGAGCAGTGAATGATACATTAGATCTCGGCTTCCCTGTTTTAAAAAAAAAGTCCCATTACACAAATCAAGTTCTTTAATTGCCAGTAACTGCAATACAATTCTTTGAGGCTCCTTTTAAACTATTTTTACAAACACTGCTGATTTATTAACAACCATTTAAAATAGATAAGTCAAATAGGAAATGTATTTTTGATGTTACTGACTCTGGGTGCAATGGGCTGCAGGGAGATGATGTACACACTATTTAAATAATCTCTAATTGTCTTCATGACACGTGAGTAATTAGTTTTAGCATTCTGGCTTTCAGCCAGACACACCAGCAAAGTAATCCAGTTCAAAATTATTTCCCTCATCTCACTTTCCAATATTTTCCTCTACCTGGGAATGATTTTTTAAAAAAAAAATGAGCGTTTTCCTTTCTTTCTGCCCGGATTCATTCCATCAACTTGGCGGACTGCAGATGCTGGAGATTAGAGTCAAGATGAGAGTGGTGCTGGAAAAGCACAGCAGGTCAGGCAGCATCCGAGGAGCAGGAAAATCGACGTTTCAGGCAGGAGCCCTTCATCAGGAATGAGGCTGGGTGCCTCAGGGGTGTAGAGAGAAATGGGAGGGGGGGATGGGGCTGGGGAGAGTACAATAGGTGGATGGAGGTGGGGGTAAAGATGATAGGTCGGAGAGGAGGGTGGAGCGCATAGGTGGGAAGGAAGATTGACAGGTGGGACAGGTCATGAGGATGGTGCTGAGCTGGAAGGTTGGAACTGGTGGGGGTTAGGGGAAATGAGAAAACTGGTGAAGTCCACATTGATGCCTTGGGGTTGAAGTGTTCCGAGGCAGGAGATGAGGCGTTCTTCCTCCAGGTGTCTGGTGGTGAGGGAGCGGCAGTGAAGGAGGCCCAGGACCTCCATGTCCTCGGCTGAGTGGGAGGGGGAGTTGAAATGTTGGGCCACGGGGCGGTGTGGTTCATTGGTGCGGGTGTCCCGGAGATGTTCCCTGCCCGAAGTGTCTCAGGGAGTCTCATTCTCATCTCCACGCCCAAAGCTGGGATTCAAACTGTATTCTCGAGAGCCCAGCATTAAAATCGCAAGTGATGCTCTCGATGCGGTGAGGCATTGAGGTAATGCCTCTCGCGTGAAATGCTGAATTCACCTGCTCTTATGAGAAAGATCCTGTGGGAATATTTTGAATACAAGCTGGGTGGAGTGGTGTGTGGTGGAGGTGGGGGGGAGATGGTCCCAGGTCCTGGACAATCAGACACCTCCGAGAAAAAGTTACCTGCTCCTTACCTCTCTGTGGGATCTTGCTGTGCGTTTACCGGATGCTAAATCGCAGCAGTGACTACGCTTCCGTTGGCTGTGAAGGACTCGGGAATCCCAGGATGGTGGGGAAAGCCCAGGTACTGTGGATCTGACAGTGTTAGAGAAACCTGGCAGGTCTGGCAGCGTCTGTGCAGAGAGAAGACTCATCTTGTTCAATCTAACCTGGGGACTTTAAGGACTGGAGATGCTGGAAGGCAGAGTCAATAGGTGTGGAGCTGGAAAAGCACAGCAGCTCAGACAGCATCTGAAGAGCAGGAGAGGCAACGTTTTGGGCTGAAACCCTTACGTTCAATCTAATACTCCTTTTGGCTTTTGTTCTGGGCACCTGCACAATCTGTGTCATGTGGTCCTCTGCTCCCTATGTCCAGAGTATAAAAACATCATCTTCCAGCAACATTTACTTCTGGAGATGAGTCACGATTGGACTTGCAATATTAACTCTCTTCCTCTCTCCACAGATGCTTCACAGGTGGGCAGCACGGTAGCTCAGTGGTTAGCACTGCTGCCTCACAGCACCAGGGTCCCAGGTTTGATCCCAGCCTCGGGTGACTGTCTGTGTGGAGTTTGCACATTCTCCCCGTGTCTGTGTGGGTTTCCTCTGGGTGCATTGGTTTCCTCCCACAGTCCAACAATGTGCAGGGTAGGGTGAATTTGCCGTGCTAAATTGCCGATGTGTGGGTTACGTGAACTTGCCATGCTAAATTGCTGATGTGTGGGACGGGCAAACTTGCCGTGCTAAATTGCCGATGTGTGGGTTAGGTGAATTTGCCGTGCTAAATTGCTGATGTGTGGGTTAGGTGAATTTGCCGTGCTAAATTGCTGATGTGTGGGTTAGGTGAATTTGCCATGCTAATTTGCCGATGTGTGGGTTAGGTGAATTTGCCATGCTAATTTGCCGATGTGTGGGACGGTTGAATTTGCCGTGCTAAATTGCCGATGTGTGGGTTAGGTGAATTTGCCGTGCTAAATTGCCGATGTGTGGGTTAGGTGAATTTGCCGTGCTAAATTGCTGATGTGTGGGTTAGGTGAACTTGCCGTGCTAAATTGCTGATGTGTGGGTTAGGTGAATTTGCCATGCTAATTTGCCGATGTGTGGGACGGTTGAATTTGCCGTGCTAAATTGCCGATATGTGGCTTAGGTGAACTTGCCGTGCTAAATTGCTGATGTGTGGGTTCGGTGTATCAAACAGGGGTAAACGTAGACTAACAGGGTAGGGGAATGGGTCTGGGGTGGGTCACTCTTTGGTGTGAACTTGTTGGGCCAAGTGGCCTGTTCCCACACTGTCAGGACTCTGCGATTTCCCCAGACCTGCTGAATTTCTCCAGCAATTTCTGTTTTTGTTTCTGATTTCCAGCACCCGCGGTTTTTTGTCCCTGGCCCGTTTAGCCTTTGCACATGAGACAGTCCCTCCATCTGCGGGATCATCCAGATGAACCTTCTGTGAACTGTCTCCAGTGAAATAAATAAGGGGACCAATAGATTGAGAGGGTGGCTTGGTATCTTTTTTGTGTTGCAGACCTTCTGTGGTCCTTGGCTGTCTCCATGATAATTAATGGCGCTATGTTGCTGTCACGATGACAGGGCTGAGTCACCAAGCAACACCTTCGTCTTCCAGCTCTGCTCTCCTCTGTTCACTGTTAACCGTTAGTGATGGCAGTCTGTTATCGAGGTGAAGCAGCAGTTTGAGTTCCTTCCCCCTTTTATCATCCGGAAAAGAAATCCACTTGTTTTGTAAAACGAAGGAGTTGACATGGAGCAGACTGGCCCACTGCAGTGTGCCCCAGGCAGGGTACATTCTACACACAGAGAGGCCTACAGCAGGGAGGCAGGCCCTTCGGCCCAAACTGGTCCATGCCGACCAAAATGTCCATTCCTCGCTAACCCCATTCCCCTGCATTTGGCCCACATCCGTTCCCGCCTCAGACGACTGACTGTGTGGAGTTTGCACATTCTCCCCGTGTCTGTGTGGATTTCCTCCGGGTGCTCCAGTTTCCTCCCACAATCCAAAAATGTGCAGGTCAGGTGAATTGGCCACGCTAAATTGTCCATAGTGTTAGGTGAAGGAGTAAATGTAAGGGAATGGGTCTGGGTGGGTTGCGCTTCGGAGGGTCATTGTGGACTTGTTGGGCCGAAGGGTCTGTTTCCACACTGTAAGTAATCTAATCTAATCTAATCTAATCTAATCTAATCCTACGAAACCTTTCCTATCCCTGGATTTGTCCAAATGCCTTTGAAAAGCATAACCTCCTCAACCACTTCCACATTCCACATGTGGACCACCCTCTCTGTCAAAAACATTGCCCCTCAGGTTCCCTTTTATTCTTTACCCTCTAACCTTAAACTGATGCCCTCTAGTCCTCGATTCCCCAACCTTGGGAAAAAGACTGAGTGCATTCACCCTATCCATGCCTCTCATGATCTTATACGCCTCTATAAGGTCCCCCCTCAGTCTCCCACGCTCTAAAGGAAAACATCCTAGCTAATCCAGCCTCTCCCTATAGCTCAGACCATTGAGTCCTGGCAACATCCTTGTGAATTTCTTCTGCACTCTTTCCAGTTTAATAACATCCTTCCTATAGCAAGGTGGCCAAAACTGAACACAATACTCCAAGTGCGGCCTCACCAACGTCCTGTAAAACTGCAACATAACTTCCCAACTTCTATACTCAGTGCCTTGACTGTTGCAGGCCAGTGAGCCAAAAGCCTTCCTCACTGCCCGGTCTCTACCTGGGATTCCACTTTCAAAGAAACATGCACCTGAACCCCAAAGTCCCTCTGTTTCACTACGCTCCTTAAGGCCAGCCCATTCACCATGAAACTCCTGCCTTGATTATTCGTTCTGTGTGTAATCTAAGTTGCCTCTCAGTCATGAGTTTTAGCTACATTTTGTGATTCATGTGTGTGTAAAGTTGACAGTGCGGTATAGTGTGGAACTGAGGGATTTCAGCACTATACCGAAACAGATCATTCCGCCCAATAAGTCTCACCACATGATCCTACTCTCACGTCATCAGCATGTTTTATTCTGTATGCTCTTTGGGCAGCACGGTGGCCCAGTGGTTAGCACTGCTGCCTCCCAGCTCCAGGGACCCGGGTTCAATTCCACCCTCAGATAACTGTGTGGAGCTTGCACATTCTCCCTGGGTCTGTGTGGGTTTCCTCCCACGTTCCATAGATGTCCAGGTTAGGATGGATTGGCCATGTGGAATTGTGAGGTTACAGTGATGGGTTTGGGTGTGATGTCCTTTGGAGGGTCACTGCAGACCTGATTGGCCTCTTTCTGCCCTATAAAGATTCCATGATTGAGCTCATCAGTGTTTGTTCCAACCATTCTGGGTAGTAGACCAGGAATTAGATGTGCAATCCCAAGAAATATGAGGCTATGCTCTAAGTCCTGAAAAACGGGATTAGAATGTTCCAGTTTTTGACTGGCACAGACCCGATGGGCCGAAGGGCCTTTTTCTGTGCTGTAGCCCCTCTGATTGCCTTCTGTGACCATGTATATCCTCGCCACTATTGGTCACGACTTTAGTTTTATGGGACCTTTAGTTATGGTGTCTCTAAGGACCTGGGAGTGGGGGGGGGTGGGTGGGGGGGGCAGTAATTTGAATTCAATAAAAATCCAGAATTTAGAAACAAGTCAAATGGTGAAAGTGTTGTAAATTCCCATTGGGTTCACCCTATGGAGAGTATCTGCCATCCTAACCTGGCATTGCCTCATTAAGGATCTGATGCCCACATCCCATGAGCAAACATTTGCATAAGAGTCCGAGGGAGAGATTCAGACTTGTCATCGCCCAATGCTAGACAGATCCTTTTGAGCCAGGAAAGCACATGAATCACTTCAAACCCCTCATGAAGACACTGAGTGTTGCAGAGAATCACAGCACAAAGACCCTTCAGCCCATCTCTGTCTGTGCTGGTGAGAAATAACCACCTCTTTACTCTAATCCCATTTCCCAGCATTTGGTCCACAGTATTCAAGTCTCGGTGTGTGCACTGTACATCTCAATACTGCTTCAATACTGCTAAGGCTTTCTGCCGCTCCCACTGTTACAGACAGTGAGTTCCACATTCCCCACCTCCTCCTGAACAAAATATATTTCACCATGTCCCCCCAAACCTCCTGTCCTTTACTTTTAAAGTGTAGACATCAAAACGCAGGAAGACGCCATCCATTTGATCATGCTGTGTCCACCTCTGCCCTTAATCAATAAACACGGGCCAAACTTTACACTGTGATCTCTTTAACATTTTTCCTGTTTCTCACAAGCTATGTATACTGTGTGTGGCTGTGGTCACCCTACTATAGAAAGGATATTATTAAACTAGAACGAGTGCAGAAAAGATTGACCGGGATGCTACCTGGGCTGGAGGGTTCGAGTTGTAAGGAGAAGCTGTATAGGCTGGGACGTTTTTCCGTGGAGTGTCGGAGACCTTATAAAGGTCCATAAAATCATGAGAGGCATCATTAATGTAGATAGCCAACAGCTTTTCCCCATAGTTAGGGAGTCTAAAACTAGAGGACCTAGGATTAAGGTGAGAGGGGAGAGATACGCAAGGGTCCAGAGGGGAAATTTCCTCACACAGAAGGTGGATGAGTGAAACGTTGACTCTCCTGCTCCTCAGATGCTGCCTGACCGGCTGTGCTTTTCCAGCGCCGCACTTTTCGACTCTGATCTCCAGCATCTGCCAGTCCTCACTCTCTCCGAGTGTCTGGAACAAGCTGCTAGAGGTAATGGTGGAGGGGAGTACAGATTTATCATTTAGGAAACATTTGGACAGGTATATGGATGGGATAGGAATGGAGGAATATGGACCAAACGCAGGCAAATGGGACTAGTTCAGTTGGGAAAACCAGATGAGTTGGGTCGAAGGGCCTGACTCCATATGTAGGCCTCTGACTCTATTTGCTTTCAGTATCGGACTTCCCACATCTTCAATACCCCAAAAAACTAGCGTCCCAAAGCACATGAATTGTGAAAACTGAACACTTTCACAGCACTGTCATAACTGGCCATGAATTTCCTAATGATGCAAGAGCACAAAGATACAATGGTGGGTGTGCGCAAAGATTATTGTGCGAATCGACGAGGCAAGATAGGGATAGCAGAGACCAGTAGAAATGCCAGCGAAACAATCTGCTGCTCACATAATCCTGTGGCTTGAGATGTAACCAATTTCTTTTTTTCTGTACTATTAATTCTGTGCATATAAATAAGTGCCATCCTGTATGCCATTTAACACAGGATTAAAACCCATCTGTACAGGAGATGGCTTTGCAAATCGAGTTGCCTGTGTTTGTCACGTGAGCTCGGCTTTTTCCATGTTTAGTTGCAAAAGTTAGATAGCAACCTCTGTTGAGTTTTCCTTCAGATGCTGGCTTCACATAGCTTAACATATCAGGGACTGTCAACTGCAGTTCCATTGGCAACAATGCAGGTTAAAGAAGCAACGCGCTTTACTAACATGTAGCAATGATGGGCGATTAAAGAAACCTCTCGTCCACCTTCATCTGTTTCATCTGGTTGCTTGGAGACAAAAGAGAAACTGCAGATGCTGGAATCCAAAGTAGACAGGCAGGAGGCTGGAAGAACACAGCAAGGCCAGGCAGCTTCAGGAGGTGGAGAAGTCAACATTTTGGGTTGAACCCTACACCCGAAACATTGACTTCTGCACCTCCAGGTGCTGCCTGGCTTGATATGTTCTTCCAGCCTCCTCCCTGTCACCCAGTTGCTTGGGTGAGCAATTACCCCAACTTCCAGATAATAGCCACCCCTAAGTGTTCCGTCTTATACTTTAAGCTTATCTGTACTACAACAAGCTGGTCCTGAGTATTTCAGGGTTTGCTACTTCTGATGTTTAAGCTAGGCCCCTCAACTCTTTATTCTGGATTAGTGGTGCTGGAAGAGCACAGCAGTTCAGGCAGCATCCAAGGAGCTTCGAAATCGACGTTTCGGGCAAAAGTCCTTCATCTTTATGTTCAGTTTCTGGTCAATGCCCTCCAAGTAACTCGCTGAAAGTTGCCGTTGATCAGAAACTGAAGTGGGCCAAATCCACAGTGTCTACAAGAGCAGGTTTGAAGCTGCCTCACCATCCTCACGGGCTGCCCCCGCCAGAGATTGTCTGGCAAATAGCGCCACTTTCATCTGTCACTTCTCTACGGAATTCCTTGCCCAGTGATGTCGTTGACCGCTACTTTGGAAAACATTTTCAAAGTGAAGATAGATAATTTTTTTGAACGTTAAAGGAGTTAAGGGATACGGTGAGAGTGCGGGTGAGTGGAGCTGAGTCCGCAAAAACACCAGCCGTGATCTTATTGAATGGCAGAATGGGCTCAAGGGGCCAGATGGCCTACTCCTGCTCCTAGTTCTTATGTTCATTGCCATCGTGCTGTGCACAAAATATGGGTGGCTCAGTGGTTAGCACTGCTGCCTCACGGTGCCAGGGACCCGGGTTTGATTCCAGCCTCAGGCGACTGTCTGTGTTAAGTTTGGACATTCTCCCAGTGTCTGCATGGTATTCCTCCGGGTGCTCCGGTTTCCTCCCACTATCCAAAGATGTGTAGGTTAGGGTGGATTGGCTATGCTAAATTACCCATAGTGTCCAGGGATGTGTACGTTAGGGTGGATTGGCCATGCTAAATTGCCCATAGTGTTCAGGGATGTGTAGGTTAGGGTGGATTGGCTATGCTAAATTACCCATAGTGTCCAGGGATGTGTACGTTAGGGTGGATTGGCCATGCTAAATTGCCCATAGTGTTCAGGGATGTGTAGGTTAGGGTGGATTGGCCATGCTAAATTACCCATAGTGTTCAGGGATGTGTAGGTTAGGGTGGATTGGCCATGCTAAATTGTCCATAGTGTCCAGGGATGTGTAGGTTAGGGTGGATTGGCCATGCTAAATTAATCATAGTGTTCAGGGATGTGTAGGTTAGGGTGGATTGGCCATGCTAAATTGCCCATAGTGTTCAGGGATGTGTAGGTTAGGGTGGATTGGCCATGCTAAATTGTCCATAGTGTTCAGGGATGTGTAGGTTTGGGTGGATTGACCATGCTAAATTACCCATAGTGTTCAGGGATGTGCAGGTTAGGGTGGATTGGCCATGCTAAATTACCCATAGTGCTCAGGGATGTACAGGTTAGGGTGGATTGACCATGCTAAATTACCCATAGTGTTCAGGGATGTGCAGGTTAGGGTGGATTGGCCATGCTAAATTACCCATAGTGCTCAGGGATGTACAGGTTAGCGTGGATTGACCATTCTAAATTACCCATAGTGTTCAGGGATGTGCAGGTTAGGGTGGATTGGCCATGCTAAATTACCCATAGTGTTCAGGGATGTGTAGGTTAGGGTGGATTGGCCATGCTAAATTGTCCATAGTGTCCAGGGATGTGTAGGTTAGGGTGGATTGGCCATGCTAAATTAATCATAGTGTTCAGGGATGTGTAGGTTAGGGTGGATTGGCCATGCTAAATTGCCCATAGTGTTCAGGGATGTGCAGGTTAGGGTGGATTGGCCATGCTAAATTACCCATAGTGTTCAGGGATGTGTAGGTTAGGGTGGATTGGCCATGCTAAATTGTCCATAGTGTCCAGGGATGTGTAGGTTAGGGTGGATTGGCCATGCTAAATTGTCCATAGTGTTCAGGGATGTGTAGGTTTGGGTGGATTGACCATGCTAAATTGCCCATAGTGTCCAGGGAATGCAGGGTTACAGGGGTGGGGTGGTGCAGGGTGGGATGTTCTTGTTTGGAGGGGGGAACGGTCTGAGTTGACTTGCTGGGCCGAATGGCCTCCATCCCACACTGACAGGATTCTCTGTTCTACTTATCTCCTGCCACGTGGGGCAAATGGATTTCTGCTGAGAGTTTCTGGAAAGTCATTTTCCCTTCTCTTTACTCAACTGGAGATGGACAGCAGGCGGGTGAATGCCCAGTGGCATTTCTCAGTTTGCCTTCAGAGCACAACAATGTCAGACATTGTGACCCGTCCCCGAGAGAACCCTTTTAGTTCATTTTGCTTGTGTGCATTGCTGTAGCCTCCCCAGCGTTCTGTCTCTCAGCTCCACGTTCAAGGCAGGAGGGAAGTGTGAGTTTGGAGACATGGGCGTTCTCTTCGGTTGGAGAGGTTGCAGGTGAGGGAGACGCTGTCAAAGTGATTCAGTGGAGCCCAGGCAAGACCAGTAACAGCACATCCCCCTAAACTGACTGAGAGAGTTCAGCAGGTCGCTGTTGAGGCTAGAACAATTCAGCGCAGAACAGGCCCTTCGGCCCTCGATGTGGATCCGATCTGAAGCCCATCATCCTTATGTTTAACCAATGACCAGTGAAATGCCCTTAAAGTTGGTGAGTCTACCACAGTTGCAGCCCAGAGTGTTGAGTGGCCTGGAGATTCAGTAGATGATAACTCCAACCACCGTCTGCGTTCAAAGTTGTGCAGTACTCCCAGCTGGAGCGTCTCCAACTGGAGCATACTTGGGGGAGGTAGACTGGAGCTGATCTGAAAGAGATTCTGGTCGTCAGGACTGTCACTTTGAGGCAAGTGAGTGCATTTTAACTTCAGAGCGATTGGAAATATCACAGAACAACTGCCAGAATCTCTTAGCTCTGAGGCTCATCTTCCACCAGTTACAGGTCTTCCTTCAGCTGGGGAAAATAAAGAAGCTTCCATTCTGACAGAAAACTGGGCCAGAGACCTGAGGTCACCGGCACAGAGGTCAGCTTAATAACAGGCGAAAATCAACAAGGTGTAACAAAAGCAGGCGCTGCTGGGTAGCGAGCAGGGTGGGTGGGATTAGACGTGGGAAATGCAGGGTCATAGGAAAAGGGGAGAGTGTGGGTCTGGATGGGATGCTCTTCAGAGGGCTCGATGGGCAGAATGGCCTGCTTCCACACTGTTGGGATTCTGTGATCCTATCCCTAATAGCAGTCCTATACAAGGTTTATCAGCCTCTCTTATTATTCGACAGCACGTCAGGATTTGACCCCTGCACAGAGCCTTCCAGTGAAGCGAGAGACTCCTGTGTATGATGTGTTGGTTCCCACAATGCAAGCCATTGTACAGAGAGGTCTACAGCCCTTCGGCCCAACTTGTCCATGCCGCCCAGTTTTCACAATTAATCTAGGCCCATTTGCCTGTGTTTGGTCCTTATCCCTCCATACACATCCATGTACCTGGCTAAATTGTACTCCCCTCCACCACTACCTATGGCAACCCATTCCAGACACTCCCCACCCTTGTACACTTGTAACCTGTTGCAGTTTTAGAATCCCTATAAGTTTTGGGACAGGCCATTCGGTCCAATGAGTTCATACTCACTCCCTGCAGAGCATTCTCCCCCCACCTTGTATTCCCTTGTGTTGCTGGAAAAGCGCAGCAGGTCAGGCAGCATCAAAGGAGCAGGAGAATCGACGCTTCAGGCATGAGCCCTTCTTCAGGAATTGATCACAAGAGGTATCAGTGTATGGAATGGAAGGGCATTACCACAGTCTTGGAAAGGGGCAGTGAGAGTCTCTTGATGGTCTTCAATTCCTGAAGAAGGGCTCATGCCCGAAGCATCGATTCTCCTGTTCCCTGGATGCTGCCTGACCTGCAGCAACACATTTTCAGCTGTGATCCCCAGCATCTGCAGTCCTGACTTTCTCTCAGGGGGGGGAAGGTTCCTGGCACTCAGGGGAAAGCCTAACTTTGCGTCAAAGATTTCCATCAGTGGAACGAAAGCTGATGAGACAGTGCCTGGAGAGAGAGGTGCAGTGAACGTTTGAGTTACCCCGACCTTTCATCCTGCAAAGGTTGTATCTGTTGAGACCATCAAGAGACTCTCACTGCCCCTTTCCAGGACTGTGGTAATGCCCTTAGATCCCATACACTGATACCTCTTGTGATCATTTGATCGCCACCATGTTTTTTACTGGTAGGATGTTTCACAATGAGAGCTCGCACAATGGGAAGCTACTGTTGGTGTGAGTATCCTTTTAAGATTTCCAGCAGACATTGAGTCATAGAGTCCTACAGCACGGAAACACACCCTTCGGCCCAACCAGTCCATGCTGACCATAATCCCCAAACTAAACTTGTCCCACCAGCCTGCTCCTGGCCCGTATCCCTCCAAACCTTTCCCATTCATGGACTTTTCTATAATTGGTTGGGAACAAAATGTGCTGGAATCTGTACTGAAAACAGCAAATGTTGGAAATCACAGTGAGTCAGGCAGCATCTGTGGAGAGTTAGATAGAGAGAGAGAGAGAGAGAAAGTTAACATTTCAAGTCTAGATGACTCTTCATCCAAGCGAGTACCTAGTCTTCCTCAAGCTTTTCTCGTTCTTAGCTGCAGCCATGACCATCACAATCCCTTTCCTCTGGCTGCAGGATTCACATCCCAGTTCTCCTGAGAATTGCAAGGCTTTTGATTGAGGGAAGGGAACTGAGGGAGGTGGGAGGGGGGGGTCAACTTGTCCCTCCAGCATCTCTTTCCCCTCATTGATGTAAAACATCTCCAAAAGATCACCATCTGCAACTTTTCAATTTAATAATCTATCAAGGCAGCGTGCGCAGTTCTCTCGGCGTTCCGCAATTGTACAGGTTTTTGTCAAGCGTGGATACTTTGATTTGATTTATTATTGTCGCATGTACCCAGGTACAGTGAAAGGCTTTGTTTTGCGTGTAGTATAGGCAGATCATACCGTACAAAGTGCATGAGGGTAATAGAACAGAGCGAGGAGTACAGGGTGGGATGTAAGGATTGTGGAATCCAAGGAAGGATTTGAGTCAATAATCCCACAGCATTAGTGCTAGTCTCTGGGTTACTAGTGCACTAACATAACACAGTCATTGCAAGCTCAGACATGTCTGTCCTCGCAAAACCTCGAAATCCTCTTGAAGAACGAGGGGGAGCAGTTTAACTGTGAAAACTGCCCGCGATTGCTGTCCAACTCATCCTGCGGCTGAAAACAGGATTGGCTTAGCTGTGATGCCCCTGGTTGTTCAATAGCTGTCCTCCCGGGCAGCTCACAGCTGAGTCCACTCTGGTGATATTCAGCACTGTCCCCGTGGGGCGGGGCTGGGCATGAGATGGGGGTGGTTCAGTCCATGGCACGTGCATTAACGGTCTGACCACGGGTGGACAGCATTGGTGTGGGAGAGGAGAAATCCGAGTGACACCGGTCTGGTAATCACTTCATTGCTGTACTGTGTTCCTCCCCCGCACCCAACAGGATCAGGTTCAGTAACAATAGTCTGGAATCACATCACAAAACAAAAAAGCATTTATCTTGATGCAAGTCTATTGCGGAAGGGTTAATTCCTTTGAACCCTGATGGATAAGCTGGTGTCCGAGATGAGCCGATTTATATGCGAGTGGGCACATCTGTGCACTCCTTGCCATGGTCCCTGATAGGAAATTTGTATGCG
This sequence comes from Chiloscyllium plagiosum, assembly GCF_037043375.1. Lineage (NCBI taxonomy): Eukaryota > Metazoa > Chordata > Chondrichthyes > Orectolobiformes > Hemiscylliidae > Chiloscyllium > Chiloscyllium plagiosum. Next base: position 12,119,045 of record NW_028270183.1, read on the forward strand.
AGTCTCTCTCCCTGACATTTCTTTTGTACACATTGCTGTGCAGTCTACAGGGATCTCTGAAGCTTGGAAAGCGTCCAGAAAACTGCGAAATGTGCTTATGTCTGCAAACTGGCAGTCACCTTCCTGAAAGAGTGCAAACACTTTTCGCTACCAGCCAGTGACTGTGTACCAAATAACACAATAATCAATGACCTCTCCTCCTGCAAGCCAATGACAGAGAGTAATCATTTCACAATTTGCAAAATGAATGCTTTTTCTTTCCTCTCTCTCATTTCCTGCCCAGGCCCTCTCTCTCTCTCTCTCTCTGAGACTTGTACTTAACTCTGTGAGTGCCCAGTGCAGTGAGAGAACTATAAACCCAAACACATTAACAGCACAGAGGTGGAACGAGTGGACAATGTCAAGCTCCTGGGAGTGGTCATCCACAACAAGCTTTCTTGGACTCTTCATGTGGATGCACTGGTTACAAAGGCCCAATAATGTCTCTTCTTCCTCAGGCAGCTGAGGAAATTTGGCATGGCGGGGAATACCCTTGCCAACTTTAATAGGTGCGCCATCAAGAACATTCTGTCTGGGTGTGTATCACCACCTGGGATGGCAACTGTACCATTCAAGATCGGGGACGGTTACAGAGAGTGGTGAACTCGGCCCGGACAATCACAAAGGCCAACCTCCCATCTATAGAATCCATCTACCAGGCCCGCTGTCAAGGAAAGGCCGCCAGCATTCTCAAAGATCCATCCGACCCTGGCAATGTTTTTCTACAACCTCTACCATCGGGGAGAAGGTACAGAAGCCTGAACACACGCACCAGCCGGTTTTGAAGCAGTTTCTACCCTACTGCTGTTAGAATACTGAATGGACTCACAATCTCTTAACATTCACCTGTACCTGTGTTTCTGTTTTTGCTGCTGTTTACCTATTATTTACTGATCTCTGCTACTTAACTCTGTGATCTGCCTGTATTTCTCGCAAGACCAAAGCTTTTCACTGTGCCTCGACAATAAATTCAATTCAATTTCTTGAAACGAAATCAGAAATTGCTGGAGAAACTCAACTAGCCATGACTATCATCTATCCCTTTGTTCACATCGCTCCTGTTCTCTCTCTCTCTCTCTCTCTCTGGGTTTGATCTCCATCTATCTGCTTACTCGCCCAGGCACCACTCCAAACTCGTCTCTTCAGAACATCCTATCATTTCCTTGATACTATCAGTTCTGAAGAAGGGGCACTGGACTCAGAATGTTAACTCTGTTTCTCTCTTTCTCTCTCTCTCTCTCTCTCCCCAGATGACGCCAGACCTGCTGAGTTTCCTCCATAATTTCTGTTTTGGCTTCAGATTTCCACACATCTTTGCTTTTTAGAAACAACTTCAATACTTGGCTGCAGATAAGATGCTGAAATACATTTTTAAAAAAAATCACACTCGAAAATGGTCTGGCAGCATCTGTGGAGAGAGAGAGATACAAGAGAAACTATTAATGGTTTGAGACTGATATGAGACTTTTGAAGATAAAAATGTGGTGGCTTATGGATGAGTCAAGATAGGGTAAGGGGAGGAGGAACAATAAGGGAGATCTGGGGTTGAGGGAAATTGCAAAGAGATGATGGAACTAAAGGCAAAGGGAGTGGATATAGTTGGAGTAAAAAGCATCTGACTGAGTCTGTCTTATTGAACAGGTAGGTCTGAGAGAACAGACATGATCACAGTGTGGGAACGAGCCATTCGGCCCCTCAAGTCATACTAACCCTCCAAAGAGTCTCCCAACCAATCCCTGCATTTCCCAAGGCTAGGCCGCCCTAGCCTGCACATCCCTGTACACCATGGGACAATTTAGCATGGCCAAACCACCCAAACTTGCACATCCCTCAATACTATGGGCAATTTAGCATGGTCAATTCAACCTAACCTATATATCCCTGGATACTATGGGTAATTTAGCATGGCCAATCCACCCTAACCTACACATCCCTGAACACTATGAGCAATTTAGTATGGCCAATCCACCCTAACCTGCACATCCCTGAACACTATGGGGCAACTTAGCATGGCCAATCCACCCTAACCTGCACATCCCTGAACACTATGGGGCAATTTAGCATGGCCAATCCACCCTAACCTGCACATCCCTGGGCACTATGGGGCAATTTAGCATAGCCAATCCACCCTAACCTACACAGCCCTGAACACTATGGGGCAATTTAGCATGGCCAATCCACCCTAACCTGCACATCCCTGAACACTATGGGGCAATTTAGCATGGCCAATCCACCCTAACCTACACATCCCTGAACACTATGGGCAATTTAGCATGGCCAATCCACCCTAACCTACACATCCCTGGACACTATGGGCAATTTAGCATGGCCAATCCACCCTAACCTACACATCCCTGAACACTATGGGGCAATTTAGCATAGCCAATCCACCCAAACCTGCACATCCCTGAGCACTATGGGTAATTTAGCATAGCCAATCCATCCTGACCTACACATCCCTGAGCACTATGGGTAATTTAGCATGGCCAATCCATCCTAACCTGCACATCCCTGAGCACTATGGGTAATTTAGCATTGCCAATCCACCCTAACCTACACATCCCTGAGCACTATGGGTAATTTAGCATGGCCAATCCACCCTGACCTACACATCCCTGAGCACTATGGGTAATTTAGCATTGCCAATCCACCCTAACCTAGACCGTGGGAGGAAACCCAGGTAGACACAGGGGAGAATGTGCAAACTTCACATAGACCAAGGCAGGAATCGAACCTGGGTCCCTGGCCCTGTGAAGCAGTAGTGCTAACCACTGAGCCACTGTGTCAAAGAAAGATTGAAACAGCAGCCCATGGTGAAACAACAGAATCCAATGGGGGAACATAGCTCACGGAAAGGAGTTATTGAACTCCATGTTGAGTGCAGAACGTTAGTCAAGTTCCTCATTGGAGGAAAAGGACCTATCTCTCCATCTTTGCATTAGGCTTCACTGGAGCGAGGCAGGATGCCAGGGATTGAAAGGTGACCGTGAGAGCAGGGCAGTGATTTCAAACGGCAAGCCACTGGAATGTTAGGTTACACCTCACAGGCTGAGCCGGGGGGAGCGGGTGTTGCTGGAGGAGGGGGCTGGGTGCAGGGAAGGGAAATCCTGTAAGATCGGGGGAAACCACTAAACTCCTCGGATCCCGATTATCCCCTGGGCCTGGTTCCAGAGCTTAAACCTCGGAATCCAGGAAGAACAATGACCTTTTGAAGACGTTGGACATGAAGGCAAGGACATCGGAGTACAGGTTTTTTTCGAGATTTCCAGCCCGGCAACCAAAAAAACTCACAGGTGGGATGCTGCTTCCAGTGGGCACGGTTGTAGTGAACCATGCACTATGTACCAACTCATCCTACGTCCCCAAACACTGTTACCAACCACGTTGTATGATACAACCAGCAAACTCTGGAAGAGTGCAGTTAAAAACACGGGAGAAAAGATTTGGCTGAACGGGGGGGGAAAATGAAGTCCGCTGTTTGGAAGCTTGTGGCGCAGTGTTAGTGTCCCTCCCTCCGGGACAGGAGTCCTGGGTCCAAGCTTACAACCAACCAACGTCCCCTTGCTCCATAGGCATGTTGTAAATTTCTGAACAGGCTGGTTAGTGAGTTTTCAGAAGATTTGTAGCTCAGGTTGAGGTTCTGGATGTAGGTGTGCTCGCTGAGCTGCAAGGTTCATTTCCAGACGTTTCGTCACCCTACTAGGTAACCTCTTCAGTGGGCCTCCGGACAAAGCACTGTTCATGTATCCTGCTCTCTATTTCTATGTGTGGGTTTCTTTGGGGTGGTGATGTCATTTCCTGTTCTTTTTTTCAAGGGGTGTAGATGAGGTCTAACTCGATGTGCTTGTTGATAGAGTTCCAACAAACAAGCAGACAAAACACGTCCAGAAACCTTAGCCACTCTCCCCTACATCAAAGATATCTCGGAAATGACTGCCAGACTACCCAGACCCCTTGGCATCATGGTAGCCCACAAACCCACCAACACACTAAAACAGCAGCTAATGAACTTGAAAGATCCTATACAGACAAGAAGCATGACTAATGTCATTTACAAAATACCTTGCAAGGACCGTAACAAACACTACATTGGACAAACAGGCAGAAAACTACTCACCAGGATACATGAACATCAACTAGCCACAAAACGACATGACCCTCTCTCACTAATATCCTTACATATGGATGAGGAAGGACACCACTTTGACTGGGAAAACACATCTATCCTCAGACAAGCCAAACAGGGACATGCACGAGAATTCCTAGAAGCATGCCATTCCAACCAGGACTTAAACACATCGAGTTAGACCCCATCTACCGCCCCTTGAGAAAAAGAACAGGAAATGACATCGCCACAGGGAATGACATCGCCACAGGAAATGACATCACCACCCCACAGAAACCCAAACATAGAAATAGAAAGCAGGATACATGAACAGTGCTTCGCCTGAGGCCCACTGAAGATGTTACCTAGTAGGGTGACGAAACGTCTGGGAATGAACCTTCCAGCTCAGCGAGCAAACCTACATCCAGGCTGGTTAGTGTCCCTCCCTGTCACCCAGGGGACTGCGGTTCAGTTCCCTGATGGGGAGCAGCAGATCACTGTGCCAATGGTTGTGTGTGAATAACTGCGCTCTCTTTTCAGGATGAGTTGAGGACTATGGTACATCGTATATCTGACATTCTTAAGTCACTAATTCAACTCCGGCTCTAAGGAAGCTGGAAGCTTGTGGTAGTGACTACCTCTGAGGCAGGATGCCTGTGTTTGAGTCCTCACCTGCTCCAGAGGTTGTTTCAACAGGTTGGTTCAAAACACCCAGCGACTAGTACAGATCAACTGGGCCGAATGGACTGTTTCTGCTCTGGCAGGCACACAACAGGATTTACTCATTGTCTGGCACAGTGAATGTTGCTCAGTTAAAAGAACACCAGAAAAGCCCAGCACAGGAACAGGCCCTTCAGCCCTCAAAGCCTATGCTGATCATCATGCCCTAACTAAACTAAAATACAAACCTTCTGCCCTTCTTCGTTCCATTTCTCTTTAATCCCCCTCTATTCATGTAACTTTCCAGATACCTCTTCAATGTCGCCAATGTGCCTGCTTGCCCCCTCTTCAGGCAGTGCCAGACTCCTACCACTCTCTGCGTGAAAAACCTCTCTCACACATCTCCCTTAAACGTTCTCCCTCTCTCACCTTGAACCTGTATCCTCTTGTAATTGAAACTTCAGCCCTGGGGAAACAGCCTCTGACTATCCCCCAAGCTCTGACTATCCCCCACTGCCTGACTATCAACCCTATCTGTGCCTCTCATCACTGGGTAGGCCTCTCTCAGGTCTCCTCCCAGCCGCTGTCTTTCCAGTGAAAACAATCCAAGTTTTTTTAACCTTTCCTCATAACCAACGCTCTTGAGACCTGGCAACATCCTGGTAAACCTTCTCTGCACTCTCTCCAAAGAGTCCACATCCTCCTGGTAGTGTGGTGACCAAAACTGCACACAGGACTCCAGATGCGGCCTAGCAAGGAATTAATATTGCTGCGACATGTTTTACACCCAATGGGTGTACTCCATGCCCCAGCCAATGAAGGCAAGCATGCCATATGCCTTCTTCATCACCTTAGCCACATGTGTTGCCACTTCCACGGACCTGTGCCCAAGATCAGAGTGGTGCTGGAAAAGCTCAGCAGGTCAGGCAGCATCTGAGGAGCAGGAAAATCGACGTTTCCGGCATAAGCCCTTCATCAGGAATTCCTTTGCCCGAAACGTCGATTCTCCTGCTCCTCGGATGCTGCCTGACCTGCTGTGCTTTTCCAGCGCCACACTCATCTTGACTCAAATCTCCAACATCTGCAGTACCCACCCCCGCCTACCTTTAGCGACCTGCACACCCAGATCCATCCAGATGTTAATATTCCTCAGGGTTCTGCCATTTACATTACAATTCGCACCTAAATTTGATCCTCCAACATGCATCACCCACATTTTCCTCCAGATCATTTATATATACACTACAAACACCAGAGGAGCTAAGATTGATCCCTGTGGAACATCACTAGTTACCGGTCTCCATTCTCGAGAGCACCTTTTCACCGCTACCCTCTGCATTCGATGACCAGCCAGTAACATTGCACACTGATTTCATTGAATCCCTACAGTGTGGAAACAAGCCATTTGGCCCAACAAGTCCACACCACCCCTCTGAAGAGTCACTCACCAGACACAACATTCCCCTCTCCTATTTTGCTACATTTACCCCTGACTAATGCATCTAACCTACACATCCTTGGACACTGTGGGCAATTTAGCATTTTCAATCCACCCCTAACCTGCACAAATTTGTGATTGTGGGAGGAAACTCACGCAGACACGGGGAGGACTTGCAAACTCCACACTGACAGTCGCCCGAGGGTGGAATCGAACCCAGGTCCCTGGCGCTGTGAGGCAGCAGTGCTAACCACTGAGCCGCTGTTGTGGTGAGAGGCTGATTGGTGCACAGCTCATGGATCTGGTACCTCTGTCTGAGTACAGAGCAACCTATCAGAACAATGCTGTGTGAAATGTGCAGGGATAGGACCTAGTGGGAGATGGAATATAGTCAAAGACGTCAGATGGTTTATGGATATTTATTTGGAATGATGGATTGGCGTCATACAGGATTACAACATGGAAACAGGCCCTTCGGCCCAACTTGTCTATGCCGGCCCAGTTTTCAAAACTAATCTAGTCCCATTTGCCTGCATTTGGTCTATATCCCTCCATACCTGTCCCATCCATGGACCTGTCCTAATGTTGCTTTAATGACAAAATTGTACTCCCCTCCACCACTACCTCTAGCAGCCCGTCCCAGACACTCTCCACCCTCTGTGTGAAACAACTGTCCCTCTAGATCTCTTTCCCCTGTCACCTTAAACCTCGGCAATGAGTCAGTGAGCTGGAAGCCACACCAAGGGTTTTACTCTGAGTGCTGGGCAGGCTGGAGTGAGCTCAGCAGACAGGCAGGAGGCTGGAAGAACACAGCAAGCCAGGCAGCACCAGGAGGTGGAGAAGTCAACGTTTCGGGTATAACGCTTCTTCAGGGCTGGGCGGTGGGTGTAGGGGGAGCTGCAGATAAAGGGGGGAGTGAGCTCACGGCCCGCTATTCAATTGTAGGCCTAGCTGATAGTAAGCCGCCAAACTCAAAGGCCACAAATGCTTCAAACTCCACTTCCAGGTGGCACCGAGACCTACTATGTGCCAGGAGCAAGCCCATGTCAGTCAGATGTGAGGGAAAACACCAGCCAGACTTGAGGGTGGCACTGCGTGAGTCCCCAAGAGGGACAGGATAAGGCAAGATGGCTGCACAATAATGGCGTTGAGTGAAGTGGACCAGAATTCAGGTTAAACATCGCAAATAGGTGTAGCAGCAGGCCATTCAGCCGTTCGAGCCTGCACCACCATTCAATATGACCATGGCTGATCACGCAATCTCAGTATCCCACTCCTGCCCTCTCCCCATACCCCTTTATCCCTTTAGCTGCAACGGCCATGCATCTAATGAACTGGCCCCAACAGCTTCCTGTGGGAGGGAATTCCACAGGTTCACAATTCTCCGAGTGAGGGAATTCTTCCTCGTCTCAGTCTTGAATGGCTCACCCTTCATTCTTAGACTGTGACCTCCCCACCTTCTAGTTCTGGACTTCCCCAACTTTGGGAACATTCTTCCCGCATCTAGCCTGTCCAGTCCCCTCAGGAATTTATACCTTTCCATGGGCTCTCCCCGCTCCCCCCCCCACACTGTTCTAAATTGCAGTGAGCACAAGCCCAGTCCATCCAGTCTTTCCTCATATGTCAGTCCTGCCATCCCGGGAATCAGTCTGGGGAACCTTCACTGGACTCCCTCAATAACAAGAACATCCTTCCTCAGACTAGGAGACCAAAACTGCACACAACACTCAAGGTGTGGCCTCACCAAGGCCCTGTCTAACTGCAGCAAGACTTCCCTACTCCGATACTCAAATCCTTAAAGGTCATGTCAGTCCAACTGTGACCAATTCTGGACTGGACCTGTTCGCCTCTGCTGATGAATGAATAGCGGGGTTTATTCATTGTACTCCTCTCCACCACTACCTCTAGCAGCCCGTCCCAGACACTCTCCACCTTCTGTGTGAAACAACTGTCCCTCACACACAGAATGTGCTGACGTTAATGACTCTGACTGTACATGCACAGCTGCCGGCAGCCATCTTGTCGCTCAGGCCAAATTCCCCGAAGATCAAAGAATCAAGCATTCCACAATCTGTTAACCCTCAGAGCCGAGCGGTCAAGGATCTAGAAAGAAAAATAAAGAAGGTAATTGGTATATTGGCCTTCAAAGTGAAAACATTTGAGTACAAGTACACCGATGTCTTGCTGCAATTATACCAGGCCATGGTGTGACCAGGTCTGGAGTACCGTGCGCACGTTTGCTCAGTTTTATCTGAGGAAGGATGTTCTAGCATTTAAGGGAGTGCAGCAAAGGTTTACCAGATTGATTCCTGGGATGACAGGTCTGACGTATGAAGAGGGATTGGATCAGTCCGGATTATAGTCACTGGGGTTTCGAAGAATGAGGGGGGATCTCCCATAATCCAATAAAAGTCTAGCAGAACTAGGGAGGGTAAACACAGGAAGGGTGTTCCCGAAGGCTGGTGAGTCCAGAATCAGGGTGTGGTGGGGGGGGGGAGTGGTCACAGTTTAAGGATATGAGGGGGGGGTGAGATGAGGGGAAATGTCTTCACCCAGAGAGTGGGGGAGCCTGTGGAATTTTCTGTTACAGAAAGCGGTAGAGACCAAAATGCTTAATGTTTTCAAGAATAAGTTAGGTATAGAATCCCTACAGTGTGGAAGCAGGCCATTTGGCCCATCAAGTCCACGCTGACCCTCGAAAGAGCATCCCACCTGCAATTTAGCGTGGCCAATCCCTCCAATCTGCACATCCTTGGATTGTGGGGGGAAACTGGAGCACCCGGAGGAAACCCACGCAGACATGGGGAGAATGAACAAACTCCACACAGACAGTCGCCCGAGGCTGGAATCGAACCCAGTCCCTGGGGGGAGGCAGTGCTGACCACTGAGGCACCGTGCTGGCCCTAGTTTGTAGGTGTAGAGGGTCCTCACCCACCCCTCTCAGTGACGCTGACCACCCTGTCACAGAGTGCTCACCTTACCCACTTCTCTCCTCATACCCCACTCCTAGGAATGGGGTTCTTGTCTCAGAAATACGTCAACTCCCTGAATAATTAAACTGGGGAGTGGGGGGGGAGCATTAATGAAAGAGGTGGGGGTGGGGGCAGCTCTCTGGGTTGTTACAACATGTAGAATTCACTATGTTAGAATTAGAATTAGGTTTCATTATCACAGGTACTCACAGGGACACAGGTACATGGTAAAAGTGGATAATATCGCCACGCATGGGGCCACTTAAGGTACAAGGTATCTCGGCACAAGACATTGGGTAAGGAGTAGAAAAATAGAGAAATTAGTTAAAAGTTGAGCGTCACAGTTCTTGTCAGTCGGCTCTGCTCTAACGCGTATTTCTTCAACGCGAATTGGCTTCAACGCTTTTGAAGAATTTCGACCATTATGTTGTAGAACTTCCCTTACCCTGTATTGGCTATAACAAGACCCTGACCCCGTCAGTGCAAACGGCGCGATTTTCTTATAACGTGAGCTCTCACGAGTACGGGACTATCGCGTTCTATCCGAACCAGCCATGGAAAATAATAACTAAGGAATCAAGTTCAAAGTTGTAGATGTTGAATCTCGAAGCACAGAGGGATCCATTTTAATTCTGTCGAGTGTGGGATGGGGTGGGGAAGAGGAGGTGTCAGTGTCTGGAATAGGCTGTTCCTGTGAATCCTTCATCTTTACACAGCCGCGGTTTTGAGCTTTGATGGACTTCAGGGCATGTTAAAATGCAAACAGCGCCCAGCATTCATTACTGCATTTGCTCTACACCATTAACGCTGCATCGTGAGTCCTTGCTGTGGCAGATGTCTGTTTATTCACCCCCATGGGGGCTTGTATTTTTTTTTTTGCTGATGCTGCCATCATATTTCACTGCCTCTCCCCTGCATCTGTTTACAGACGACTTGCTGTAATTTCTGACGTGATCTTCTGAGGCTGCCTCGCTGTGAGCAGTTTCAGAACGCTGTTTCTGCCATGAATTAATTCTCTCCCATCTGTGGCAAACAATATCTCGAAGCATTCGTTCTGCTGATTGCAGGGGGAGGGGGGGGCATTTCCTTACCTCACCCCCCGGCCCCCAAAACCGCACCACTCTTCATTTACCAACCTCGTGATATTTCATTTTTAAATTCTGCTGCCACTCTTGTGACACCCGTGACGATGGTTAACAAGGTTATGTTGTCCTTGGGGTTTTTTACAAGAGGGGTCATAAAGGCAGAGGTTCCAATATGTCTGGAGGTATCTAGTTGAAAAGGCTTTTAAGTTTACTTTTAATACAATTGTACAATGAAAGGGGAGTGGCAAGTGCTCCCAGTTCAGGGTTCTTTTTCCTAGTTTTGGGTTAGTTTTAGCTGGGGATCCATGCAGATCCTCTCCCTCTTTGACATCTCTCCCCTGTAAGAACCAGTGTTGGATTTTATCTTTTCTTTGTCAAGGTGGGTGTTTATGGGGTTGTTACAAGTATTTGGAACAGCACCATTAAGTTTCAACAGAGCCGGTTGGGTTCTCTGATCGGTTAGGTTATTCTAAATTCCTTTCGCTTTTATTCGAGTTTCATTCCGTAGTTTGTAAATAAATTCTGTTTTGTTTACAAGTGAATGGTTGGGCCAGCTGCATCGCTCCTGGAATATCCACTTTACACCTGCTTAAGACAACGAGCAAAGTTAGGGTCCTGGCTTGAAATATTTTGAGGGGGTCTGGGCTGGTCCATAACACAAATGTGCCCCTACTCCCAAAACCATCCCCCAGTGGCCACTGGAGAAATGGTCCATTGGGGGTCATTTACCAGCTGAAGACTGAAATATCCCAACGGGAAACAAGATTCAGCATCGTTTCTCACGTTGGAAAAGCTGCTTTCAGTGGGAGGGTCTTCTTATCTGAGGAAGGAAGTCGCGGCTGCACAGGGAGTGAGACAAAGATTTATCAGATTGATCCCTCAGGCTGGCAGACCTGAGGAGAGATTGTGTTGGTTTGGATCAGGTTCACTGGAGTTTTGACGGATTGGGCGAGGGTGGGGGGGTGGTCAAAGGTTACAGGGGACACTCGGGAAACCGGAGGTGAGGATCCGCCTTGAGTAGCAGAACAGGCTCGAGGGGCCGAATGGCCGGTTTCTGTCCGTGTTCCTTGTGGATCTCATAGAAGCCGAGAGAATTCTAACATGACTAGACGGGTTGGATGCAGGGAGGATGTTCCCGATAGTGAGGGGAGAGTCCTGAACCTTGAGGGGGGGTGGGGGGGGGTCACAATTTACAGGTACAGGGGTAACGTTTTGGGACTGAGATGATTAGATTAGATTAGATTCCCTACAGTGTGGAAACAAGCTCTTCGGCCCAACCAGTCCACACCGGTCCTCCGAAGAGTAACCCAACCAGACCCATTTCCCTCTGACTAATGCACCTAACACTATGGACAATTTAGCATGGCCAATTCACCCGGCCTGCACAGCTTTGGACTGTGGGAGGAAACCAGAGCACCCAGAGGAAACCCACGCAGACACGGGGGGAATGTGCAAACTCCACACAGACAGTTGTCCAAGGCTGGAAATGAACCTGGGACCCTGGTATTGTGAAGCAGCATGCTAACCACTGAGCCACAGTGCCAATTTGGAGGAGAAATGTCTTCACCCAGATAATGGGGACCCTGAGGAATTCACCACCACAGAAAGTGGTTGAGGCCAGAACACTGTATATTTTCAATGGTTTGAGCTGTAGGGAGAGGCTGAATAAGCTGGGGCTGTTTTCCCTGGAGTGTCGGAGGCTGAGGGGTGACCTTATAGAGGTTTATAACATCATGAGGGGCATGGATAGGGTAAATAGACAAGGTCTTTTCCACAGGGTAGGGGGAGTTCCAAAGCTAGCCCCCTATAGCTCAAACCTTCCATCCCTGGCAACATCCTTGTAAATTTTATCTGAACCCTTTCCCAGCATCGTTCCCCTAGCAGGGAGACCAGAATTACACACAGCATTCCAAAAGCGGCCTCACCAGTATCCTGTACAGCCGCAACTCCTCAACTCAGTGGACTGAGCAATAAAGGCAAGCGCCTTGATCACTATCCTATCTACGACGCGACCCCACTTTTGAGGAACTATGAAGCTGTACTCCAGAAAAGTGATTCAAATGAGGAAGGAAACCTAACCACTGTATGACCCAGCAGTGAACCTCCACAGCTAGCGCCAACATTGTTTAAGTTCCCATATCTCCGGACATTGGAGTATGCCAAAGGATAATGACCAAACAGTGAAAGACACAGCTGACCTTGGAGATACCTTTGTGGGAGATTTCACAACGAGGGGGGGGGAAGGGGTGCGCAACAAAGTGGATAGGTTTTAATTGTAACCTTTTTGGAAATTGGCTTGACCAAAGTTCCCAGCATGCTTGATTGTCACTCCTAACAAATCGCATAAGCATTTCTGTGTAAATCAGAAACAAAAACGGATGTGGCTGGAAAAGCTCAGCAGGTCTGGCGACGTCTGTGAAGAGGTCTACCACATAGACTGCGAGGGATAGGATATGCTGAAACCACTCCTCCCAACCCGCCAACTCCCTGTTGGCTCCACCCATTAGTTGTTATGTAAGGATAGCACATCAGATACCACGTACCATCCATACCCATTTATCGCTGGTTCAGGAGGGACTGACTGATTGGGGTCCCGAACAGGTCGAAGACCCTCATCCGCATCCCTCCCCCAGTACCTCTCCTGGTCATCCGCCCTCGCTCTGTCCCAGGTGAAGGGACAACCTAGCAAGGGTTAAGTGTGAAGGGGTAAGGTAATAAAAACCATCAGGAGTTCAGCTCTTTCGCAGTGTGAAGGTTCAGTCCACCTCCCACCCACAGGTTTCTAGAATGGGTCCTGACCTTACAGGACCTCCTGGTTCAGAGGCAAGGGCCAGTGGCTGTTACCACAGGGTTCCAGCTAACTCAAAGGGAACCATCATATTACCCCACCAAGTCCACACTGACCCTCTGAAGAGTAACCCACCCAGTCCCATTCCGCTACATTTACCCCTGACTTATGCACTTTGCCTACACATCCCTGAGCACTACGGGTAATTTAGCATGGCCAATTCACTCTAACTTGCACGTCTTTAGATTACGGGAGGAAACTGGAGCCACCCAGAGGAAACCCACACAGACACGGGGAGAATGTGCAAACTCCACATAGACAGGCGCCCGAGGCTGGAATCAAACCTGGGTCCCTGGCGCTGTGAGGCAGCAGTGCTAACCACTGAGCCACCATGCTGCCCCAAAGGGAAGCTGGGGTGCAGAGAATGACAAAGAGAGAGTTGATAGGGTCAGTTTGTTTTATTTAGAGCTGAAAATAGTTGAGAAGGGGACCCTGATAGAGGTGTGTAAGATTATGAGGGGCACAGGCAGCCTGATGAGAAAGCAGCCATTTCCCCTTCGTCGATAACAGCGGGGTAAGGTTTGAAGGTGAAGAGCTGGAAGTGTTGAGGGGCTTTGAGGACAATATCTGTCACCCAGAGGGTGGTGGGAGGCTGGAATGCATTAAACATAAAACCAAAAGCACTGGGGATACTGGCAATCAGAAACAAAACAGGAATTGCTGGAGAAACTCAGCAAGTCTGGTAGCATCTGCAAAGAGAGAAAAATAGAGTTGATTTTTGGGTCCAATGATCCTTCTCTGAGTCATAATTCGTGCAAGGTTAACTCTGCTCTCTCTCTCCCGCTCTCTCTCTTTCTCTCCCTCTCTTTCTCTCTCTTTCTCTCTCTTTCTCTCCCTCTCTCTTTCTCTCCCTCTCTCTTTCTCTCCCGCTTTCTCTCTTTCTCTTTCTCTCCCGCTCTTTCTCTCTCTCTTTCTCTCCCTCTCTTTCTCTCTCTCTTTCTCTCCCTCTCTTTTTCTCTCGTTCTCTCTCTTTCTCTCCCTCTCTCTTTCTCTCCCGCTCTCTCTCTTTCTCTTTCTCTCCCGCTCTTTCTCTCTCTCTTTCGCTCCCTCTCTTTCTCTCTCTCTTTCTCTCCCTCTCTTTCTCTCTCTCTTTCTCTCCCTCTCTCTCTCACTCTTTCTCTCTCTTTCTCTCCCTCTCTCTCTCTCCCTCTCTTTTTCTCTCTCTCTTTGGTTTTCTCTCTCTCTCTCTCCACAGATGCTAACAGACCTGCTGTGTTTCTTCAATCATTTCTGTTTTTGTATCTGGAGTTCTCTGCCTCAGGAGGGCAGTAGAGACAGAAATCCTTACAAAAACCTTACATTTGGATTTAATTGTCACGTGTACTCGAGGACAGGAGTACAGTGAAAAGTGTCCCCACCGGAGGCACCAAGGGTCCCCACCGGAGGCACCAAGGTACCTAAATACAAAACAATCTTATCCACCATGGAGCCAGAGAGATGAGTTATAAAATAAAGCATTGCATCATAGAATAGTAGCAAAATAAAGCACTAAGGTAATGGGGAAGGTATTGGCCTAGTGGGATCATTCCTGGGCTATTAGTCCAGAGGCCCAGAGAATGTTCTGGGGCCCGGGGTTCAAACCCTCCACTGTCACATAATGGAATTTGAATTCAATGAAAATAAAACATTAATCTGGAGTTAAGAATATGCCAATAACCGTGAATCTATTGCCAGTGAAAGCCCATCTGGGTCACTAATGTCCCTTTAGGGAAGGAAATTGGCCATCCTTACCTGGTCTGGCCTACGCGTGACTCCAGACCCACAGCAATAGGGTTCACTCTCAATTTGGGATGGGGGGCAATAAATGCTGGTCTAGCTAGTGACGTCCTCATCCCGTGAATAAATAAAGAGTTAACATCGAAGTCTTTTGTAGTTTAGACTGGAAAAACCAAGGAATCAGTGAAAGGTTCAGTCTCCGCCCCCCCCCCCCCCCGCCCCCCTCCCTCAGGGTGGCACGGTGGCTCAGTGGTTAGCACTGCTGTGTCACAGATACCAGGGTTGTGGGTTCGAGTCCAGCCTCGGGTGACTGTCTGTGTGGAGTTTGCGCATTCTCCCTGTCTCTGCGTAGGTTTCCTCCCACAGTCCAAAGATGTGCAGGTTAGGGTGGATTGGCCATGCTAAATTGCCCATAGTGTTAGGTGCATTAGTCAGAGGGGAAATGGGTCTGGGTGGGTTACTCTTTGGAGGGTTGGTGTGGCCCGAAGGGCCTGTTTCCACGCTGTAGGGAATCTAAACTAATCCTTTCTGGGGGAAAAAAACACGACTGAGGAGTTGAAATATCGCACTATCAAAGGCCTGGCCCAAGTGGGGCTAGTACAGGTCTAATGGGCCAAATGGTCTCCTGTGTACTGCGTGACTCGATTAAACAGCAAGAGGCTGAAGTATGAAGCTGTTCCAACTGTTATTCTAACAAAATGTGGAGGCAAGTGGACTGAACTAGGGTGGGGTGGGGAGGTGTGGGGTCTACCCCTCTCAGTCCTGTCACCTCAGCTACAATATACACCGTCAGCTGGGAGGCGAATTCTGCTTTCAAGATGCAGCAGGAGCAGCGAAATGGCCTGTTTGTGCTCGGCATCAATGTCGAGATGGCGGAACGGCACAGAATCCTAATGTGGGCTGCCTCATCAAACACAGCGACAGTGAACAATCTCTGTCCATCACTTGCTGATACAGTGAGGCTACTCATGAATGTGAATGTGCCTTACTGTGCAAGGGGGAAAAATAAATGCAGACCTAACCCTAACCAGTATAAATCGATTAGTGGTTCACTCATCACACTGTGGTATTGCTGTCCCACATGCACAGCACTGGGAGTGAAATCAATTGTATCGTACTGCTTTTTTAAAAAAAAAAACTTATTGCAGCATGTTATGTTCTTATACAGATACTGGTCAAATGTAGGTTTGACCGTGTCTGCCTCACGTTTGTCAAATCCTTCAGAGGTTGTGATAATGTGATGTTCTTTCCGCTCAGAGATTTGGTTCCTGCAGTGACCTCTCCTCATTTCTCATCATTTTCAGAGCGAGGAAGACGGACGTGCATTGATGTAGCGCCTCAGGGTGTCCGAAAGAGCGCTGCTTTCTCCGTCAACCCCATCCACCAGGCCCCACCGCCCCCCCCACCCCCCTGCCTCATAACCTTCTGCACCTCAGTCCAGCCCCCTCTCAGCCTCAGGAAAAGTCGGGTTTGTGCACACTGTTGTAACATGCAGGAATTGCGGCTGTCAATTTGCACACAGCAAGCTCCCACACAGGGAAATAGACACCCAAAGGTTGGGGGGAGGGCGGGGAGTGAGGTGTGGCGGGGGAGGGAAGGTGCACTGTGGCCCAGTGTTTAGCATCGCTGCCTCACAGGGCCAGGGATCTGGATTTGATTCCAGCCTCGGGCGACTGTCTGTGTGGAGTTTGTACATTCTCCCCGTGTCTGCGTGGGTTTTCTCTGGGTGCTCCGGTTTACCCCCACAGTCCAAAGATGTGCAGGTTAGGGTGGATTGGCCGTGCTAAATTACCCATAGTGTCCAGGGATGTGTAGGTTAGGGTGGATTGACCATGCTAAATTACCCATAGTGTCCAGGGATGTGTAGGTTAGGGTGGATTGGCCGTGCTAAATTACCCATAGTGCCCAGGGATGTGTTGGTTAAGGTGGATTGGCCATGCTAAATTACCCATAGTGCCCAGGGATGTGTAGGTTAGGGTGGATTGGCCGTGCTAAATTACCCATAGTGTTCAGGGATGTGCAAGTTAGAGTGGATTGGCCATGCTAAATTACCCATAGAGTTCAGGGATGCGTAGGTTAGGGTGGATTGGCCATGCTAAATTACCCATAGTGTCCAGGGATGTGTAGGTTAGGGTGGATTGGCCGTGCTAAATTACCCATAGTGTTCAGGGATGTGCAAGTTAGAGTGGATTGGCCATGCTAAATTACCCATAGAGTTCAGGGATGCGTAGGTTAGGGTGGATTGGCCATGCTAAATTACCCATAGTGTCCAGGGATGTGTAGGTTAGGGTGGACCAGCCATTCTAAATTACCCATAGTGTCCAGGGATGCGTAGGTTAGGGTGGATTGGCCATGCTAAATTGCCCATAGTGTTCAGGGATGTGCAGGTTAGGGTGGATTGGCCGTGCTAAATTGCCCCATAGTGTTCAGGGATGTGTAGGTTAGGGTGGATTGGCCATGCTAAATTGTCCATAGTGTTCAGGGATGTGTAGGTTAGGGTGAATTGGCCATGCTAAATTGCCCCATAGTGTCCAGGGATGTGCAGGTTAGGGTGGATTGGCCATGCTAAATTACCCATAGTGTTCAGGGATGTGTAGGTTAGGGTGGATTGGCCATGCTAAATTGCCCATAGTGTTCACGGATGTGTAGGTTAGGGTGGATTGTCTGTGCTAAATTATCCATAGTGTTCAGGGACGTGTAGGTTAGGGTGGATTGGCTGTGCTAAATTACCCATAGTGTTCAGGGATGTGTGAGGTATATGGATTGGCCATGCTAAATTGCACCATAGTGTTCAGGGATGTGAAGGTTAGGGTGGATTGGCCATGCTAAATTACCCATAGTGTTCAGGGATGTGTGAGGTATGTGGATTGGCCATGCTAAATGTGGGGTTGTGAGAATATGGTGGAGGGTCTGCGTCTGGGCGGGATGCTCTTCAGATGGGCCGAACGACAGTGTTGGGAGTCTGTGAATCCATTTTCAGTGTAAACGTCGATCAGGAAATCTCCCCTGGTCTTCTTCCGATAAAGTCATGCGATCATTTCCATTCTGCCTGAACACAGAGAAACTCAGCAAGTCTGACAGCGACTGCGGGGGGAGAGAGAGAAAACAAGAGTTCATGTCCTGAGTCTGGTCTGACACTTCTGCAGAGCTGAAGGGTAGGTGGGCGCTTTGTTTAACGTGGTAAAAACAATGACTGCAGATGCTGGAAACCAGATTCTGGATTAGAGTGGTGCTGGAAGAGCACAGCAATTCAGGCAGCATCCGAGGAGCAGGAAAATCGACGTTTCAGGCAAAAGCCCTTCGTCAGGAATAAAGGCAGTGAGCCTGAAGGGTGGAGAGATAAGCGAGAGGAGGGTGGGGGTGGGGAGAAAGTAGCATAGAGTACAATGGGTGAGTGGGGGAGGGGATGAAGGTGATAGGTCGGGGGCGGGGGGGAGGGTGGAGTGGATAGGTGGAAAAGAAGATAGGCAGGTCGGACAAGTCATGGGGACAGTGCTGAGCTGGTAGTTTGGAACGAGGGTGAGGTGGGGGAAGGGGAAATGAGGAAACTGTTGAAGTCCACATTGATGCCCTGGGGTTGAAGTGTTCCGAGGCGGAAGATGAGGCGTTCTTCCTCCAGGCGTCTGGTGGTGAGGGAGCGGTGGTGAAGGAGGCCCAGGAACTCCATGTCCTCGGCAGAGTGGGAGGGGGAGTTGAAATGTTGGGCCACAGGGCGGTGTGGTTGATTGGTGCGGGTGTCCCAGAGATGTTCCCTAAAGCGCTCTGCTAGGAGGCGCCCAGTCTCCCCAATGTAGAGGAGACCGCATCGGGAGCAACGGATACAATAAATGATATTAGTGGATGTGCAGATAAAACTTTGATGGATATGGAAGGCTCCTTTAGGGCCTTGGATGAAGGTGAGGGAGGTGTGGGCACAGGTTTTGCAGTTCCTGTGGTGGCAGGGGAAGGTGCCAGGACGGGAGGGTGGGTTGTAGGGGGGCGTGGACCTGACCAGGTAGTCACGGAGGGAACGGTCTTTGCGGAAGGTGAAAGGGGTGGGGAGGGAAATATATCCCTGGGGGTGGGGTCTGTTTGGAGGTGGAGGAAATGTCGGTGGATGATTTGGTTTATGCGAAGGTTTGTAGGGTGGAAGGTGAGCACCAGGGGCGTTCTGTCCTTGTTACAGTTGGAGGGGTGGGGTCTGAGGGCGGAGGTGCGGGATGTGGATGAGATGCATTGGAGGGCATCTTTAACCCGTAGGAAGGGAAGTTGCGGTCTCTAAAGAAGGAGGCCATCTGGTGTGTTCTATGGTGGAACTGGTCCTCCTGGGAGCAGATACGGTGGAGGCAGAGGAATTGGGAATACGGGATGGCATTTTTGCAAGAGATAGGGTGGGAAGAGGTGTAATCCAGGTAGCTGTGGGAGTCGGTGGGTTTGTAAAAAATGTCAGTGTCAAGTCGATCGTCATTAATGGAGATGGAGAGGTCCAGGAAGGGGAGGGAGGTGTCAGAGATGGTCCAGGTAAATTTAAGGTCAGGGTGGAATGTGTTGGTGAAGTTGATGAATTGCTCAACCTCCTCGCGGGAGCACGAGGTGGCGCCAATGCAGTCATCAATGTAGCGGAGGAAGAGGTGGGGAGTGGTGCCGGTGTAATTACGGAAGATCAACTGTTCTACGTAGCCAACAAAGAGACAGGCATAGCTGGGGCCCATACGTGTGCCCATGGCTTTGTTTAACGTCTCATTCTGCAGACTGGTCCTCAGACGGGACAGCACTCCCCCAGTACTTTATTCGGGGATAACCACATGGGAGTTTCATTGTATAAAACACTCTGGAATGGGACTAGGAACCCCGAGTTTTTGGCTGTTGTAAGTTTCCTCATTTGGCTTCGAAGAGATGGAATCTACCCGGAGCATTGTTGGACCTGACTCAAGGGAGCTTTACCCTTCCTTGGGCCCGAGGGTTCGGTTATAGGTGCCTGTAGGCTTTCCCATTAGGTACAGTACAGTCATCACAGGCAAAAGGTACTTTGTATTGGTCTTTGCTTGTGCGGAGGTGACTGACTGTTAATCGGTTCAAGGTGACAGCACCAGCTTTGACAACAGGATGGAGCCCTGGGTTATAACATCGTCTAGGTCAAAGGACAGGCTCCTGTGCTCTGGGAAGGAACAGGAGGGTCGATACGGTTTATCAACAGCAGGAGCTTTATGAAGGAGAAATTCACTCTGCAGGCACCATAGTGATTGTAACCAGGTCAGCCAGGTGCACCTCATAGAATAGGAGTTCCCTGATTGGGGCTGTTAACCCAGGCCAATCAGGGAGCCCTGGCTGATAGATTTAAAAGAGAAATGTCAGACACGCCGTTCACTCTGAGGGCTGGCTCCAAAGAGGCAGTACTAAAGTCACGGACAGTTCATGCATCAGTAAAGGGTGATGGGATACTGGCCTACTGTGGTGTTATTTCGCCAGTGTTAGCCTGAGCTGGTACCTGGCCAAAATGACATCAAGTCACCGGACACTTAAAGTGACAGGCCACCCGTACCCGGCAAACACAGAGACCCACCCTGAAGGACTTGACCCTTTTCACCAGAGTCAGGGAGAGCCTGCCTACTTTCTGGGGCTGGCTTGGGAATCCATCTCTCCGTCACACACTCTCTCATCCTGTGACAAGAACAGCCACGTTCTGTAAAATGTCGCTTCATAGAAACAATGGTAAACAGACCGGGATGTGTGAGTGTAAGAGTGTGTGTGTGTGTATGAGAGTGCGTGTGTGTGTCTGTCTGTCTGTTTGTGTGTATGTATGTGTGAGAGAGTGTCTGCGTGTGTCTGTGTGTGTATGTGAGAGAGTGTTTGTGTGTGTGTGTGTATGTGAGAGAGTGTGTGTTTGTGTCTGTATGTCAGTAAGAGTGTGAGAGAGAGTGTGTGTGTGAGAGAGTGTGTGTCAGTGTGTGTGTGTGTGTCAGTGTGAGAGAATGTCTGTTTGTGAGAGTGTGAGAGAACGTGTGTGTGTAGAGAGAATGTGTGTGTATGTGTCAGTGTGAGAGAGTGTTCGTTTGTGAGAGTGTGAGAGAGAGTGTGTGTGTGTGTGTATGTGTGTGTCAGTGTGAGAATGTGTGTGTGTGTGTTCTACAGAGTATTTTATGGGAAGATAGAATTTTAGGGAGAACATTCCAGAACGTAGGGCAGCTGGATTCTTGAGTCTCAAGGGTTTCGGGGAGAAAGCGGGAGATCAGGATTTTCAGTCATGATTGAATGACTGAGTAGATGGGCCAAATGGCCTAATTTCTGCTCCTATGTCTTATGGCCTAAGCTGCCAGGGATGGAAGGCAGAGATTTCCCAGAGGCCGGGACTGCAGCATGTATTGCTGCTCTCTCGGAGTTTTGTTTTCTGAAACCAGGCGTCAGTGTATTGAAACACCGATCAGGTATGCACAGAACGCTGGAGTAAAGGCTTTAAATTCCCAGCCAGTCCTGGCCCTGATTAGACACGGAATACCGGTGAGGATCAGTCCATCAAGGCAAGACAACTGAATCTCACACTCAGCTGTGTGTTTTGACGGACAGTGATCAAAGTAGACATTTTTAATTGGAGATAAATGCCAACCACAGGCAAGGATTTGGAGAGGTGGATCGGAGCCATCAAGTGGTGAGTCATAGAAAGAGGGCATTTGGCCCTTCAGGTCTGTACTGACCCACCGCAGAGCATCCTACCCAGATCCAGATCCCTGCCTTTCCCCAGAACCCCACATGGCCCATGGCTAACCTACCCCTCCCTCAACACTATAGGGCAACTGTACACGGCCAATCCACCCTGACCTGCAGGTCTTTGGACTGCGGGAGGAAACCAGAGGAAA
The DNA here is from genome assembly GCF_037043375.1 of Chiloscyllium plagiosum. Taxonomy (NCBI): domain Eukaryota; kingdom Metazoa; phylum Chordata; class Chondrichthyes; order Orectolobiformes; family Hemiscylliidae; genus Chiloscyllium; species Chiloscyllium plagiosum. The sequence continues at coordinate 12,140,741 of NW_028270183.1, forward strand.
CGCACGCAGACACGGGGAGAACATACAAACTCCACACAGACAGTCGCCCGAGGCTGGAATCGAACCTGGGTCCCTGGCACTGTGGGGCAGCACTGCTAACCACTGAGCCACCGTGCCACCCCATCTGCAATTCAGCTTTCCTTTCTGTTGGCCGGGTGGAATCTGATGTTTTCCAAAACTGTAGCCAGAGTAAAATGAACTGCGAGTGGGTCACAGACAGAAGGTGCACACAACCGCTCTGAAGAGACTAAAGCTTTCGTTTCTGAAGGCAAAGACCAATGATCATGCTTATTTTCATTTTCCTGCGAATTATCTGAACCCAGACCTCCATTAAAAAAGGCCACATCAACCAACAAATTAACACAACAGTCGGTGAATCACCTCAGGAGCTATATCTCTGCAGACAATCCACAAAATCCCTCAGTCCCCACCCAACCCAGAGATACATTCTATCTGCTTAACTATCATATACAGTAACATAACCTATTAGGAAATGAATAATGCATCAATTTAGTACAATGTAGGAGCGTAGTGCAGTTAATTAGAAATTTTTGCTTTCCAAACCTCCTTTAGCATGTTAATATGATTCAGGTAATTGCAATATCATATAACCGACTGATATACCTTGGAAATTCCACAACAATTGGCTGTTAATAGACCGCTGTATCTGTTGGCTGCAGTCAATGTTTCTCACAGCTGTTTGTATTAATCTTTTTCTAACGCCAATACCTGTGAGGCTTGAAGCCTCATCTCAAAGACAGCACCCCTTCCCCCAACCCTGAGGACGCAGGATCGCAAGTGTCAGTGGAGATCATGGGGGGCTGCAGTAGGCCTTGAACCCACCACCTCAAGCTTCCCTTCAAAGGCATTCCACTGTTCCCCCATCTCAGAGTTCGGTGCTGTGGTCTTGCTGTTGAAAAGGAGGGAAGATTCCTCAATGGTTTCTTGGCCAATACATCTTCCCTTTGACAGGAAGGTGGCTGGAAGAACACAACGTACCCTGTCTAGTTTGGACTCCAGCATCTGCAGTTTTTTTTGTCTCAATACCTATCCCCTTGGCCACATCCGCGCGGGGTGATGCAAGTGTACTGACCCAGCCATTGAGGTAGGCATAGAGGGACAGAGGCTTCATCATTATTGAGGTTCTGACACACTCACACAGTCACAGACACACACACTAATACAAATACAAGTAGGCCTTGAACCCACCACCTCAAGCTTCGGGCGGCACGGTGGCACAGTGGTTAGCACTGCTGCCTCACAGCGCCAGAGACCCGGATTCAATTCCCGACTCAGGCGACTGACTGTGTGGAGGTTGCACACTCTCCCCGTGTCTGCGTGGGTTTCCTCCGGGTGCTCCGGTTTCCTCCCACAGTCCAAAAGATGTGCGGGTCAGGTGAATTGGCCATGCTAAATTGTCCATAGTGTTAGGTTAAAGGGGTAAATGAGGGGTATGGGTGGGTTGCGCTTCGGCGGGTCGGTGTGGACTTGTTGGGCCGAAGGGCCTGTTTCCACACTGTAAGTAATCTAATCTAATCTAATCTAATCTAAAATACACACTCACACACACACACACATATACACATACACACACATACACATACACTCAGTCACAGACACACACACTAATATAAATACACACACATACACACAACATACGCATACACTCAATTACAGACACACACACATACACATACACTCAGTCACAGACACACACATGCACACACACGGTCACACACTCACTCACTCACACACACACTCAGTCACAGACTCACTCACACACAGTCACAGATACACACACACGCACACACACACATACACTCAGTCACAGACACACACACACTCACACAGTCACGGACAGACACACACACTAATACAAATACACACACACATATACACACACACACATACGCATACACTCAGTCACAGACACACACACACATACACATACACTCAGTCACAGACACACATATGCACACACACACGGTCACACACTCACTCACTCACACACACTCAGTCACAGACTCACTCACACAGTCACAGACACACACACACGCACACACACACATACACTCAGTCACAGACACACACACACTCACAGACACACACACGCGCACACACACATACACTCAGTCACAGACACACACACGCACACACACAGTCACAGACACACAGTCACAGACACACACACACTCATCACACACTCACTCACTCACACACACACTCAGTTACAGACACAGTCACAGACACACGGACACACACACACTCATCACACACACTGAGTCACAGACACATACTCACTCACACACACTCACTCACACACACACACTCAGTCACAGACACACATTCACTCACACGCACATACTCAATCACACGCACACACACACACTCACAGACACACTCACTCACGTGCGCACACACACACTCACACACACACAGTCACAGATACACAGTCACAGACACACACACACTCACACACAGTCACAGACACACACACAGTCTCAGACACACATTCACATGCACACACACACACACAGTCACAGGCACACTCACTCATGTACACACTCTCTCACACACAGTCACAGACACGCACTCACACGCACACTCACGCACACACACACTCTCATACACACACACACATAAACACACGCACACACTCATGCATGCATACACTGACACACACACACACACAATCTCACACTCTAACACACACACACACACCCGGTGATATTATGAGTTTTACTTTTGGTGTTGCCACCAATTAGTCAAACTCTTGTCGCTTGCTGGTCATCATGGCATTGACTCCAGCCCGTGGGAGACGGTACCATTTGCCTCCTTCTCTGTGCAGTGACTCCCTCGTGTGCCAGTCAATGTTGAGGCCCCCTGGCCACAGCTTGCTGTTAATGATCAGACCAAACCCCCTCAGGATCGATTAAAGAGATGGGTGGCCCCTAATGTTTTCTTATTTTATAAGCAAGTGCCAGGTATTGCTCTCCAGATGTAAATCGATTGGTCAAAATACCAGATTTGAAGCAAAACACACTTTATTCATTAAAACACGACAAAAGAAAGAAGATAAATTAATTTGATTGGAAAACTTAACAGAACAACAGATTATTTAACTACTAAACAACTACTCTTCCATGTAGTAACATCCCATAAACAGTCTCTCGGCAAAAGACAAATCCAGTAAAATAGATTAGTTACAGGCGAATCTCTAGTCCAGGAGAATGAAAACATCAAGAAAAAACTCAGAGAGCGATAGAGTAGCAGGGAGAGATGTACAGCAGGTTCCAAATCCAGCTTCAAGACCCCAGCAATTACTAGAAAACCAAAAATAAAAATCCTGGTTCTGTGGGAGCTTGACCACACCCATTCAGGCTGCGTCTATTGTTCCAACTTTTCAAAAAAAATCCCCAAGGCCTCACAAGCTGTTTATTGGATTAAAATGGACTCTTCTCCCCTTCTGTCTCAAAACCTCTCTTAAACAAATAAATACCAGGCCCATAACACTTCTTAAAGCCACAGTATCGTCAGCAGGTCGCCACCCTATTGTTGCTAGTTCTATCTCACTGCATGAGTACAAATTGGCCTGTTTTTTAAAAACACTTTTGATTATTCATTCACAGGAAAAGGGTGTCACTGGCTAGACCAGTGTTTATTGTCCACCTCAATGGACAGGGAAGCATTGGTCTGATTATCCAAGATGGCGGCAATGGGGCATTCAGGCTCCTGCTCATACATTGTTTTCTTCCTCCCACTTCTGTTCTTTTTTCTTCTTCTTTTCTTTCAACTGTTCTTTCTGCCACAGTCTCTCACTCTCACCTTTTGTCCCCGGGGCTATGGCATTGAGGGTGGGCCCCAGCGGCGAGAGTTGGTGCCCAAGCCTGGTGGCTTCGACATTGGTGAGGCCCTGGCGCGGGGGCACCGATGAGCGGCTCTGACATCAGCGCTGGTTCAAAACGGTCACCCTCTGGCGCTCGTTCAGGAAGGCTGTGGACTCTGATACGTCAACTGATTCCAAGATGGCGGTGTTGTTGGTGCGGTGGGTCCAGCGGTGAGCGAAGGGGCTGGAGCATGGTGACTTCGGTGGTAGTGGCTCTGGCACAGGTGATGGTGGCACAGAGGACTCTAATGGTTGGCATCGGACATGGCGAAACAGAGGTTACAGCACCTCGGCATTGGTGAGACCGGCTCAAAACTCTAGAGATTTGCTTATCCTTTTGTGTCTGTTTTCTTTACCTTCTGCTCTTATGTTTAATTCTAGCTATTGTATCCTAAGATGATGGCAGTGACATGTGACTCTATACCTTTTGCACTGTCCAATGGTGCTTGAGTACACGTGGCAGTAAAATCTACTCTATCTTTCCTGTGCCTTTTGTGACAATGATGTCATTTTAAAAAGGTTCCTTCATCCTGGGTTGTTTTTGAAAGAGGGGTTGTAAAGGCAGAGGTGCTGAAGAATCTAAGGAGTTCAGCAATGGAAGGGGAGTGGCCAGTTCTCCCAGGTCAGTTCTTTCCTAGTATGTTTTTAGATGCAGCAGTCACAGGATGTTGGAGTAAGTTGCAAGCTCCAGTACAAGATTCCTAGGTTTTAGTGAGCTTTGAGAAGATTTGTAGCTCAGGTTGAGGTTCTGGATGTAGGTTTGCTCGCTGAGCAGGAAGGTTCATTTCCAGATGTTTTGTCACCCTACTGGGTAGCATCATCAGTGAGTGAGCCTCTGGACGAAGCCCTCTACATGATTCCTGCTTTCTATTTATATGTTTGGGTTTCTTTGGGTTGGGGTTGTCATTTACTGTGGTGAGGTCATTTCCTGTGGTAATGTCATTTCCTGTTCTTTTTCTCAATAGGTGGTAGATGGGGTCTAACTCGATGTGTTTGTTGATGGAGTTCCAGTTGGATACCTATGTGGGCGGCACGGTGGCACAGTGGTTAGCACTGCTGCCTCACAGCGCCAGAGACCCGGGTTCAATTCCCGCCTCAGGCGACTGACTGTGTGGAGTTTGCACATTCTCCCCGTGTCTGCGTGGGTTTCCTCCGGGTGCTCCGGTTTCCTCCCACAGTCCAAAGATGTACAGGGTCAGGTGAATTGGCCATACGAAATTGCCTGTAGTGTTAGGTAAGGGGCAAATATAGGGGTATGGGTGGGTTTCGCTTCGGCGGGTCGGTGTGGACTTGTTGGGCCGAAGGGCCTGTTTCCGCACTGTAATGTAATCTAATCTAATCTAATCTATGATTTTCTCTGAAATCTCTCTCTGGATGTTGTCCCCCTGTTTGAACTGACATTTCTGCCAATGGGTGCGCTTATGAGAGATGACTGTACTGGAATGGATGACACATTGGCTCAGTGGTTAGCACTGCTGTCGCACAGCGTCAGGGACCCGGGTTCGATTCCAGCCTCGGGTGACTGTCTGTGTGGAGTTTGCACATTCTCCCCGTGTCTGCTTGGGGTTTCCTCCCACAGTCCAAAGAAGTGCAGGTTAGGGTGGATTGGCCGTGCTACATTGCCCATAGTGTTAGGTGCATTAGTCAGGGGTAAATAAAAGGTAGGGGTCTGGGTGGGTTACTCTTCAGAGGGCTGGTGTGGACTTGTTGGGCCGAAGGGCCTGTTTCCATACCATAGGAAATCTAATCTAAGAACAAATAGCTTTTACTGTATGGAGTTGGTTAAGAGATTCTAAATTCTACTTTCTTTTGTTTGTGTTTCAACTGTAGTGTTTAAATAAATTCTGTCTTGGCTTGAAGTTGAGTGGTCCGACCAGCTGCATCCCACCGGGAACACCCACTTCACACCCGCCTTTAACATAAGGAAATGTTAGGGTGTATTACCTTCTTAAAATATGTTGGGGGTGGCAGCGTCTGGCCTGCTCCACAACACCTCCTTGAGGAGTCCAGCTGAAGGCTGTGAGTTTTGCCAAGCAATGTCCAAACCCACTCTATCAACAGCAGGAGGTGGACCCCAATCTGCTTTCAAAGGGTTGGTGCGTGCTGTGTGGCCATCAGGAACCAAACGAGAAACTTTCCTGACTTTATATCCCGTGTGTTGATTGATTTTTCTGTGTTTTGAGATGTGACGACATTTTGTAACAAAGTACACATGACAATGAACAACTTTTAAAAAGAAACTGTTGGTTGATGTGTAGCGAATGGACCTTCCTTGGCCTGGAGTGGGTTTTGAAACCAGAGGCTCTTGCTCAGAGGCAAGGACACTCCGCACTGTGTCACTATTGGACCTTATGGGGCCTCGTTGGTGGTGAGCTGTTTCAGTGGCAGCAGACTGCAATGGGTTTCCAGTTGACTGGAGTGCAATACTGGTGAGTGTCCAGATGTAGAAACATCAAAGATAGGAGCTGGAGGAGGCCATTCAGCCCTTTGGGCCTGCTCCTCCAATCATCACCATCATTGGCTGATTGTCCAACCCAACAGCCTAATCCTGTTTTCGCCCCATGACCTTTGATCCCATTCACCCCCAAGTGCTATATCTAGCCGCCTCTTGAATACATTCAATGTTTCGGCGTCAACTCCTTCCTGTGGTAATGGATTCCACAGGCTCCCCACTCTCCAGGTGAAGAAATGTCTCCTCATTTCTGTCCTAAATGGTCCACCCCGTATCCTCAGACTGTGACCTCTGGTCCTGGACACACTCACCATCAGGAACATCCTCCCTGCACCTACCCTGTCTAGTCCGGTTCGAATTTTGTAAGTCTCTATGAGATTGTTCCCCTCACCCATCTGAACTCCAGTGAAAACAATCCCAATCTCTCCTCATACACCGTGGCCGGGCAGATGAGCAGGGCTTTTTGCTCGAAACATCGATTCTCCTGCTGCTCGGATGCTGCCTGACCTGCTGTGCTTTTCCAGCACCACTCTGATCTTGACTCTGATCTCCAGCATCTGCAGTACCCACTTTCGCCGGGCAGATGGGCAGAATGCTGAGACCGTGGGAGACAGAGACAAGGACGGGCCTGACCTATATCCGGTGTATCGAGAGATACACAGAAGGCAGGATGGGTACAGACCTCTCTCTGTCCTTCTCAGCCACCCACCAGTGGCACCCACAGACCCCTGGAGCGGAGTGCCCACCGCCAAACTGCAATAGTTTTGGCTTGAAAGTGCTACTGCCCCATCATTAAACTTCCATCTCTGTGCATTTTCTCAGTCTTTGATAAAACAACCCATTGAGCTGTGGCCGCTGGTGTCATTAAACCACAGAAAATTGATTTACTTTTAAAAAGGGGGAAGAGAGAAAGATTCTTAATGCACAGACCGGGTCGGGTGGGGGGGGGGGAGGTGAGAGACATGAATAAATCACAATTAGGATTGAATATATCATCGAGTTTTGCCATGGTTGAGCGCACAAATGCAGGGCAAATGAAGGACATTGTGTTGTGTGCAAGGCTGGGGAGAGGCCGGAGAAACAGATTGCGGGAATCGGAGCCGAGCACATTTGCGCTATTAAGTAGTCCGCATCAATCAATACCTCAGGAATTGCTGTAAAGAATGATATCCTTTTGAATTTCAATTCCAGCGTGTTGAAATGTTAGATGCGTGTCAGAGGACCCCCAGTATATATGTGGAAAAAAAATGAGAGAGAGAGGGAGAGGAAGAGAGAGAGAGAGCTCAGAATGTACGATTCCACTCGAATATCATGCATTATTAACACAACCATTAGATGTTGAATTACCTTGCAGGATCTGTCTCAATCTCAAGGTCATTGTCAACAATAAATATTTAATTATCTGTTCTTTTTAATGTTGGTCTATTTCTGCAGACTATGGCTTGTAGGCTCTCAGAGTCTGGATGGCAGCTTTTTAGTGAATTAATTAACTGTTAATCAACCGCTCCTCGGAGTAATGGAACTAGTTTGTTGGATCAGGAACACTGGTCCCAGAGCTGCTCAGGAACATAGCAATTAAATGCACTGGCTCTTTGTTCGGACCAAGTGTTCAGTCCTAGATGAGGGCTCATGTGCAAAGACCAAAAACTAAACCTTTGACTGGTCCCCGCTGAAGCATTAAGGCTTCAGATTGAGGATTTAACATCACTTGAAAATTAAGCTTCACAAGCAACTGTGGGGAATGGACAGACTGATCCAAAATATTAACTCTGCTTTGTCTCTCCTCAGAGCTGCTGAGTTTCTCCAGCCATTTCCGTTCTTGTGTTTGTGATAGATCTATGTCATTTTTGGAGACGGCTCTTAATGCTTAGATCCTTGTAAGAACGTAAGAGCTAGAAGCAGGAGTAGGCCATCCAGTAGGCCTCAAGCCTGCTCTGCCATTCAATAAGATCATGGCTGATTTTTGAATGGACTCAGATACACTTACCGGCCTGTTCACCCTAACCCTTAATTCCTTTACTGTTCAAAAATCTATCTTTGCCTTATAAACATGCAACGAGGTGGCCTCAACTGCTTCACTGGGCGGGGAATTCCTCAGATTCCCAACCCTTTGGGTGAAGAAGTTCCTCCTCAGCTCAGTCCTCAATCTCCTCCCCCTTATTTTGAGGCTATTCCCCCAGTTCTAGTTCCACCCACATGTAAAAACAACCGCCCTGCTTCTATCTTATCTATTCCCTTCCTAATTTTATATGTTTCTATAAGATCCCCCATCTCCCATCCTTCTGAATTCCAATGAATATAATCCCAGTCTACTCAATCTATCCTCATAAGCCAACCCCTTCAACTCCGGAATCAACCCGATGAACCTCCTCTGCACCCCGTCCAGTGCCAGTACATCCTTGTTCAAGTAAGGAGACCAAAACTGTACACAGTCCTCTAGGTGTAACACTCAATACAGCTGCAGCATAACCTCCCTGCTTTTAAACTCCATCCCTCTAGCAACGAAGGACACAATTCGATTTATCTTCTTAGCTACCTGCTGTACCTGCAAACCAAGTTTTCTTGATTCATGCACAAGGACCTCTGCAGAACAGCATAGTGCAATCTTTCACTGTTTAAATAATAGTCCATTTTACTATTATCCCAACCTGTTATTGTTGTCTGCACAAGGAATCACGAGCAATGGCATTTCTAGTGTGTTTTTAAAAAAATTTTGCTTTTATACAGCATCTTCCATGATCACAAAAATTTTCGAATCTTCTTAATCATTAACTTACTGAATGATAGTTCAGTCTAGGATGAGGCTATTTGGCAGCTTGCGCTTCATTCCTTAACCATTGTCCTAATTTATCCTTTGCAAACAATTATCCAATTCCTTTTTGAGAGTGACTTTTCATTCTGCATCCAACTGCTCCTTCAAACAGTGCACTCCACAAATACCTTCTGCTGAAAAAATATGCGCTGCATTCCCCACCCACCGTCAAAAGTGCTTTGGACAATTGTCTGTGCACATCTCGATTGTCATATTAAGGAAAACGGACCATCTGGATCACTGATGCCCCTTTCTGGGAGGGAATTTGCCATCTTTGCCCAGTCACTCCAGACCCACAGCAATGTGGGTGACTCTCAGCTGTCCACCGAAATGGTTTGGGAAGGGGCATCAGTGAACGAGAGGGTCTTCTTATTTTAATGTGACAATTGAGGTGTCACATTCGGGCTGAGCGACAGATGCCAGCCCTAATGGCATTAGCTGCACCCCATGCAGAATAAATCAAAGCTAATGACACTTCCATCAATAGAAACCATTCCTTCCAATCCATCTGAACACAATCACTTCTGTTCAATGTCCCTTAAGCTTTTCAGGATAGAGAAGACGATAATCGCTTGCATACAAACTAGGTGCAGGAGTAGGCCATTTAGCCCTTAGACTGTGACCCCCCCCCCCCCCCCCCCCCCCAGTTCTGGACATCTCCCACATCGGGAGCAATTTTCCTGTATCTAGCCTATCCAGTCCCATGAGGATTTTCCATGTTTCTACCTGATTCCCCCTCGTTCTTCTAAATTCCAGCAAATACAAGCCCAGTCGATCCAGTCTTTCCTTGTGTCAGTCCTGGCATCCCAGGAATCGGTCTGGTGAACCTGCGCTGGACTCCCTCAATAACAAGAATGTCCTTTCTCAGACTAGGAGACCAAAACCGCACACAACACTCAAGGTGTGGCCTCACCGAGGCCCTGCCTAACTGCAGCAAGACACCCCTACTCTGATACTCAAATCCTCTCACGATGAAGGCCAGCATACCATTCCCTTGCCTCACTGCCTGTAGGAATACCGAACTGTTTCACACCAATGTGCAAACAGCAAGGTCTCACAGCGTTATGTGGTTATAGCTGAAAGATTGAGGTTTTGCGATGGCGAGCTGTGAGTATTACCTCAATGTCAGCGAGATCTCCCATGCACATCCTCAAAGTGTTGTCCTTTACGTTAACTGGAACAGGTGGGTGGCTGTTGGGGTTCAATGTCTGGCAGGAAGGGTGGACTAGCTGGCACAGCAGTTATACGGTAAATGGAAAAATCCTGGGGAAAATTGATGTACAGAGAGATCTTCGAGGAGAAAGTGAGGGCCGCAGATGCTGGAGATCAGAGCTGAAAATGTGTTGCTGGAAAAGCGCAGCAGTTCAGGCAGCATCCAAGGAACAGGAGAATCGACGTCTCGGGCATAAGCCCTTCTTCAGGAATGCTGAAGAAGGGCTTATGCCCGAAACGTCGATTCTCCCGTTCCTTGGATGCTGCCTGACCTGCTGCACTTTTCCAGCAACACATTTTCAGATATAGAGAGATCTGGGTACTCAGGTCTATTGTACCCTGAAGGTGGCAACAGAGGTCGATAGAGTGGTTAAGAAGGTTTATGGCATGCTTTCCTTCATTGCACGGGGTATTGAGTACAAGAGTTGGCTGGTCATGTTACAGTTGTATAAGACTTTGTTTTGGCCACATTTGGAATATTGTGTGCAGTTCTGGTCGCCACATTACCAAAAGGATGTGGATGCTTTAGAGAGGGTGCAGAGGAGGTTCACCAGGATGTTGCCTGGTATGGAGGGTGACAGCTATGGAGAGAGGTTGTGTAGATTAGGATTATTTTCATTATAAAGACAGAGGTTGGGGGAGGGGGGAACCTGATTGAGGTCTACAAAATCATGAGAGGTGTAGGCAGGGTGGATAGCAAGAAGTTTTTTCCCAGAGTGGGGGACTCAATTACTCGGGGTCACGAGTTCAAGGTGAGAGGGGAGAAGTTTAAGGGGGATATGTGTGGAAAGTTCTTTATGCAGAGAGTGGTAGGTGCTTGGAACATGTTGCCAGCAGAGGTGGTAGAGGCGGGCACAATAGCGTTATTTAAGATGTATCTAGACAGATACATGTATGGGCAGGGAGCAAAGGGACACAGATCTGTAGAAAATGGGTGTCAGGTTTAGATAGAGGAACTGGATCAGCGCAGGCTTGGAGGGCCGAACGGCCTGTTCCTGTGCTGGAATTTTCTTTGTTCTTTATTCACCCCCTCAGCACGGCTCGTCTTTCAGCTTAGAACCCAGGTCAATACATCCGAGGGTGGGGCATACCGGCAAACAAAGTGACAGAAAGCAAAGCAAAACTGAAGCCAACCCTGAGCTGTTATGGTGGCTCAGTGGTTAGCACTGCTGCCTTACAGCACCAGGGACCCGCGTTTGATTCCAGCCTCGGGCGAGTCTCTGTGGGGAGTTTGGACCTTCTCCCTCTACCTCTGTAGGCTTTTCTCCAAAAATGTGATTGGCCATGGGAAACGTGAGGTAATGGGGTCTGGGTGAGATGCTCCTCTCTGGAGGGTCGTTGTGGGCTGAATGGCCTACTTCCATATTGTAGGGGCTCTAAAAATGAATCGAAACTGGTCAATTGCCCATGGTGTTAATCACTGGCGAACATTTGATGCTTGTAACACCCAGGATTGGGGCAGGTTGGCATTAGAGATGTGCTGGCCAGCCTGGCTCAATCCCTGAGCCTACATTGTTACATACAATTGCTAACATTAATCTGAGTTCCAAAGGTATATCATGTTAGACTTGAAAGGCTAAGTCTGTCAGGAGGCACCATATTCAAGTCTCACCTGCTCATTAGACATCTGACCAAGTTGACTGAAAATATCTAAATCTGTCTCTCTCTGCACAGATGCTGCCAAACCTGCAGAGTTTTTCCAGCACTTTCTGTTTTGATCAGGTTGGTCGCTGACAATGATGAGCAGTGGCCTGTTTGTCATTATTTTGTTCACTGGGCCAGTATTTATTGCTCGTCCCTAGTTGCCCCTTGAGAAGGTGGGGCTGAGCTGCCTTCTTGACCCGCTGCAGTCCATGTGCCGTAGATAGACCCACAATGGGGTCAGGGAGGTTGTTCCAAGATTTGGACCCAGCGGCAATGAGGGAATGGTGATGTATTTCCAAGTCAGGACGGTGAGTGGTTTGGAGGTGAACTTACAGGGGGTGGGGTGTTCCTGTGCATCTGCTACCCTTGTCCTTCTAGATGCCGGCAAGGCGGCATGGTGGCACAGTGGTCAGCACTGCTGCCTCACAGCACCAGGGTCCCAGGTTCGATTCCAGCCTCGGTCATGCGTTTGGAAGGTGCTGTCTGAGGATCTTGGGTGAATTTCTGCAGCGTATCTTGTAGATGGTGCACACTGCTGCTACTGGGGTGGAGGGAATGGAGGTGGTGCCAATCAAGTGGGCTGCTTTGTCCTGGATGGTGTTGAACCATCTTGAGCATTCTTGGGGCTGCGCCCATCCAGGGCAAGTGGGGAGTATTCCATCTCACTCCTGACCTGTGCCTTGTAGATGGTGGGCAGGCTTTGGGGGAGTCAGGCGATGAGTTACTCACCACAGTATTTCCAGCCTATGGTCTACTGTTGTAGGCACTGGTCTGAGTCCAGTTGAGTTTCTGCTCAATGGTCACCCCCAGGTAGTTGATAGTGACAGATTCGATGATGGTAACACCATTGAGCGTCAAGGGGTGGTGGTTTGGTTGGCTCTTATTGGAGATGGTCATAGCCTGGCATTTGGGTGGTGCAAATGTTCTTTACCACTTGTCAGCCCAAGCCTGGATATTGTCTCGGTCTTGCTGCCTTTGGACACGGACTGCTTCAGTATCTGAGGAGTGGTGAATGGTACTCGCAACAGCACTAAATATCTACCGCGGATTCATTATTAAGGTTTTTCCAGAGGCAGCTGGAAAGAATTCGCACGTTACACCCATTGTGTTCAACAACAGACACGGGACACAGAGGAACCTGGACATTCTAGACCAGAGCTACCGGCGCTACCACTGCACCACACAAGCCCTCTGAAGGCCTTCAGCAGGTTCCATGGGCCAGACGATGTTAAAAGACAACAGAAAAGTGGGACACAAAAACCAAGTTGGATGCGGTGTTTGAAAGTTGGTTCTGAGATATTTTTCCCATATATAGAACAGCGATTGTTCTCTGGTGAAGGAAGTTGCAGGACAAAACTCAATGACTTTGAAGTTACTTGCCTGAACACCCTTGAGGAAGCTTAAAGGCTTCAAAAGCAATAAATCCCAATGTATGGCCCATAAACCTGAGGCTGGGGACATAATCTATGAAGGACAAATACTCATGAATGAGCACAGAGAAGGTCTCACTGGGCAAGGCATAGCTATAATCTATTTACACAGAAGGTCAAGAAACAAGCCCAGGTTATTTATTGCAAAATCTAACCTCAGCGTAAATATAACCAAACCGAGAGTGTTGCAAATGCTGGGAATCCAAACTAAAAGCTCAAAGCAGCTTGGTCTGCATCCAAGTTTTGAATTTGAGTGGCTCCTTTTTTCTGCCAGGCTTGGTATCATTAATGAACCAGGCCACCTCCATTTGCCAAGGGATTACTGGTGAGATGGGGGGAAATGGACGAGTGAGTGGACCATATCTGAGATGGTCAAAATGCCCAACAGATTGGGTACATCAGACTATCCAAAACACTGTCCATATTCCTCCAATCAACAGATATCACATTGCACCTCTAGAACCTAGGCCTCCTGGCTCAGAGAAAGGGGCACTATCATTGCACCTTGAGTGCTAACCAGGCTTTGTTTCTGGTGGTGAGGGATGAGTCAGGACCAGGGAGGCCCATTTATCATTGGCTCTCCTGGTTAAAGTTGGGTCTGTTTCTCTGTGACAGCACGATCCCCACCACGCCTGGCGCTTCAGGGTTTGCGTCCTGCTCCTGATTGCCTCAGGGTCTGGAGACCATAATTCCAGTCTGAAATTGAGTGGGACAGACGGATAATCCAGTAGGCAGGGAGGATGAGGGGAGCCAGGAAAACCTTTACTTCGGACTGGACCCACTCCCACTCTCAACTGGTTTGAAGGACAGGAGGGCGTAAATTGAAAAGGATGTATTGGCACTGTACTGGGGGTGTAGAAGAGGTTCATTAAGTCGAGACCGGAGTTGAGAGAGTTGGCTTATGGGACAGACTGAGCAGACTGGGATTCTTTCGAAGAATGAGGGGGATCTGATAAAAACACACAAAATTCTGAAGGGAATAGATAAGATGGAAGCAGGGAGGTTGTTTCCACTGGGGGGGGGGGGGGGGGGGGGTGAAACTAGGGGATGTAGCCTCAAAGTATTGGGGAGCAGATTGTGGACTGAGTTGAGGAGGAACCTCTTTACCCAAAGGGTTGGGAATCTGTGGAATTCCCCGCCCAGTGAAGCAGCTGAATGTTTTTAAGGTGAGGATGAATAGAGTTTTGAACAGTAAAGGAATTAAGGGTTATGGTGAGTGAGCAGGTGGGTGAGTGGAGCTAAGTCCATGAAAAGATCAGTCACGATGCTATTGAATGGGGGAGCAGGCCAGATGGCTCCTAGTTCTTATGTTTTAAACTGAAGGACGTTTTACATGGGCTAGGCCTATTTTAATGGTGGCTTCTTGCATTCATTCAAGGGATGCCATGTTACTGAAAAGGCCAGCATTTTCTCCCTATCCCTAACTGCCCATGAACTGAATGCCAGGCCATTTCAGATGCTTGTTAAGAGTCTGTGGGTTCAGAGTCCTGTGTAGACCAGCCTGGGTAAGGCCTGCTGGTTTTACTGAACCAGATGTGTTTTCAAGGTCAACACTCTGTATACTTGTGCATTCAATATCTCTGAGAGAAACTTTCAATTCCAGATTTCATTAATTAAAAGCAAAAACCATTTGGACCCACGTCCCCCCGAGCAATCAAACAACACAGAGGACTGCAGAGGCTAGAAATGAGAACCAAAACAGCAATTGCTAGAGAAATGCAACAGGTCTGGCAGCACCTGGAGAGAGAGGCAGTAGAGTTAATGTTTTGAGCCCAGTGACCCCTCTTCGGGATCGTTTCTCTCGAATGTTCGGATAATCGAATGTTCGGAAAATCGAACGTTCGGATAATCAAATGTTCGAACAGTCGAATGTTCGGACAATTGAACGGTCGGATAATTCAATGTTCGGATAATCGAAAGTTCGGACAATCAAACGTTTGGACAATCGAATGTTTGGATAATCGAATATTTGGATAATCGAATGTTCGGATAATCAAATGTTCGGATAATCGAATGTTCGGACAATCAAATGTTTGGATAATCGAATGTTTGGGGGTAATCAAATGTTCAGATAATCGAATGCTCGGATAATCGAATGCCAGTGTAGCCAAGCATCGGGACATTGCGATCTGGTCTGTATAATCCGAAATTTGAATAATCAAATGCCGGATAATCGAAGTTCCTCTATGCACAGACGCTGTCAGACCTGAGGAGTTTCTCTAGCAATTTTGGTCTCCACAACATGCATCTGAGTTTCTGGATGACTAAACTACAATTACGTTACCATCACCATCTCAGCAGGCAGTACAACGGTTCAGTGGTTAGCACTGCTACCTCACAGCGCTAGGGACCCAGGTTCGATTCCAGCCTCGGGCAACTGCCTGTGTGGAGTTTGCACATTCTCCCCGTGTCTGCGTGGGTTTCTTCCAGGTGCTCCGCTTTCCTCCCACAATCCAAAGATGTGCAGGTTAGGTGAATTGGCCGTGCTAAATTACCCGTAGTGATAGGTGCATTAGTCAGGGGTAAATGTAGGGGAATGAGTCTGGGTGGGTTACTCTTCGGAGGGTTGGTGTGGACTTGTTGGCCCACTGTAGGGAATCTAATCCAATCCACCCAGTGTTAGAAATGAGCTGTTAATGGCATATAAGAAAAATAGTTCACAAAGTCTCTTTGAAGTTCATGTTTTCTTGCTCGAAAAATGCCGTCAGTAGAAGAGAAACCAAACCTACAGCGAAAAGAACATTTCACAGGAAGAGAACTCCCAGATCGTTCTCAGAAGTACACACCAGATTGGAACTCAATTAATTGCTGGATGGCAAAGTATTTATCATGTGGATATCCAAAGCCATTAAAGTTTAAATGTAGCTCAAGGACTTTATAAACATTATATAAAATGGAAAAGAAATGACAGGAGATGTGTACAAAAATAAGATTTGTAACGTAGGTACAGTTAGAAACAGGTACCAGGGGAATAGGTTGAATGAGAAAGTACTTTTGTTCCACTATTCTACTGCTTTAATAAACTGTGGCCCTCACAGTTATGGGTAACATGGGCCAACTATTTTCAGGTCTTGTAATTCCAGCTCCAGGTTCCTGACTTGCTCCTGTGGGAAATCAAATTAACTGATAGCAAGAAACCAGAGAAAGATTTGCACTTCTAGCTCCAATAACTTACCTCGTTTTTAAGTGTTGGCTTTGTTTCCTCTCAATTAAATTTGAGATTAATCTCAAGTTATGTTAAAAATTATCCACTGTAAATGAAGGTACACTGGGACTGCAGTGGTTCAAGAAGGCAGCTCACCACCATGACCTTCTCAAGGGGCAACTAGGGGCGGGCAGTAAATTCTGACTCAGCCAGAGACGCCCACATCCCAGAAATAAATGAGAATAATTACTGCTGCAGCAATTAGTTCTTTTATCTCGGCTGCTATTTTCTCCTAACCCTGTTTGTTGCTGTTCACTGAAAAGCCAAAAGAGGTTTATTGAACAATTACAGCTCAATCAGTTCACTGACCACCAGAAACAAGGACACTAGTCTCTTGCCTCTCCATCTGGCTTAATCTCTCCCTTATCTGTCTCTCTCTAAAACGCAGTCTCTCTCTCTCTCTCTCTCAGTTTCAATATATCCCTCTCTAGGTCTCACATTCTCAATGTCTCGCTCTTCCTCAATCTCTCTCATTCAATATGTCTCGATCTCTCTTCCTCTGTCAATATTTCTCCCTCAGTCACGCTATCTCACACCTACAATCCCCTCACGCTTAATTGTTCATGCCCTCTCCAGTATTCAGTCTCCCTCTCTAGATGCTTCCAACTTGCAAATACTCGCAATCTCTCACTTTCACTTTCTCTCTCTCTCTCTCTCTCTGTCTTTGTCTCACTCCCTCTCTCCACTGTTCTCTTCTTTGCAAACTTTCTCAAACTCTCAATCTCCCAACTTCTCAACCCCAACCTCTCTCTTTCAAACTCCCCATGTTCAGTTGCAGCCTCTCCACCAGCTCCTGCCTGCTATTGTCAAATATGGCAAAATAAGTTTTCATGGTGTAAATAAAGTATTTGTTAACCCTCAACTGTCAAAACATGGCAGCTGTAGCTCTCCATTTTTGTTAGATTAACAATAAAAATACTTAATCTAATAATCATCGCTTGGCAGCAACTGTGTTTTAAAAAAGAAATAAAGAAACTAAGGCTTTCTGTCACTCCCTGGACTTTCCTTTAGTCCGTAAGGGGAAGGAAAGAAAGCTCATTATTTATCTGCAAGGCTAGTCATTTTCTTCCACTATTTATTATGCAACTCTGTGGGCACACAGTACATTTTTCAGTCCATTATATAAATGGCTGGGAGGAATATTTTCCCAGCAATAGTTGCCAAGTTAAAGTAAGCATTTTAGATAAATAAGTGACAACTTCATGCATTTATATTTCACATGTTGTGTCTAACTCGCCTTTTAATATACAATGCCCTTAACCAGGCCTCACTTTAAATGCATTGCCCGCCATCAAGTCTACTCACTTAAAATTGTTAAAAATCACAGAACACCAGGTTATAGTCCAACAGGTTTATTTGGAAGCACTAGTTTTCGGAGCGTCACTCCTTCATCAGGTGGTTGTGAAGGAACAGCGCTCCGAAAGCTAGTGCTTTCAAATAAACCTGTTGGACTATATCCTGGTCATAGAGTCATTAGAGATGTACAGCACGGAAGCAGACCCTTCGGTCCAACTTGTCCATGCTGACCAGATATCCCAACCCAATCTAGTCCCACCTGCCAGCACCTAGCCCATATCCCTCTAACGTCTTCCTATTCATATACCCATCCAAATACCTTTTAAATGCTGTAATTGTACCAGCCTCCATCACTTCCTCTGGCAGCTCTGTTGCTGTGTGATTTTTAACTTTATTCAGCCCAGTGCAACACCGGCGTCTCCAAATCACTTAAAATCGGCTTCTGTGTGTAAATGTAATATTTGTCAATCTTCAAATTATGCCAACACACACGAGGTTTCGTTTTTTTGGTCAGCCTGGAGATTATTTATGTTTTCAATCAACTGTGGCTGCTGTGGAATTGAACTTTGAGGTGGCCATTTTGAGTTCTTTCAGTCCAACATCAATTTTGAATATCGGAGATCTGATGCGCCATTTTGTATCTGCTGGAATGCACTCGTGAGGGTGGGACATCTTGTGACACGGTGGGTAGAGACATCTGTAGCTCAAAGTAAAATGCAACAAAGTATGACAGACGGAAATTGCGGGAGGAACTAGTAGATTTCTGAAGGAGAGTCACTGGAAACTCTGTTTCTCTCCCCTTCTCTCTTCACAGAGAGAGTTTCTCCAGCAATTTCTGTTCTGTGGTTTGAGGCCAGGGTACAATTCCCACTCGAGGTGTTGATGGAGTAGGAGGGTACAGCCAAATGGCTCATTCTTCTTGCTAAAGCGCGTAAAGGTAAATAAATCCCCGGGACTTGATCAAGTGTTTCCCAGAACTTTGTGGGAAGCTAGGGAAGAGATTGCTGGGCCCCTTTGCTGAAATATTTGTATCATTGATAGCCACGGGAGAGGGACTGGGAGACTGGAGGGTGGCTAATAGAGTCCTACAGCACAGAGACAGGCCCTTTGGCCCATACTGGTCCATGCCAACCAAAATATCCATCCACACTAACTCCATTTCCCTGCACTTGACCCATACCCTTCTAAACTTTTCCTCTCCCTGTATTTGTCCAAATGTCTTTTAAATGTTGTTAATGGACCCACCTCAATAACTTCCGCTAGCCGCTCATTCCATATGTGTAAACAAATTGCCCCTCAGGTTCCCTTTTATTCTTTCCCCTCTAACCTTTAAACTGATGCTCTCGAGTCCTCGATTCCCCAACCCTGGGAAAAAAGACTGAGTGCATTCACCCTATCCATGCCACTCATGATCTTTTATACTTCTGTACTGTCCCCCCTCTGTCTCCTACTGTCCAAAGATAAAAAGGTCCTTGCGTGTCCAATGTGGTGCATTATCTAAGAAAGGCTGCAAGGGAAAGCCAGGACACTATAAGTCAGTGAGCCTGACATCAGAGGTGGGTAAGTGGTTGGAGGGGATTCTGAGAGACAGGATTTGGGAAAGGCAAGGATTGATTAGGGTTAGTCAGCATGGCTTTATGAGTGGGAAATTGTGTCTCACGAACGTGATTTCAGTTTTTTGAAGAAGTAACAGAGAGGATTGATTAAGGCAGAGCGGTGGATGTGGTCTATAAGGACTTCAGTCAGGCATTTTAAAAGGTTCTACATGGTAGACTGGTTAGCAAGGCTAGATCATATGGAATCTCGGGGGAGCTAGCCAATTAAATATAGAATTGGCTTGAAGGTAGGAGACAGAGGGTAGTGATGGAGGGTTGTTTTTCAGACTAGAGTCCTATGACCAGTGGAGTGCCACAAGGATCAGTCCACTACTTTTCATCATTTATATAAATGATATGGATGTGAGCACATAGTTAGTACATTTGCAGATAGCGCCACAATTGGAGGTATAGTGGACAGCAAAGAAGGTTACCTCAGGGTTTAACGGGATCTCGATCAGATGGGGCAATGGGCTGAGGAATGGCCGATGGAGTTTAATTTAGATAAATGCGAATCGCTGCATTTTGGAAAAGCAAATCAGGGCAGGACTTATACACTTCTACACAGGGACGCTGGAGTGCAGGTTCACAGCTCCTTGAAAGTGGAGTCGCAGGTAGATAGGATAGTGAAGAAGGTATTTAGCATGCTTGCCTTCATTGGTCAGTGCATTGAATATAGGAGTTGCAGTTGGAGAGGACATTGGTCAGGTCACACTTGGAATATTGCATACAATTCTGGTCGCCCTTCTATCGGAAGGATATTGTTAAACTTGATAGTGTGCAGAGAATATTTACAAGGATGTTGCTGGGACTGAAGTGTTTGAGCTAAAGGGGGAGGCTGAATAGGCTGAGCCTGTTTTCCCTGGCATGTTGGAGACTGAAGGGTGACTTTATAGATGTTTATAAAATCCTGCAGGGCATGGATAGGGTAAATAGACAAGGTCTTCTTCCTAGGGCAGGATCATCCAAAACTACAGGGCAGAAGCTTATGGTGAGAGGGGAAGGATATAAAAGGGACCTAATACACCCTCATGCTGAGCTGCCAGAGGAAGTGGTGGAGGCTGGTACAATTACAACATTTAAAAGGGTTTAGAGGAATATGGGCCAAGCGCTGGCAAATGGGACTAGATTAAGTTAGGATATCTGGACGGCATGGACAAGTTGGACCGAAGGGTCTGTTTCTGTGCTGTATGAGTCTATGATTGTATAATGCACGCCAACAGTGAGATTTAGAGAGATATGTGGAATTGAGTGAGATTGATAGAGTATTGGAGTCTCTGCAATTACTCTCCACAGTCTCTCCACAACATGCAGGTGGAAGTTAACGGTTTACTGGAATACATCAAACAGTTGTTTACAGTGTGTGTTAATTTCCTGGATGAGGAATAAAAATAATGTAAGGCTGTGCACTTTGGCCGGAAGAATAGAGGAGCTGAACATTATTTAAATGGAGAAGGACGCAGAAAGCTGCAGCACAGAGGGATCGTGGAGGCAATGTTGATGATTTTTCAGGAATCACTGGGGTCAGGCAGACTCCCAAAGGACTAGAAAATGGACAATGTAACACTCCAGTTTAAGAAGGGAGGGGGACATAACACAGAAAATTATAGGCCGTTTAGCCTAGCCTCGGTTATTAGTGAGATTTCAGAGCTCATCATTAAGGAGAGGTCTTGGAAGTGCATTGTAAAATAGGGTTGAGTCGACACGGATTTATCAAGGGGAGGTCATGCCTGACCAATCTGTTAGAATTCTTTGAGGAGGTCATGAGCAAGGTAGACAAAGGGAGAGCCAGTGGACGTGATCTATTTGGATTTCCCACAAGGCCTTTGACAAAGTGCCACACGGGAGGCTGCTAAATAAATTGAGAGCCCATGGTGTTAGGGGCAAGGTACTGGCATGGATAGAGGGTTGGCTGACTGGCAGAAGGCAGAGAATGGAGGTAGAGGGGTCTTTTTCAGGATGGCAGCCGGTGACTAGGGGAGTTCCATAGGGGGTCAGTGGTGGGACCACAACTATTCACGTTATACATTAACGAACTGAACCAAAGGAACTGAGAGCATTGCTGCAAAGTTGCAGATGACACAAACATAGGCAAAGGGACAGGTAATGTTGAAGAAGCAGGGAGGCTGCAGGAGACTTGGACAGGCTAGGAGTGTGGGCCAGGAGGCCAAGTCATTGATTATCTTTAAGACAATGTGAGGACGTGTGAGATTATGCACTTTGGTCAGAAGAATCGGAGCAAAATCTATTTTCTAAGCAGGGAAAGGCCTCAGAAATCTGAAGTACAAGTGGACTTAGGCTTTTTGATCAGGAATTTCTTGAGATGAACATGTGGGTTCAGTTGGCATTGTGAGCATTCATTTTGAGAGGGTTAGAGTAGAAATGCAGAGATGTGTTGTTGAGGCTGTGTTAGGCTCTTGTTAAGACCACATGTGGAATATTGTGAGCAGCTTTGGGGTCATGTATCACAGGAAGGACGTGCTGGTGTTGGAAGGGTTCCTGAGGAGATTCACAAGAGTGTACCCGGAAATCAGAGGCTTGTTATATATTGAGGACTCTGGGTCCGTACTCAATGGAGTTTAGAAGGAGTGGGGGGGGGATCTAGCTAAAGCTTACAGAATACTGAAAGGCCTAGTTAGAGAGAACATTCTTTGAGTCTCTGACCTGACGGCACAGCATCAGAATGAACTCTTCAGGACTGAGATGAGGATGAATTTCTTCAGCTAGAGGGTGGTGACTGTGAAACTCATTGCCACAGAGGCCAAGTCATTGAGTATCTTTAAGACAGGGAGAGATAGGCTTTTCAAAATTCATTCATGAATTGAGGGAATCACTGGCTCAGCCAGCATTTAATACCCATCCCTAATTGCCCCAGAGGGTAGTTAAGAGGCAACCACTTTGCTGTGGGCCTGGAGTCACATGTAGGCCAGACCAGATAAGGACGGCAGATTTCCTTTCCATTTCATAGTCATTATTAGATTTTTGGTCAAAGACTTTCTTTTATTAATGAATGCAAATTTCACCATCCACTGTGGCCAGAATTTGAACCCAGCTTCCCGGAGTCTCTGGATTAACAGTCCAGCAATAATACCACTAGGCCACCACATCGGTAAGTGGGTAGAGGGTTATGAGGAGAAGGCAGGAGAATGGGGTTGAGAAACCTATCGGCCATGATCAAATGTAGTTTCGATGGACCAAATTGGCCAAATTCTGCTCCCATTACTTATGGTCATAAAACACAAAATATTAGCATTAATATCCATGTAAAATAGGGAAGGTAAATGGAATGTTGGCCTTTAATTAAAGAGGATGGTGTAAAAACCTGTGTCCACATGTCCTCCCTCACCTCCATCCAAGGCCCCAAAGGGCCCTTCCACATCCGGCAGAGATTTTCCGGCATCTCCAAACGCCTCATCTGTGTCTGTTGCTCTCGATGTGGTTTCCTCTCCACTGGGGAGACAGGATGCCAACTCACGGAATGTTTCAGGGAACATCTCTGAGACAGATGCACCGACCAACCCCCACCACCCTGTGGTGACCATTCAACTCCCTCTCCCACTCTCCCAAGGACATGCAAGTCCTGGGTCTTCTCCACTGCCAAATCCGGAAGAACGCCTCATCTTCCACCTTGGGACCCTCCAACCACACAGGACCAATGTCGATTTCACCAGTTTCCTCATCTTCCCTCCTCCCACCTTGCCCCAGATCCAACTCTCCAACTTGGCACTGCCCTCTTGAACGGTCCTACCTGTCCATCTTCCTTCCCACCTATCTGCTCCACCCTCGCCTCCGACCTATCACAATTACCTCCCACCTCCATCTACCAATCGCCTTCCCAGTGTTATGACACTGCTTATTTTAACCTGGCAAGACAGAATTGATTTATCCCGTGCTGTGAAAGCTCGATAGGCCAAGAACTATTTCAAGTAAAAATTAACAACTTAATTCATTAAAGTATAACAGAGAATGATTATACAACTCCTTCCTCTGACCTATCTTTCACCTTCCCTTCTACAATACTAGTCTGATTAACCTCCCCCATTCCCGAATAATATTTATAAAACAAAACTTATCTCGAAACCAGGCAGCTTTCGGTTCTTCTCTGTATTCCTGTCTTCTTCTCAGGGATTCTGTTTCACATGTTACTGATTGATAAAGGTAGCTTTAAGAGAGCTATTCTCTGGGCAGTCTCTACATGCTGGCTTGGCAGTTCTCTTCCCAACTGTTCAATTTTCTCCTGTCTTATACCCCCCAAAGCATCGGATTGTGCCATTGGCTTTTAAGATTGCCAATATACTAAATTCAAACTGGATTGGAGTTTGGTGTTTTTTCGGGTATATTTAAATGCATTGATCAAATTCAAAATCTGTTTTTGTCTCCAGGCAACCAGCTGCCCTAGCTACCCCAGTAGCTGGAGCACATGTGACATTGTATCTTATTGAGAACACTTGGGACTGTGTCCGGTAGTTCTGCTGCTTTTAACTCTCCTAAAGGTACAGTACACCCACATCTTCATAACACCTTCCCCCTTAAGAAAAAAATGAACCATCATAAGATGGCTTCATTTGTTTTAAATTGTTTTTTAAACACGTTACCCTAACGTACAACTAACTTTAATATAAGTTCACTGTAATTTCTCCCCATATATCAGTATATATATAAATACAAAGCTCATCGAAACTCTATCAGTTAAACCCGTGATAACACATCTGCGATTACATTCTTGTGACCCACAACATGTATGATTATTAAATTAACATAAGACTCCTACAAAATGGTCTCATAATCTTGTCTTTAAAGCATTATAAGAATGTAAGCGGATTGTGATCCGTGTGCACAACTGTCTCTGACACGGTGTTCGTGATATACACATTAAAATGCTGTGAGGCCAGTTCCAAACTCAATAGTTCCCTTTCGATTGTGGAGTATTTCCTCTGGTGGATGTTAATCTTCTTCGAAAAGTAACCAACTGGCAGTTCAATCCCATCCTCATTTTCCTGTAGGAGTACAGCTCCAACTCCAACGTCACTAGCCTCGATGGTGACTTTAAAAGATTTTGAAAAGTTTGGTGTAGCTAAAACTGGTTTGGTGATTAATATTGATTTCAAATGGTCGAATGCCTCCGGGCATAGTTCTGTCCACTGAAACTTTGTGTGCTTCTTCAGCAAATCAGCTAATGGCGCCACTACACTGCTGGGGTTTGGAGCAAACTTTTGATAGAATCCGCTGAATCCTAAAAATCGAAGCACCTCTTTCTTCGAGGTTGCTCGTGGAAATTCATCGATGGCCTTCGTCTTTGCGTTCCGTGGGGTCAACCTTCCGTGACTGGTGTCATGTCTCAAGAACGTCCCCTCTGCTTTCGCGAATTCAGTTCTATTTAAGTTTATCACCAGTTTCGCTTCTTGTAGTCATTCAAAGAGCTCTGCCAACTGTACTATGTGATCATTCCAGGACTTACTAAGGATCACTACATCGTCCAAACAGACTGCACAGTTTGTTAACCCAGCCACAACTCTGTTCGTGAGTCTTTGGAATGTGGCAGGTGCGTTCTTCATTCCAAAGGGTATCACTTCAAACTGATATAGCCCATTTGGGGTTACAACTGCAGAACTGTCTTTCAATGTCTCTGATAAAGGTACCTGCCAGTAACCACGGATTAAGTCCAACTTGGTGATGTAACTGGCTTGTCTGACTTTCTCAATACAGTCCTCCAATCTAGGAATTGGATATGAGTCCGATTTTGTAACGGCGTTGACCCTCCGATAGTCCATGCAGAATCATTGAGTCCCATCTAGTTTGGGAACTAAGATGATCGGCAAACTCCACTCGCTTTGGCTTGGTTCGATAATGTCCTCGTTGGGCATGGCCTCCACCTCCATCTGGACCTGTCTGATTTTGAAAGGATTAAGCTGATTGGGGTGTTGTTTTATCGGAGCAGTATTCCCTAAGTCTACTTCATGTACAATAACATTAGTCATCCCCCTCTGATTCTTACATATGTCCTTATACTGAGTAACAAATCTTTCAATTGTGTTTTATGCTCCTGAGACAGATAGCCTACTGACCTATCCCACTCCTCAAGGACGACTTCATTTTTTAATCTATTTTGAGGCCCACCAAAATCCATATCAGTTGGATTTGATTCCTCACTCTGCAGGGCAGTCACTAACACCTGTTTCTCCAGCTCTTTCTCTCTAGTATAATACGGTTTCAACATGTTCACATGACACACTCGATACCTTTTCCCAGCTGGCATCTTTACTAGATAGTTCACCTGACTCACCGTTTTCTCAATTTGATAGGGATCCACTAAACCTGACTTTGAAGGGATCTGTTATCACTTGTAACAGTGCTAACACGTCATCTCCTCGGAAAACGTCTTGAGTCTCAGCTTTAATCTGCCACCTGCTTCATTCTACACTGTGCCCTCTTTAGGTACTGTTTAGCTAACTCACCTACTCAATTTAGTCTCTTCCCTCAACGCCAATACATAATCTAAGTGTGAGCTCTCCGACTTTGGTCCTGTCAATTTTTCTTCAATTAATTTCAAAGGGCCTCTCGCTTCATGACCGAATATTAACTCAAAAGAAGTGAACTGAGTAGATGCGTTTAGGGCATCTCTAGTGGCAAACAATACAAATGGATACCTTAATCCTAATCATTCAGGTAATGCTGTCAATGTGGTCTTCAAGGTCTGATGACACCTTTCCAAAGCTCCCTGGGATTCAGCATGATATGCACTGCATTTTAAGTGCTGTATACCTAAGCTATCCATAACCTCCTAGCAGTAAAATTTGAAATTCCGACTGAATCTCTCTGGGTAGCCCATACTGTGTGAAGAAAGCTCCTAACTCCCCTCCTACCCTTTTTGCCTTTGTCTCTGGAAATCTGGTAGATGCATCCATTCTGGTTAACAAATACTGGTTCCCACTTTTAGTTCTCTGGAGGGGACCCTACACAATCAATTGTAACCTATGTGAAAGGTTCTTCAAATGTGGGAATTGGCAACAATGGG